>NC_060119.1:446215941-446585941 GCF_021461395.2 Schistocerca americana | reverse complement strand
TCTAGGGTACTGATGACTTCAGATGTTAAGTCCCATAGTGCTCAGAGCCAATAATTCTTGGCTTCATTAGTTCGGAGAATGATATGTATTTCTCGACGGTCTCAGGTAGGACTCTGACCTGATTTTTCTCCCAACCGGATTCAGCCAAGTGCCCAATAAGGAAGTGAGCGTCATGCCAGCTTAAGTTATGGAAGAAAACGGGTACGTGCCTTAGTAGCTGGTACTTTTTATTGCACATATTGTCATCTGCGCCATGGATCTTTGCCGTAAGATGACAGTGGTCCCTACGAGGATTTTCCATTTTTCTATCTAACGTCAGCCCACAGATATGACATTTAATAGCATTATGTACAAATCTTCATTCTCCTTCGATTTGGTCGTGGAAACGCTGTCTCTGTAAAGGTTATCAACTTCCCATGAAAGGTTTTCGATCTCAGTCAGCAGCCAAGCCGCAGGATTATCCCTGACATAAGATTTCTAGTAGTTAAGAATGAAACACTTTGCTACACTGCCGCAAATGGTACATGTTTTCCTTTAAAGGTGATATGTGAGTTCGTGGGATCATCTTTACAGTGGGTCACAGGAGCGAGGAGGTATTCAAAGTTGGTGTGCACTACAAAAGGGCATCGCTCCTGGCGGTGAAATATACCAGATGTGATGCTAATAAATTATCTGAGGGAAAATAATTCAAGTACATTAAGAAAATATGCCTTTTATGTTCATGTTTACTCAACTGAGAGTATAGGAGTGAGGACACGTCTTTGATCCAAACATAATGATAATTATCACCTTCAGAGAAGAGCAGCATGTTTACATGCATCTCAGACTCACCAGAAAACTTTGAGAAATGGAGGAAGCCGTCTACTATATACTAGTCCTGCTCATCTGACTTGCTTTTCTTCTCCAGACCATAAACATGAACCGATAATCCAGTATTGTGCTCCTCTAATTTAGGTATGTCGTGGATCTTGGCGGGGAACTCAGTACCATCAAAGTTATAACACCCAGGCATATAATCACCTACGTCACATGTACCGGGTCGCTCAGGAATATCTCTATAATTGTAATTTCTCTCACAAGCCTGTACTGACTATGCAAAACGAGCCTGGTCCTTTCTATTTTCGACATTAATGCATGCCTGCTTGTTAGAAATCCATAGGGAGTTTGATATAACTAGACCCTCTATTTAGTGGATCAAAGACATGTGTATGGATGTCCAGATGTAGTATTCGGTCCTCCGCGGTATCACGCCATCCCCCTCCGCGCCCACGTCAAAGATATTGAAGACCTGTCTTTTCAATGGCAGAGGCAAGTTTGATGTGTGTGTGTGTGTGGGGGGGGGGGGGGGGGGGGGGGAGCGGTTGCGATGATCCGACACACGGCACCGCACCGCATTTAATGGCGGGATACCGTGTTTCATTGATTGAGAAGCTCCGTTTACACGACAGGAAGTCCTGTTCTTAGAAACCCTACAGAGTCGCGTTACCCTCCTGTTGGATTGTCGATCTTTATGGACCAGATTCGCTCCTCAAAGGCGTCTGCAAACACCGAGTATTCTAACATTGACTTAATGTCCTTCACTAAAAGGATGGGAGGGGGAACTGTCTCTAGCCTCAGTGTCTTCTCTATTGCTAGTGATATTACTACTCCAGAGCGATGAAGTCAAGCCCGTCGATGACGGAGTCGGCGAGTTCCACAGGGTATATGCCGAGTCACACATACCTTTCGTTGTGGCGATAATTCTGACGAGGCTTAGGTGGCACTTCCGCGTCAGGCCAACAGGAGCAGCCTGGCCATGGCGATGGTTCCCGAGCTGCTGCTCCTGCTGTAGGCTTGAGCCGGTAGCCAGAGGGGTGGTAGCTCCTTGCTCGAGCCAGAGACGCGGTTCTGCAGTGGCTGTGGCGGCCGTGGCGGGGCAGCGGCGGCGGCAGCAGCTTTGAACATTTTTTTCTGAAAGGGCCAGGTCACACTGCCTTTCCAGCTCTTCATCTACGACCATTTCCCTGACCATTCTGGTATCTCATCCTCGTCAGAACGCCTCCAATCGATCTCGTCTGCAACAACAAAAAGATATATGTACAGATTTTTTAGCGAAGAGGAAGGAGAAGAAGAAGAACCTTCTATAGTATAGACGCAAACAAAAGAACAAAATAAGAATTCTTTACTTTCCACTAACACTTACTGCTCTCCTGTCCCAGTGTGTTCCAGAGACTGCAGTTGGTAATTAGCCTCCAGCTGCCTATCTAGGAGCTCTAATCTCTCTAGACTTGTTGCTTCAGCTAGATGAAACAAAGTTTTTATTTGAATTATATAGCTACTACTACATAGATATTTCTTTTTTCTATACTTATGCGACTGTTGGAGCTATATATCCGCTGCTGGAGGCTGTTCCACGGCATGTGGCTCCTCCATTTTTTTCATCCTCCAGCACTGCCTCCAGCTCGAGCTGCATTTTCACCATGCGAGCTGTAGCAAAAAGTATGAAATAAGAAATAAACCAAAGATACAAAACCAATTACACTATGACTACCAAGAAACATTTTTTTTTAAATACTGACATGGGAGCTCTAGTTGCAGGCTTTGCACAGGACGCTGGACCTTGACCGGGAGAATTTGCTGTGTCTCAGTCTCCTCCTTCTTCTCCCATCTACCCTCGCAGTCGAGTAATCCTGTAGTCGCAGTGTCAAAACCGAAAAGAACCGAGGGGAATTCTTTAACACACTAAATTTGTTCCCCAATTTCGACGCCATAATTTCAAATTTACGAAACTAAATTATTTACTTACATGGCAGATCATATCATTCTTCTAAAAGTGGTCGTTTGCTGCTAGCTGCATGGTGTTCGATGTCGCCGAACGCTTTAATTTCAACAAGAAATAGATGCACACATAACGAAAAGGACGACAACACTAGCGAATTGACGCTGGTAGAATGAGACCGGAAATGGAATGGTGGTATTTATACAGTCTCACAGATTTCGCAAAAACCCATTAGGAAGGGTGGTTGATGGAAAGTCCCGAACAGTATTTTCAGGAGCCAATAGGAGCGCAGCATTCCATCCCACCTATCAATGAATACTGGTCTGAGCACACAGGACAAGTTGGTGCTGGTCTTCCCGGTCATGGCTTCCGCGCGCTCGTGGATCCACTTGGAAAACCTCGGATCCAGTCGGCCCTTAACTCTGTGGCGAGCTGCGGCCACTGATCGAAGCGCCGCCACTTTGCGGGTCCTGAGTTATCACCGTGCCTCGATTGGCAAACTACTGTGATAGCGTATTTAACAAATATTTTTTCGTGTGATGTAGGATCGTCTTCAGAGTTTCAACGCAGTCTATTAGCGCTGATTTGTTTTAGTTCCAATTTTTAAACGAGATTCATGCGTGACGTAATTTGCCGTAATGTATTACGTGCACTGGGGAAGACAGTGCAGTGTTTTGTGTGCGAGCGTATCTCAAAAAAATTATTTAGAGTATTATTTGCAAATGCGTTGAGGTGTTAAACACTTTACCTGATTTGTTTATGTAGACAAATATTCCAGAGTAGTAGAGGAAGACTGAGACGTTTCACAAATGTGCGGTGATCTTTTTAGGGTCTGTGTGCCGGCATACACTACAAAACTGAAGCAGACTACTGTGTAGTGATCTTTTCTTAAACGTATTTAGAGACATATTCAGTTCGATTTAGTAACTCCTGAAGAAGCTCATGTTCAAAGAGAAGGGTATTTCCCACAAAAACACGCGAAGTGTCTCAAGGATGGTTTCACAAGTGGTTGCTATCCTTTTTTGAATCCGTGTCCAAATGTGGTGGTGATGGTATTCCTCGGAGTATAATGCGTAATTACATCACAAATTGTTTAAATATTCTTGCGTCATCTGCAAAGCTCTCTCTCTCTCTCTCTCTCTCTCTCTCTCTCTCTCTCTCTCTCTCACTACACACTCTCTCTCTTTGTCTCTCTCTTTGTGGAGTGGTACATTTAGTTCCTGCAACATCTCCAAGTCTTGTATGTGACAGTATCCCGCACATTGCTCAACATCAGATGTAATAACTTCCAAAGCAATTCGTGTTCAATGACAAATGGTATCCATGTGCCAGGCATGGGAAGGAGGAAGGCTGGGGGTTTTTCCAACATGACAGGAACTATACAGCTGCCCCTCCAGCTACCACATGGTGGTGTCAACAGCCTGGCACATGGCCTCTGTGGCGAAAAGCGAGTATGCACTGTAGTGAACGTCTTACCCCTTGCACTTACGAAGACTGACTGGACTTTTATCGAATGATCTACAGTTACAGCACATGCATTTATCGACATGAATTCTGAAGTATAACTTAGCCCCACCCTGCTGAATCTCCATTATTTTATGAACTGCATTTGCCTTCCTCCCAAAATTCACCAAATATTGCTTTCCAAACGTTGTGCAGGTGGCTATCGACACAGTCCTCAGTTGAATTAATACTAATGTACCCATTGAACTCCTCTTTCTCCATCACAGACATCTCATACATTGAACACGTAGTACATACAGTAAACAATTATGTTCTCCCACTGCAGCAGCTAGACACAAACTCAGCCCGCCATTTTCCCCAGGCCACCATCTTTGATTATATTACAGGAGTGGTTGGGGGGGGGGCGGGGGTAGAACCACAACACCCTCTCATGGTGGTGTTCTGAACTAGGTCAGTTGGCCTCTGGACCTCAAGGTGAACACAGAGGTTAGAGCTACTGCCTCTGACAACTCAAATTATTTAAATAAACAATGCATACAAAATAAAGATCTATGTCAGCTTTCAGATGGGGAGGGAGGGAAGGGATAAGGGGAGGGGTGGGAATAAGAGGGAAGGAATTAGGTTACAGGAGGTAACCAAATTGACCTATTTCCTGCCAAAATTTGAATTTCCTGCCATGTAATCACTGCGATGTTGCCACAACTATGGCCGCCATCTTGGATCCGTCATCTTGAATACGTTTGGCCACAGTGTAGAGCGGGTTGGTGCTGTCACTGTGCTACTACCAGCAGCAGCCAACACGTGCGAGAATATTTACAGCTCATGCATCCATGTTGCAGAGAAAACTAATATAGAGAAGAATGGAAAAATTTGAGAATATGTTACATTACTGTCAGTTTGACTCTACAAAATGTGAAAGCACCAGAGAGGAAATTCTGATGTTGTGGTTTATAATGGAACCAAGCCAGAACAGAAACGTTTGTAGAACTTTTTCTACCTGTATAAAGCGCTGTACAATGTAAAACATTGTGAAATGTTCGAATTTATGAGGAAAATAGGGGTAAGTTATAGGGAAAGCTGGTAATATACAAAACGTACAAGAAACTAGACAGAACGATGAGGCTGGAAGGGCAAGAATGAAGTGCTACGATAAAAAACGGCGTAAGACAGGAATCTAGCCTTTCGCCCCTACTATTCGATCTATACATCGAAGAAGCCATGATAGAAATAAGAGAATGATTCAAGAGAGAAATTAAAATTCAAGGTGAAAGGAAATCAGTGATGAGATTCGCATATGACTTTTCTTTCTTACGTGATGTGTTTAATGGAATGAACAGTCTAATAAGTAAGGATTACAGACTGAGAGTAAATCGTAAAAAGACGAAACCAACGAGACGTAGCAGAGATTAGAACAGCAAGAAACGTAACATCAGACGTGATGATCACGAAGTAGACGAAGTTAAGGATTTCTGCCACTTAGGCAGCAAAATAACCCATGACGGATGAAGCAAGGAGAACATAAAAACCGGTGTACCTCTAGCGAAAAGGCATTTCTGTACCAAAGAAATCTACTAGTAAAATATATGGTCCTTCATTTGAAGAAAAAATTTATGATAAAATACGTTTAAAAAATGTATGGTAGTGGTAAACGGACAGTGGTGAGACCTGATCCGAAGACAACTGTTACATTTTAGATGTGGTGCTACCAAAGAATGTTGAAAATCTGGTAGTTTGCTAAAGTAATAAAAGAGGGGGTTCTCTGACAATTCAGTGAGGAAAGGAATATATGTGAAACACAGATGACAAGAAGAGACAGGATGATAGGACATTTGCTGAGACAGCATGGAATAACGTCCGTGGTACTGAAGACAAATGTAGAGGGTAAAAGCCGTAAAGCAAGATAGAGATTGGTGTACATCAGCATGTTAACTGAGACGAAGGTGGCAAGTGCCACTCTAGACAGAAAGGCTGGCACATTAGAGGAGATCGTGCTGGGCCGGAAGCCAGTCAGAAGAGCGACGAATCAAAAAAAAAAAAGAAAAACAAAGTTGTGCGTCATTTGTATAATGAGATCAAATTTCTTTTAATTTTATGTGCATGGTGTAAAAAACATTATGTTTGAAGCATTTCTTCGAAGCTTTTCGTAACTGTAATGATTTTGTATCATAATAGCACGTTACGAGGGTCACTCCAAAAGAAATGCACACTATTTTTTTTTTAAATCCGTCTTTTATTATACATGTCTGAAAGTTTTACAGTGTGTAGATACATCCTTTAGGAACAATATTTTCATTTATCCACATAATTTCCATCCCTCTCAACTTTCTTACGCCATTTTGGAACCAGCATCTGTATACCCGCACGGTAAAATTCTGGACCAACCCGTTGGAGCCACTGTTTGGAGCGTGCACAAGGGAGTCATGTTCTTCAAACCTTGTTCCACGAAGAGAGTCTTTCACTTTCCTAAAGAGATGATAGTCACATGGAGCCAGGTCAGGACTGTAAGGTGGGTGTTTCAGTGTTGTCGATCAGAGTTTTGTGATCGCTTCCGTGGTTTTTTGACTAACATGTAGCCGTGCATTGTCGTGCAACGGCAAGACATCCTGCTTTTGCCGATGTGATCGAACAGGACTCAGTCGAGCTTGAAGTTTCTTCAGTGTCGTCACATACGCATCAGAATTTATGGTAGTTCCACTTGGCATGATGTCCACAAGCAAGAGTCCTTCGGAATCGAAAAACACTGTAGCCATAACTTTTCCAGCAGAACGTGTGGTTTTGAATTTTTTTTTTTCTTGGGTGAATTTGCTTGATGCCACCCCATTGATTGCTTTTTCATATCTCGTGAATAATGATGGAGCCATGTTTCATCGCCTGTCACAATTCTTCCAAGGAATTCATCTCCACCATTCTCGTACTGTTCCAAAAGTTCGCTGCATACCGTTTTTCTTGTTTCTTTGTGAGCCACTGTCAATATCCTGGGAACACACCTGGCACGAACCTTTTTTAACGCCAACACTTTCAGTACTCTGCAAACACGTCCCTCCCCTATCCCAACGTAGCGTGACAATTCGTTGACTGTGATGCGTCTGTCAGCAGTCACCAATTCGTTAACTTTCTGCACATTGTCTGGAGTGTGTGCAGTACGAGTACTGCCGCTGCGAGGACCATCCTCAATATTGCCGTGCCCGTTTTCATCGCGTAACCTGCTTGCCCACCGACTAACCGTACTGCGATCGACAGCAGCATCTCCATACACCTTTTTCAACCTCTTGTGGATGTTTCCCACAGTCTCGTTTTCACAGCACAGGAATTGCATGACAGCACGTTGGTTCTGACGAACGTCAAGTGTAGCAGCCATCTTGAAGACGTGCTGTGATGATACCACTCAAGGGACCAGGCTGAACTACGTTTGAAAACAAGCGGGAAGTTGTGGTAAACTAAAAACAAATACCCGAATGTAAAATTTAAAAGGAAAATATAAAAAATAAGACAAGCATAAGCAAGGGAAATCAAGGTAATAATGAACGTTTAGGTACTTTAATTGAGTATGTTGAAATTACTCCTACAGCACATTATTTGCAGCATAGATCTGTAGTTAATGGAATAATACGGTAGATAATGATGTTTTTGCGTAATAATCCTATGGCAAATTACTCTCCTCCTTGCGTGCTATCATATGCCAAATTCTCGTTTCCATATCTCAAAGTGTTTATGAAAAATGAGCAATGTTGTGGATATTTCACTCTGGCTCTATGGCTGGCACGGAGCGATCGCAAATTAGTGAGCTACGTCAGATTAGTTTTCTCGTGATTTGTGGCAGATACAGACCTCCACCCAAGCCTAAAAAGAATTCAGTATGTTAGCTAAATTTCATTCACAGCGACATATTATGTAATATGTATCAAAACTCAAAATCATGGCGACCTCTATTCCTCGTTGTAAACTTTTACGAATTTCACGCAGTGTCTTACTTCCGCGTAAATATCAAAATAACTCTGAATATCAAGCAAATGACGGGCACGTCATCATGAAATGACGTGTAGAGCTATAAGTAAAGCAAAAGTTAAATTTTTTGCCAATAGTATCTGTAAAATCGTTTAAGAAAGATTGCAAGCCGTGCGTCTCGATTCCGTCATCACCGACTGGCCTAGTGGTTTCAGAGATGGCCGTCCTCCTCTTGCGAACAAACGACTGAACTCACCCAGCGCTTTCGACGAAAATTGGTCACTACCGTATCTTGCGCAGGCTAAAATATAGGCACGAGTTACATGCAGTTTCTTCCAGTCATTTGGGTCTTTGCAGTAGGCGAGAGATCCACGACAAATGCAACCTAACCGGCGAATGTCGCAGAGTGTCCTCAGACCCTAGCAGCTTATTTATTCTCACTTCTTGAGTGAAACAGTTTTGGTTGCGAAAATATTGCTTTAATGACGTGTTTCACTTCTGCAGGCCGTCATCAGATAATCATGGATTGGGAGACGTAATTATGTTGCGGAATAGGCATACGTCTACATAGAGATAACTGGGGCATAACGGCAGCTGCAGAGGTGCAGCGACAGGACCCGCCTCTGTCGTCATGTCTGTATTAGACGCACATGCCCTGGCTAGCACGATCTGGACGCATGCTAATTCCACAACATAATAGTTTTACGAATGATTCTAAATCCATTATAATCTAATGCCTGCAAAGGTAAAGCGCACCATTACTTGCACAAAACAACCAAGGCTGTTTTGTGCAAGTACAATCTTAATAAGGTAGCTGTAACTGTCGGTCAGATGGAGTCAGAGATGTTTTACTTGGCCGGCCAGAGTGGCCGAGCAGTTCTAGGCACCACAGTCTGGAACCGTGCGACCGCTACAGTCGCAGGTTCGAATCCTGCCTCGGGCATGGATGTGTATGATGTCTTTAGGTTATTTAGGATTAAGTAGTTGAAGTTCTAGGGGACTGATGACCTCAGAAGTTAAGTCCCATAGTGCTCAGAGCCATTTTTTGTTTTACTTGTTTTCAACTCTTTCAGTTGCTTCTCTATGCGAGGGATGCCTATTACTATATCCTCCACACAGGAGTCTGCGAGACGGTCAAACGACTGCCTGAATGATCTCTTAAACGCGAAATTTAAAACTTCCGCTTTTCTTTCGCTGTCTTCTGTTGCCACCTTACGCCGATCAACTCTTTTTTTAACTGAGAGTGCAACACCCTCCGTTTCACCCATAGTTGATCTTTTCCGTTGTTAATCCACTTACCCGGCACATACTTCACAGTGGTCTTTAAAGTCAGTTTAAACTCTATTCATAAGTTTCATTAGTTACGTCATATTAGAACTAAATGGTTTCCATTCATTCTGAGAGTAGGATCCCAACAACAGCTTTCTACCAGGAATACTCTCCTAAGCTTCTTAAGAGTTTTAGTAACTTTAGTAGCCACCGTCGCTATGACGACTTCAAGGTCAGTAATCCCTGTTTCTATATTGCCCACATTGTGTGTGGACTCTTGATCGAGCTGCTGAAGGCAGTTATCGGAAAACTTCCAAACTACACTCCTGGAAATGGAAAAAAGAACACATTGACACCGGTGTGTCAGACCCACCATACTTGCTCCGGACACTGCGAGAGGGCTGTACGCTAATGACCATAGAAGTTTTGCGCCCTAAAACCACAAACGAGAGGGCTGTACAAGCAATGATCACACGCACGGCACAGCGGACACACCAGGAACCGCGGTGTTGGCCGTCGAATGGCGCTAGCTGCGCAGCATTTGTGCACCGCCGCCGTCAGTGTCAGCCAGTTTGCCGTGGCATACGGAGCTCCATCGCAGTCTTTAACACTGGTAGCATGCCGCGACAGCGTGGACGTGAACCGTATGTGCAGTTGACGGACTTTGAGCGAGGGCGTATAGTGGGCATGCGGGAGGCCGGGTGGACGTACCGCCGAATTGCTCAACACGTGGGGCGTGAGGTCTCCACAGTACATCGATGTTGTCGCCAGTGGTCGGCGGAAGGTGCACGTGCCCGTCAACCTGGGACCGGACCGCAGCGACGCACGGATGCACGCCAAGACCGTAGGATCCTACGCAGTGCCGTAGGGGACCGCACCGCCACTTCCCAGCAAATTAGGGACACTGTTGCTCCTGGGGTATCGGCGAGGACCATTCGCAACCGTCTCCATGAAGCTGGGCTACGGTCCCGCACACCGTTAGGCCGTCTTCCGCTCACGCCCCAACATCGTGCAGCCCGCCTCCAGTGGTGTCGCGACAGGCGTTAATGGAGAGACGAATGGAGACGTGTCGTCTTCAGCGATGAGAGTCGCTTCTGCCTTGGTGCCAATGATGGTCGTATGCGTGTTTGGCGCCGTGCAGGTGAGCGCCACAATCAGGACTGCATACGACCGAGGCACACAGGGCCAACAGCCGGCATCATGGTGTGGGGAGCGATCTCCTACACTGGCCGTACACCACCGGTGATCGTCGAGGGGACACTGAATAGTGCACGGTACATCCAAACCGTCATCGAACCCATCGTTCTACCATTAATAGGGAACTTGCTGTTCCAACAGGACAATGCACGTCCGCATGTATCCCGTGCCACCCAACGTCCTCTAGAAGGTGTAAGTCAACTACCCTGGCCAGCAAGATCTCCGGATCTGTCCCCCATTGAGCGTGTTTGGGACTGGATGAAGCGTCGTCTCACGCGGTCTGCACGTCCAGCACGAACGCTGGTCCAACTGAGGCGCCAGGTGGAAATGGCATGGCAAGCCGTTCCACTGAACTACATCCAGCATCTCTACGATCGTCTCCATGGGAGAATAGCAGCCTGCATTGCTGCGAAAGGTGGATATACACTGTACTAGTGCCGACATTGTGCATGCTCTGTTGCCTGTGTCTATGTGCCTGTGGTTCTGTCAGTGTGATCATGTGATGTATCTGACCCCAGGAATGTGTCAATAAAGTTTCCCCTTCCTGGGACAATGAATTCACGGTGTTCTTATTTCAATTTCCAGGAGTGTATTTCACAAGATAGTCTGTCCTTACTACTTGGAATGATTTCTTAAACGCGAAATTTAAAACTTCCGCTTTTCTTTCGCTGTTCACGCATGTCTGCTCGGATCATGGTGAAGCAGGGACAGTCTATCCACCCACAGGTTGAATGGACGAGGCCAGACGGCCAGCATCCTTATTCAGTCTGCCTCGAACAACGCGAACGTTAACTAGCCGCCATTTAACCTGCGATGTTAGCGGATCCACCGCTTCGTGTAGGCTAGAATGTCTCGGCAGCAGAGCGGTGAGCGACACCAGCAGAACCCGAGATGTGTCATGCGGCATGCCAGTTTTTCCGCCAGCGCTCCACGCTACAGCGTGAGGGAGCACGTTGGAGAAGGCTGAAAGCGGCCAAAAGCCTGTTCAACTGTTCGCGCACTGTGTAGGCCTTTCTGCGTCCGGTTACAGCAGGCACGTAAGCTCACAGCAGGCACACATCCAATATATCTCAGTACTACTAGCTTAAGGATTAACTGTAAGAGCGCACAGAGAAAGCTAACATGTAACTTCCTACACTCCTGGTGTGTTATTAATTAAATAAGATGGTAATCAAACTACGAAAGCACACAGAAAAATGTAAATAAATAACTCGCTTCTCTCCTTGTTTCACAAGAGATACCTAGGGCTTAACTGAACTTTTACGCTCATGTGGTCAAGTTTGGGTTGATCATGCGTTATGTTCAATCTGGTCCAATACCCCATCGTCGTAACGTAGGATTATAATCTAATTCACGGAAAAAAAATCGCAACTTTAAGAAGGAGTTGTGCCGCATAAAGGAAAGTTGGTAGGCGTGCTTTTACATCTAAAAAGATGATGTCTACGTATTCACACTTCGCACCAGTTGCATAACAGTGGCGCTAGTAGCGTTACTACTGGGGTGCATATCAAGTTTACTTTAAATACGCGCTGTAACGTTCGTGAGCGTGGTTACCTCAGAATGGACGTAGTGAGTTGACGGTCCTCAAGAATACCTTTAAAGTGACAAATAAGCCGTTATCAACACCTCACTGAACTTGAACGAGGTCGTGTAAAAGGGCTACGAGAAGCTGGATGTGGTAACGTCCTTCGGATCTTCGGTCTTGGCTAACACTCAGCGGTAGAGAAATGAGATTGTTATTTCTTATGTACCGGTATCGACGTAACAAAAGGATCATTGATGAACTGAACTCGCGGCTTGTGCGAGATATTTACTTCGCCAAATGTCGTAATTAAATCGTTTATAATCGATGGTTTATCAGTTGCTATTTAAATATTAATGAAAAGTTCAAATTAGTTCGAGCGACACCAAATTCCCTATAGACTGGTTGTAATCTCAAATCTATAACCACTCCTAACAGTGTTATTAATTCCTAATATATAAGCGCCGAGCGCTTCAGTCAAATAATATCGCAGTACGTTATCTCTATAAATAATATTGTAAAACTTGAATGATAAATGAGTGAATTGACACGATATGTTGGTTTATTACACAATATTAGTGACTTCCTAACAGAGCCGTTAGGAAGAAGCTTTCCCAGGTGTTGGGGGAAATTATAAATTATATGCTTCGTAAGTATCGCCAAGTTCCATACTTCATTAGTTATTACGAATGAAATTGTCTATCTGTGTTCACTTCCTAAATAGTGTTAACTTCAGGTTATCTAATTAAAAGTCACTTCTGTCTAATATACGCAAGTCCTCTATCTGAAATCCAAATAACGTAATATTTGAAGTCAAAGTATCGGTTCACTGCGTCATAGTAGATCGCAATAATCAATTCTGAAAGAACAATTTAATTGCGCCTACATATACGAGCATTCAGAAGTATGACCTACTTCAGCTAACTCTCGTAACGTGGTGACAATGGATTTAATTATCCTTAGCTATTACTCACGAATCTTAAAGAGTACTCACACGAAGTATTTTTTTGGGAACGTTGGTTCTACTTTGCGAATTTTAATTATAATGATTTTGCGATTTACTATGATTTTGAATTTTGAGTTTGACTTTACTGGAATCCTATCTTTCTTTCGTATGTTAATAAATTACTGGTTAACATCCAAATAATAGTGTTAACTGGAAATTTGTTCATTTTTCATGGAATTTGGAACATGTTTTGGGGAAGTCTTTGGGAATTTTGGAGCTAATTTTTGATTTTCATTTCTCGTCCGAGGTAGTGGCATTACAGTGTTCTTTCTGCGATACTGCAGAAAGGCTTGGTGGAAATATAGCCACTGTGCATGACTGCAGGCAGCGGTGGTCACGAGGATATACAGTCACAAGAAGACTGGTCTCCATACGGCCGCGTGGCATTACCGAGAGGGAAGACCATCGTGTTCGGCCTATGGCTCTGTCGCATAGTACTGTATCTGCAGCGGCAATTTGAGCAGCACTTGACACCACAGTTGTAAATCGCTTACTTCAAGGAAAACTCCGAACCAGACGCCCAGTATCGGCATTCCACTGACCACAGATCACTGCCCCTGCTCATTGGTGGGGATCTTAAGGGCTGTTGTGTTTGCTGATAAACGCTGCTTCTCCCTCGGTGCCAGTGATGGCCATCTGTTAGTATCGACATGTTGGCTCGGCCTGCATGATCACCGGATCCGCCTCCAATCGAGCACATATGGTAAAGCGTCGGAGGACAACTCCAGCGTTTTCTACAGCCGACATTAACCGCCCCTGTTGACCGACCAAGTGTAACAGGCGGGGAACTCTATTCCGCAAACTGACATCCGGCACCATTACAACATAATGGATGAACGTTTGCATGCTTGCGTTCAACATTCAGGGTGTTACACCATTTCTTAATGTTCAAAAATGGTTCAAATGGCTCTGAGCACCATGGGACATAACTTCTGAGGTCATCAGTCCCCTAGAACTCAGAACTACTTAAACCTAACAAACCTAAGGACATCGCACACATCCACGCCCGAGGCAGGATTCGAACCTGGGACCATAGTGGTTATGCGGTTCCAGTCTGTAGCCCCTAGAACCTCTGGGCCATTCCAGCCGGCAGTTCTTTATGTACCAGCATTTCACATTTGAAGTGACTTATCTCATGCTCACATTACGCTGTGATCTTGCAATGTAAATCACTTAAATATGTTACCAGACAGATTCATTCCCTTAGATTTCATTACCCTACATTAATTATTTTTTTGGTACTGAGATTTTTTTCCTTCTGTGTCTGTTGAATGTGCATGGCATCAATATCATAGCATCATGCCCTATACAGGCAAAAATACCACTGTGGATTTAATATTCGATGGTAGTTCGGATTCCCCGTCCAGGCTGACTAGCGATATGGAGGAAAGATCAGAGTTACTCGGTCTGCTGGCCGCTGTGGCCGAGCGGTTGTAGGCACTTCAGTCAGGAACCGCGCTGCTGCTCCGGTCGCATCTTCGAATCCAGCCTCGGGCATGGATGTGTGTGATGTCCTTAGGTGCCAGGGCTAGCAGTGTATTTAACACTAAATTCTTCTAGCATCTTCATATGGAAATGATGCTCTAAGCCCCCCCTTTTCTGACTCCGACTTTTGCTGTTGCACATGGATTAAGAGGAAACGCGAACTGACTTTAATCGACTCTGCAAGTGGAGTAGAAAAGAGTTTGGCACCTGCAAAAATGTATTTTGTTAGAAATTAAGTTGATAAATAAGTTTCATTAACGTGGTGAGAAATGAAAGGGTTGCTCTACCAATCTACAGAATGAAAGTTCTATCCAAAATAACAATTTGATTTATTATTACTAAACTCAAAATAATAAACGCAACACATGAAACATTTACAATACGTCAAACTGGATACTCAAATAAATGCTGTGAAGGTGAAGTTGTCCGTAAACTAGCTTGTGATGTTTATGACTAAGTGGTATGTGGAGCCAATTCCTTGCAACTCAAATCTTAAGAGAAACACCCAGCCAACCCAACATTAATTGCTGTTACAGTAGCGAGAACTTAGACAATGAACACCCAAGACAGAACCATGCAAGAAAAGATGGGAACAGGCGCGCTCTGCTGAGCTCTGACTATCACAGAGCAAAATTCCCTAATCTACCAGTGCTGCAGACATACATTACCAAGCTGTCTTCTTAACTGCAAGGACACAGTATGGCGTACCAGAAGCGATGGCTGGTTGCTTTGACGTTCAGTCATGGTGATGATAATGTCACGAGTATTGCCCAAAACAAATTATCCTGGTCTGGTTGTTCCAAACGAAAGACTTCCAATACAATTGCACCTCTGTGGGGGACGAAGAAGATTCGCCACACGATCACTGGCGATACAGTGATTGATTTTAACAAACGATACGATTACACAGTAACAACGATACAGTCAACTTTAACCAAAACTGCTCAAGATGGAAAACATAGGCCGCTTGTACGCAGAACGCTCAATTGCCAACTGTACTCGGAAAGTTACGTTGAAGTCGAAACTTCAGCAACATCGTCAAACAGTTACAATTAAATTAAAGTATATTAGACAGCCAACGGAAGGCAGACTCATTCCATGTAGGCTTTCACGGCCGGCGTCTTTATCAGTAAACTCTTCCGGGCTAAGTTGCCGTGGTCGATCTGTAGAACTTCTTCTCCCTGACGTTTCGTTCTCAACTGCGGAGAACATCTTCCGAGGTGAGTCGACGACTGGCTGCTAGGAGCTGGGGCCGCCGCTTATATAGAGATCGTAGGGGGCGCCACCACACGTCACATGGCGTCGATGTGCAGCTATCTCTGGCTATCGTCTGTTCTCTCGATTGCAGGCAATCGATTGTCACGTGATTGATGCAACGCCGACCGCCATATCTTATCCAATTTCAATCCTTCTTCTTTACGATTAAAGAAGACTGTCCAGAGCAGCGAGAGCTCAGTCTTGTAACCTACTCCGACCGAAAGGCGAGAGCTGACTCCCACCAGAGCACCCGTACAAGCCGAACGCAGAACATTCCCGCCCCCACGACAGTGGTTGTGGTTAAATGTTCCAATCAGAAACTCAAAAATCGGCGGAAAATTCCACTCTATTGCTGACGCACTACTATTCCACCAATTTAGACACTTACCGCCAATTTCTGCGCCGATTTTGCTACATCATGGAGCTATCCCCTGAGCAAGCAAATCACAGTTATGATTTTGCAGAAAACGCGGGAATTGCCCGCCAAGACTGCCTGGGAACACAAGTCATCTCCACGTCTCGCTGGTAGCCCACCAGAAACTATTTTCACTAAGTTTCTGCGAAGTAACGGAATTTCTAGCCCAGCCGCTCCGTCAGGCCCCTGTGGGCGTGTCGCCCCCGCTCTTATGACAATGTCGGCGTCAGGAAAGCATCGACTCCCTCACACACGTCGGCTTAACCCTCTCAAGATCAGCAGAACCTGCCTGTACTGGACCACCCAGGTGACGAGAGACGCTGCGTGGGAAGTCCACGTGTGAAGGAATAGTGACTTTTCACCACATGCAATTAGAGAGGAAAATCGAATTACTCAGAGTAAGATAGAAATATGAGAGGGGGCTCATGCCACCTCTCATCCTTAGGTTAGTTGGACATAAGTAGTAAGTCTAGGTGACTGAAGACCTCAGATGTTAAGTCCCATAGTGCTTAGAGCCATTTGCACCATTCTTTACTCCATCTGCTCTCTCTCAGAGGCCGCCGGGGACATGTTACAGGGCTTTGTAAATTCCTTGGCCCCGTTCTTCTATGGCAGTTCTTGTCAGTTTCAGAAGCTTTCAGTATGCTTTGACCTTGCATATTTAACATTTATGGTTAAGACACCTCCCTGGAGTGTGATGTGCACGCTTACTACAACTCTGGATACACTCTGTACTTTGCTTTCGGCTAATTTTTCACTTTGTGGGCTCCACTGTCATCGACTGCAGGAGCCGTTTGTACGTTCCACCGACTCTGCACCCTTGCTGATGAGAGTGTCTATAAATTGCGTTCTACTTATATGGAGTAGGATAGAATGATAAGATATAGGCCCAACTGTAACTAAAGTATTTCCTGAAGAAGAATTGTTTTGATTCGTTCGAGCTCATTCACATAATAATATTAGGCCATTTGGTGTTGAAGACCCATGTTTATTCTTGTTTGCATGTTTATTCAGTTACGAGATCTTCATCCAGCTTAACTGAAATCCTGAGAAGGCAGTCAACATAAGACCTGCGAAACCCTGTTGCTCTGACATAGAGAAATTTTATCCGAGGAAGACTGGAAGGAATCTACTGTCGCTACCCTATCTCTGGTTAAGGTATAATGAAAACAATATAAGAGGGATGGGGGTGCGTATAGTGGCATTCAGTCGTTTTCCTTTCGATCGATACATAAATGGAACAGGACAGAAAATCGTCATATTGGTACGATATAAAGTCCACCATACAATGTGCATGTATATGTAGCTTGCATTACGGTAACAGTTGCGAGGCAATTCTTCAGTCTATGGAGCACTGTTCCTACCCTGTTATTGACGCTACTATATATTGCGTATTTTCCCGAGTCATATTTTTTTCGGACCATCCTCTCTTCATGCTTAGTAACGGTAACGTTTACCTGGAAGTTTCATTTAATCATTTTTATGCTCATCGCATCTTTAGCCTTCGAGGTGACCCCTTCTTGCTTCTCCTTTTTCCTTTTCATCTCACGATGGCACTTCTTCATTGGAATATTCGCGACATTCGCTCCAACCGAGAGGACTTAAAGTTGCTGCTACGCTTGCACTGTCCGCTGATAGTAGCTCTCCAGGAAACGAAGCTACGCCCGTGCGATAGTATTGACTTCGCACACTATACCTCTGTGCGTTTCGACCTACCCCCTGTGGCAGATATTCCGGCTCAAGGAGGGCTTATGTAGCTGGTCCGGGATGATATCTAATACGATCACGTCACATTGCACACCGATCTTTAATGATATCTAAACTCTGAAATCAAAGTTTCTTGCACTCTGTTTCTACAATACGTAACCGGTTTTCTTGACATGTCAAATCAGAGTAAACTGCGCTGCTTTGAACGATCATCTCCATCGCCTTCGTCTGAGAAAGTGATTATCGTGGCTAATTTTGATCTGGCCATCTATAGCCCATAGACGACGTGTAATCCTCGGTCCTCGTTACGTCTTGCTGCCAGCTACTGTGTCAATATTTGCACTGGTGACGCTACTGGTCTAGAAGAAAATTATGCATCTCGGTGGCTTTGTCTGTATCTAATCAGTGACGAGACCTCACTTGCATTAACCACCGACATTATTGCAGCTGTACCGGTTGTAGCTGTTCTCGCACACTAAAATTTCTACTGCCTCTGTAACCGCAGGACGGCCGTACTCAGGAACGCGGGACAAAATTTTAGTTACATCCAATTTTATTTTGTGTTTGTTTACGTGGCTGCATTCAGCAGTTACTGATTTCTCAGATTCTCTGGGAATCTTATTAATTCCTTTAACTCGAGGCCCAGACCTTAATCAAGTTATGTATTTACTTTATCTTCTCAGACTGTGAAAGAAGTGATATTATACTTTGTCTTTCCAGGACCTTAAAGAATCTGCTGGAAGTAGCACCTCAGGACTGTTATCACGTCATCTTCCAACTATTTCACGTTTCCATTTCTCGGACAGTGCTATCTTCATACTTCGAATCAACTGTTTTACAGTACTTGAGATATTTAATCTAGGAATCTAGTGGCCCTTGTCAGAAATTGATGAAGATCAATGTACTTGAAACGGTTCTGTTCTGGAATCGGTGGTGAAAACGCTCCGTGACGGGTGTGACGAAGACGATGGAAGTAATCATCGGTAGGCCAACTTTTAAGAACAATTTTATGCGGAAGAAAACTGAAAAAATTTTACACAATGATTAAAGCCTGTTTGAGAGTGACATGTGTTTCAGAATTCGAAGAATTATCAGCGAGTAGGGAGGCAGGTTACATGGCATCCAAGGTACCTGGGAGAAGAACGAAGTGTCCATAAATTATCATAACAATTTATGACTGTAATATCCTTAAAACTATACTAGATATTAACGAATGGTTTTCAACATTTGATAAGATGACTCGCAAAGTTTTTTTTCTCCCTTCGTACAAATTAATGTATACACTCTTACTAAAACGATCATGTCTAGCCGGAATTCCATTTCTCCGCACGTACGATTCAAGATCTCCAGATTGACATGTTAAAATTCATTGCGAATGCGCGCTTACAGATCCTGTAGGTCTCTGCATTGGTTCGGTACATCACGTCCCTTACAAAACACCGCAGGAAGAAGTCTACTGGTGTGAGGGCAGGGGGTCGTGGCGGCCACCGACTCCGATCATATCGTCCAATCCGCCGGTCCGGAAACTTTCCATCTAGAAACTTACGGAAACTTAGGGACCGGTAGGGTGGTGCCCCATCCTTCTGGGTTTGACATGAGGTTGAAAGTGTTCCAACTGTGGCACAGCAAACACTTGTAGCATGTGCTCCTCCAACATGAGCAAGTAAACACCACAGACGGCACACTCGATGGAAAAGCATGAACCAACGATGCAACTTTGGATCAGTCCTCATTAAGCATTGCTATGGGGCTGTCTCCTTCCATTTCGCCTGTGGCATGAGGTTGCTGCAAGGCCTCTGTACGAACGTTATGATTCGGTTTGCCGGATAGATGGAACGTTGCCCCATCGGAGAAACAAATCTTTCACAAAAACTTATTTCTTGCATCAGTCTTGCCACGCATATCCACTGCAAACTGTTTACGCCAAAGTCTATCAGCAGGCTTTAATGCCCGAGACAGCTGCTCTTTGTAGGGGGTTACAGCGGTAATCTCGTACCCAAAACATTGTGCACTGTTGATCGTCTCATTTCCAACTCTCTGACTGCTGAACACACCGATTTCGTCGGACTGCTTGCAAACGCCTTCCGTACCTTGTCCACGTTGGCGTCTGAAACAGATGGATGACCCGCCCCCTTTTTGTCGAGAACACTACCTGTTTCCGTAAGTGACATACATTAAATCTGAATAATTGGTCGGATCGGTGGTTGTCTTCCATACCCAAAGTTTCATTGCACTTGAGTATCGGACGTCGTCTGTATAAACCAGGCCTCACAACGAGTTTTCTCCCATGGCATCTACATTTTAAAAGGTTTTCAAATTCAATTTTGCGTTAAAATTGCATAACCTGGAAAAAAGGAACAAAAGAAGAATAAAACTTTATGAGTTGTTACATTTGGAAACCGCTTGTTAATGTCTAGTGTAGTTTTAAAGTTGTTAAAGTCCTAAGTTGTAAAGATAATTTATGGACACCTTGCTTGCGCAAGGTTGGTTTCAGCTTAGCGGGTAGAGAAGATGAGGCGCAGTGTCTAGCATCTATTACGGCTAATTGACAGGCGCTCTCATTAGGCGGTGGACCGTGACGGCTGCCTGTTGACCCAGCGTCGTGTTGAACCCTGCTACCTGTCCGCCCGACGCTAGTCTAACAGCACGCTCTCTGTGACGACGCCCACTTGTTATAATGTGCCACAACCTGTATATTGTGTGGTGAACATGAGAGTACACAACTTCGGCAAAAAAACGTTTTACATTTGAGTCACTGAACGGACTTTGATAACAGAATATGAACTTGTGCTAACAGATTGTAGGTTACCTAAAAAGGAAGTATATCATTCGGAAGTAGCATGGGATGTGCCACAGGAACTGCGAGAAGAAAATCTTGTCACATATACAATTGTTATGTAACTACGTTTTTTTTCCCTGAAATGATGTTCCAGTTGAAACCGCGGTGAATTTTTGTGGATCCAAACTGTATTCTGGGTCGTTGTTACTGAAGTGCAGTTACTCACGGAGGTACAGTGTGGGTCATAATTATCGCAAACCAACGAAATTTGGTAGATACGCTAATGCATTAGCGTACGCTGCCATACGAGAATTGCGGCCCATTGTGGACCTCGGTGGGTAGCTGCAGTTTAATCATAACCACATGATACAGTAGACAGCATGGTATATGTCAGAGGGGATTCACTGCGAGAAGAAAATTTTCTCACTTGTACAATTATTTTTGTAACTACGTTCACAGGTGAATGTAAGGCAGTTATAGGTTTTTCTCTGAAATGATGTTGCAGCTGAAACCGTGGTTAATTTTTTTGGATCTAATGGTTCATCAGTCCTCTAAAGGTTTAATGCGGCCATCACAACTACCTCTCCAGTCCTCGACGAGTGTGCTGCAGCCCACAACGACTACCTCTTCATTAGCAACATCTTCATGTCAGAGTAGCACTTACACAAAACATAATTAGTTATTCGTAGGATTTATTCCAATGTCTGTCTACCCTTGTGGTTTTTATGGTTCACATCCCCCCTTTAGTACCATGAAGATTATCCCTTGATGTCTTAACATATGACTTATTACGCTCACCCCTCTTCTTGTGACTATTTTGCAGATATTTATTTCCTCACCGATCCTGCGGAAAACTTTCCCGTTTATTGTCGGTCTACCTAACATTCAACATTCTTCTGTAGTACCACGTCTCAGTTTCTATTCTTTTCAGGTTTCCCCACAGTCCATGATTCACTTCCATGCAAAGCTCTGCTCCTGAAGTGATATGTGACGTACTTTTTATTCGAATTAAAAACCGTGTTTGACGCTACTAGACTTTTTTAGTTAGGCTTTCTCTCTTTGCTTTTGTCGTCTGCTTCTTGTGTCCTCCTTCCTCCGACCGCCATAGTTTATTTTGCTTCCATGGTAAGAAAATTCACTTCTTCTACTTCATAGTTCTCAGTTTTGACAGTGAGTTTCTGACAATTCAGATTTCTGTTATTTCTCATTACTTTGGTCTTTTTTCCATTTACTCTCAATCCGTACCCCATGCGCTATATACTGCTCTTTCGTTTCAGTAGATCTTGTAATTCTTCCTTGCTCTGAATGAGGAAATCAATATCATCAGCGAATCTTATCATTCATACTCTCTCACCCTGAACCTTAGTATCATTCCTGGTTCTATCTTTCATTTCAATCATTCCTTCTTCTATGTACAGATTGGGAGTAGAACACAAAGACTTTACCGCTTCTTACATCTTCTATAATCAGACGACTTCCTTCTTGATTTTCCATTCTTATTGTTCCTTCTTGGTTCTTACATATATTGTATGTTATCCGTCTTCCGTTACAGCTTATAAGTATTTCGTGCACAATTTCAAATACATTGAGACAATTTTCATTGCTCAACGCTTTTCTCAGGTCCACAGATTATAACACCATAAATTAAGATAAAATACCTTCTGCACCATCCAAAATTTTTCGCCGTTTAATATCCATTAAAAACTTGTTCTTAACTTCTAATTCTGATTCTTTTGGCTTTATTATAGAAACTATATTTAATATGTTATCGAAGTGAGGCTGCATTTATTTCTGAATATATATAATTGATTGTAATTATAATGTAAATTATTGTAATTGTAGGGTAAAACCGACAACGGTAGTTCAGGTATACATGCCGACGTAGCAAGTCGAATACGAAAAAACAGATATGAGGATATCGAACGGGAATTTAGTACGTAAATGGAGATGCAAATATAACAATTGCGTGGGACTGGAATGTGGTTGTAGAGGCAGTAGCAGGGAGAAGGTTTACGGAACAGTATGGGTTTGTTATAGGTATAAGAGAGGAGAACGACTAATTGAGATCTGCAATACATTTCAGGCAGTAATACCGAACACTCTTTTCAATAACCACAAGAAGAGGAGGTAAACTTGGAAAAGGCCGGGAGATAAGTGAATATGTGAAGATGACAGTTACAGCGTGGTAAGGAAGAGATTCCGAAATTGGATATTGGATTAAAAGGTGTGCCAAGGAACAAACAAGTACTCAGATCACAGCTAAATTAATAGTGATGAAGAGTACCCGGAAGTTCAAGAGACTAGCCAGAAAGATTCAATGCGCAAAAAAGTGAGATACGAAAGTATTAAGAAACAATGGGGTATGCGCGAAGTTCTCTTAGGCTATGGATGCTATGATAAGGAATAGCTCAGTAAACGGTTCAGTTTAAGGGGAATGAACATTTCGAAAAACGGCAGTCACAAGGGTTGGAAAGGAAAACATAGGTGCAAAGAGAGTAAATCCGAAGAAATCATGGGCTACAGAAGAAATATTGCAGTTGATAGTTAAATAAGGAAGTTAAAAAAACTTCAGGGAAATTCCGGAGTACGGAAATACAAATCGCCGAGGAATTAAATAAATAGACAGAGCCGATGAGGTAAGACGAAACGGCTGTATGAAAAATTTGAAGTAACAGAAAAAGAAACGACTGTCGGACGACTGACCAAGCACATAGAAAAGTCAAACAACCTTTCGTGCAATTAAAAGTCTTTGAATAAGAATTTAAAAGCGCCTGGAATACTTAAGATCAGGTAAAGCAGAAGGGATAGGTAAAATTCCATCAGAATTTCTAAAATAATTGGGGGAAGTGGCGAAGAAGCGACCGTCGACGTTGGTGTATAGAATATATAAGCCTGGCAGGGTCCATCTGATTTTCGAAAAAATTTCATCCATACAATTCCTAAGATTACAAGATCTGACAAGTGCGAGAATTATCGCACTATAAGCTTATTAGTTCATGCAACCACGTTGCATAATATAGGGAAGAACGGAAAATAAAGTTTAGGATTTGTTACAGGACGATCAGTTTGGTTTTAGGAAAAACAAAGGCACCAAAGAGGCAGCCCTGACGTTTCGATTAATAACGGAAATAAGACTAAAGAAAAATTAAGACGCGTTCGTAGGATTTGTCGGCCTGAAAAAAGTGTGCGACGATGTGAAATGGTGCAAGAGGAAAGTAGAGATAATCTATAGGTAACGACGGGTAATATACAATATGTACAAGAGCCAAGAAGAAACAGTAAGAGTAGTAGATGAAGAATGAATTTCTTGGATTAAAATGGGGGTTAGACAAGATTGCAGTCTGTCGCTCTACTGTTCAATCTATACGTCCAAGAAGTAACGTCGCAAACAAAACAAAGAGTCAAGAGCGGGATTACAATTCAAGGTGAAAGGGTGTCAATGCTAACAATCAGGTGATGACATTGCTATCATCAGTGAATTTGAAGAAACAGGATGTGTTAAATGGAATGAATAGTCTAATGAGTATAGAATATGCACCGAGAGTAATTTTGAAGAGAGACTAAGGTAATGATAAGGATAAGTAGCAGGAATGAGAACAGTGAGAAACTTAACAATAGGATTGATTATGACAAAGTAGATGAAGTTATGGAATTCTGCTGCCTAGGCAGTTTATTTATTTATTTATTTTTAGGTTAATGGGTTTCAGGAAAACACAAAAAGGGCATCAGTCTCAAAGAGCATAGGTCGAACACAGAAGGAACGTAGATAAAGGAACCATCGGTATAACACTTGCAAACAGTCGTAGCTTTGTTGGGAAAGTGCCAGAGCTCCAAGCGTTAAAAGGAAGATCTGGTGCTAGAATCATTATACACACTGAAAGCTGGCTAAAGCCGGAGATATGTTAATTCGAAATTTCTGCAAAGAACGTAACAGTGTTCGGAAATGATAGGCTAAACACAGGTGGCGGTGGCATGTTTGTCGCTGTTAGTTTGTCTTGTAGCGAAAATTAAGCAGATAGTTCCTGTGAGCTAGTATGGTTAGAAGGTATTCTTGACAACCAGAATAAAATGATAATTGGAAACTTTTACCACCCCCACCCTCCCCCGCCCCAATTCAGATGATACAATTGCAGAAAGGTTCGAAGACTATTAGTGTTGGCAGAACACTTAGAAAACGCGATAGGTCTACTGAAGAGCCTGCCTACATTACCCTTGTCCTTACCAGATGAGATTAACAGAGTACGTAGAGAATGTTAAAAGAAGAACAGCACGTTTTGTATTATCGCGAAAGAGCGGAGAGAGTGTCACTGACATGATACAAGATTTGGGGTGGACGTCATTAAAACAAATGCATTCTTCCTTGCGGCGGAATCTTCTCACGAAATTTCCATTACCATCTTTCTCCTCAGAATGGGAAAATATTTTGTTGACGCCCAGCTACATAGGGAAATCAGAGCTCGCACGGAATGATATATGTGTTCGTTTTTTCCACTTGCTGTTCGAGATTGGAATAATAGATAATTAATGTGAATGTGGTTCTACTCGTATGAATCCTCTGCCAGGCACTGACGTCTGATTTTCAGAGCATATATGTAATGTATAATATTGGGGTAGGTGATGTCTCCTCGCGAAAAGAGATGTCCGGGAATCAACCTCCAAAATTTCTAGAGAAACCGAAAGGTTGGCTCTGTTTTGTTGGAACCATACTTCTCCCTCTTCATGGTCCCCAAAAACCTGGTTTAACGTAGATCAGAAGAAGACCGTAGTGAATTGAATTAACCGTTACCGTTACGTTTTCCAAAAATTTGGGGACCCACATCAGATTCAGCAACGGCACACAAAACTGTAACTCTATGGCCGTTAAGGGATCGTTGGTGAAATTCCACGTGGTTTTTTGGTGCCAAGTACGAAAACTTTTGTTTATTTACAGTACATAAGAAATAGGAGTGCGCCTCGTCAGAAGATATTAAACCAAGGCGAGGGGGGATTGTACTGAAGAGTCACATCACACACGGGTCTGCAAGTTTCAGATTCTCTCTCTTATAATTGTTGGGGAACCGTGATTTTTACGGTTGCATGTGAAAATCTCTGTGCCGGATTCTTGTTTCACTCCTATGAAACTATCCCAGGACAGCAGTATGTTGAAGTGCTGAACGCTTTGGACATTGCCAAATGTACACTGTCACTTTTTTTGTCATCAGTCTTCTGGCTGGTTTGATGCGACCCTCCACGAACTCCTCTCCTGCGTCAACCTCTTCATCTCTGCAGTGGTTGCAACCTACATCCTAATTATTTGCAGAATGTATTCCAATATCTATATTCCTCTACGGTATTTACCCTTTGCTGTTCTCTCTGGAGCCACTGAATTTAATCCCTGATGTTTCAACAGATGTCCTATCATCCTGTCCCTTCTTGTCAGCTTTTTCCTTCCATTCCTTTCCTCGCCGATTCTGCGGAGAACCTTCTCATTCATTACCTTATCAGTCCACCTAATTTTTAAATTTCTTTTGTAGCACCACATCTCAAATACATCAGATGAATCTGCAATTGCGAAGAATGACTACCAACATCTGTAGGACAGAATGACGACAGTGAAAATTTGTGCCGGACCAGGACTCGAACCTGGATTTCGCAATATTGCGAGCGGTCGCCTTGCCATATTTTCCTTTTTTTAACAAAATTGCGTATTTCTGGTACGGAGAATCGAACCCAGGCCTCCTGGGTGAGAGCCAGATATCCTCGACACATTTTTTTAGATAGCTCTTTTTGCCTTACCAACTTTTTTGTGTGGCCCTTTTTTTGCCCTCTGCAACATTTTTAACCATTACACCATGTTGTTTTTTTCACCGCTTTACCAAATTTTTTATTTTTCCTAGCCACTTCTTTATCTTATTTTTGCTTTTTTTTAGGGAAATATAACGAGCTCGGAGGTACGGGCAGACGGAGGCAAAGTGGACGGGGATCAAGCAGGCTGAGGCCTGGCCACCTTAACTGTCATCACGTCGCTCTTCCTTCTTTTTTGTAATGAATGACTGCTTCGGCGTAGGTCCGCTGCCGGTAACATAAAAACATAAAATGTTTTCTTACATAAATTGTTACAGTCCATTGCAGTATAAAATAAAACATAATTTCTTCTTCATACATTACAACGAAAGCCGTTAGAACCTTGTTCTTAGTAACTCACAGTTTCTTCTTGCGCCGAAAAAAAATTTTCTATCTTCGGTTCCCGTCCATCGAATCTTCCGTGACTATCAAGAAACTATTAATCACGTTCCTCGGCGTAGCATCCGGTGCTACCCATGAAACTTAAAGTGTCGGGGTACACAGAAGCACAACACAGACATACATATAGTTATAGAGTATTAAGGGACCATTTGGCTATCCGTGATCGACTCACGGACGGACCCAAACTTTCGTATGTCGTCAACTCTAGGTCTACGATCTGTACTCGAACATCCATTAGGTGTAATCCTGTACAGATTAGACGTTGTGACTGAAAGACACATGCTCGGAATCGGCAGACATATACGATATTGTAGTTTGGTGTTGTTCTGATCACGATGCACTGCGGCAACCACAGTCGTTACTAAACGCATCAGACGAGTTCGCAATTGCGAAGAATGATTACCGTCAGCTGCAGAATGAAATGACATTAAAAATTTGTGCACTTTCAAGCACAACGTCTGATCTGTACGGGAACGCTTATAATGGATGTGCGAGTACAAGTCGTAGACGAACGGTTGAATACATATGGAAGTTTGGGTCTGACCGTTAGTCTTGCACGGATAGCCATGGCTTTCGCCGACACGGTAGCTCAGCTTGTTCGGTCAGAGGGTTAGCTGCTGAGTTAATAGACCAACGATGAACTTTAACAAGTGTCATTGGACATCCGCCCCCAAGAAATACAACGAACAAAATGCGACTAACAAAGAAAAATGGTAAGGCGTCCTCTCACGATAAGCGGGGAATCCAGGTTCGAGTGTCGGTGTGGCACAAATCTCCATTGCCGTCATTCCATTCTACAGCTCATAGTAGTCATTCCTCGCAATAGTGAATTTATCTGAAGTGTTTAGTAACGACTGTGATCGCCCCAGTGCGTTGTCATCAGAATAACTCCGGCACTGCAGTATTGTACAAGTCAAATAGATCGAATCTCTTCTTTTCTGGTTTCTCCACCGTCCATGTTTCACTACCGTACAATGCTGTCCTCGAAACGTACATTTTTACAAATTTCTTCCTCAAATTAAGGCAGACTTCTCTTGGACAGGAATGCCTTCTAGCCAGTGTTAGTCTGCTTTTTATGTCCTCCTTGCTCCATCGTTGGCTATTTTACTGCCTAGGCAGCAGAATTCCTTAACTTCATCTACTTTGTGGTAATCAATCGTAACGTTAAGTTTCTCACTGTTCCCACTCTCGATCCGTATTCTGTACTCATTGGACTGTTCAACATGTCCTGTAAATATTCTTCACTTTCACTGGTGGTAGCAATATCATCACCGAATGTTAGCATTGATACCCTTTCACTTGAATTGTAATCCCACTCCTGATTCTTAGTTTTGTTTTCGTAGTTGCTCCTTCGACGTATAGATTGGATCGTAGGGTGACATTCTTGTCTAACCCCCATTTTAGTCCGACCAATTCGTTCTTGGTCTTCTACTCTGACTGCTCCTTCTTGGCTCTTGTACGTATTGTATATTTCCCTATAGATTCGCCCTACTTTCCTCAGAATTTAGGACATCTTGTACCATTTCACATTGTCGTACACCTTTTCCAGGCCGAACGGATCATTTTTTATTTATTTTTGTTTCCGTTATTAATCGCAACGGCACGGTCGCCACTTTGGTACCTTTATCTTTCCTAAAACCAAACTGATCGTCATCTAATAAATCCTCAACTTTATTTTCCGTTCTTTCGTATTTTATGCAACTTGTTTGCATGAACTTTTTTAGCCGATTTCGCACTTGTCAGGTCTTGTAATCTTAGGAATTGTAAGGATAATATTTTTCCGGAAATGAGATGGATCTTGCCAGGCTCATATATTCTATACAGCGACGTGAACAGTCGCTTCTTTGCCACTTTCAGGAGGAGAGCACTTCGTTGACCACCAAATAACCGGTTGTAAGAGTGGAAAAGGCATCGATCTACTTCTAATTGCACTATTACCTCAACTACGGAGTGTTTTAAGAAAGACACTGTAAAGAAAATTGGTGAAAAATTGTCTATATTTGGGACTGCGTACAGCTACACAATGGTGTTCATTTAGGAAGTGTCAAGAACTGGGGATTGTTTCTTTTCGACGCCAGCAAACTGGTGTCCACAAATCGTCTTGATTGGTGGAAAGTATCCCGCTTCTGGAAAGAGCAGTAGGTTAGGTGGTATCTGAAGAGAAGTCGTAGAGGTAATTAGGGCCACTTTTGTCGCACCAAGAACCAGACATCTATCGCCGATCCGGACAACAGGCTGTGCTCGTAGATGTCCAAAACATCACAGGCGTCACACAACTGCGTGTCAGCAAGGTGAACCCCGTGACGGCGTTCCCGGAATACTTGTTTCCCATTCACCGTAGAGTACCATGCAGTGGCAAAATAAGGAGCGCACACCGATCACTGGACGATACACCAGTCGACGTGAGAATGCTTCCCCTCAGCTATATTCGGTAACCTGTACTGTTGAACACCGCTATAAAGTACCGTCGTATGTGTCAGGTGTTCTCAATATCGCAATGCAGCTTGAATAAAAATGGCAGAACTAAAAGAAGGGTGACGGGACGTCCAAAAGCTGGCTATAGGCTGAGACAGAGCATAGTGCAAAGACCTCCGGCGACAGGCTGGAATGCACGTAGAGCAACGGCGCCACAGCACCATTTGAGAGCTGACCAAAAGTGCTGTCGCTCTATCAGGGACATGTTACCGACATGCTCGTGCCGAGGCTCTGGACCATGAAAGTCTGATAGATCGTGCGCCTTCCCCATTCTACTCACACCTCACTGATAATCCATGTGCATACGTAAGTCTGCCAGCAGTCTTTCTGCATTAGGTGACGTTGCTACCGCCCGGACCGGTTTATATCCATAGCAGGTCGGTGGTCATAATTTTCTGACATAATTGTATAGCTTTGGCATTCGATTTTAGGACATTGAGGTAGCTATCAAAAGCTTCGTCTTATGTGGTAACATATGCCGGTGACTCCCTGTCCTTAGCACCGCTATCGAGAACGATGACGAGATCGCGCGCACAAGCAGTGCATTAAGAAATATCCCCAACAGGCGTTGACAGAGGCTGCAGAGCAATGGTGCCATGGGGAAAGTAAACAATAGTGCAAAGAGCGGTCAGCCTTGGAGCACCAAACAATGGACCACTGTTAGTATATAGAGACGAATTACGACGTCGATGGTAATATCAGGGTACCACATATTGTAGATCACCCCTTCTAGATAGTCGTAATCAACCCGATCGAACGCCTGGCTGAAGTCAAGAGTTTCCGAAATTCCAGGCTGTGAGCAAGAGAGATTACGTTTCTGCAGCGATAGAGGGCAGCGTGGATGTTTTGCGCACCTCCGAAAGAAATTTGATCGAGAGAAACCACGTACAGGGCCGTACGTTCAAGCTGTACAGCCAACAGTCAGAAAAAGGTCTTTGGTGGTTGTTGAACTACTTCAAGGAGCGGTGATCGCATGTCTGTGAAGTACCCTGAGTTTTATGGATGGGAATGGGGAGACCGTCGAGGAAACCGCCTAGAATCTGCAAGAGAGGCGACATAACGTCCCGACAAATTTTCGCCTACGTCGACGCCGTGTGGAGACGAAATGTCCGCTAAAACACCAGTGGGAGGGTGTCAGGGCCGGACGACTCCTTCATAGTACCCCACCTGGCTAGCATCATGGACTTCGTCCTCCTTAACATTAGCAACCAAATCCATCGTTGAATCTCCAGGAATCGCGCCTAAGGAGACTTGAGAGGCTGCGGTAATGTTGGCAGGGTGGTGAGCCTGTGCAGAGTATATCATAACGTAATGTGCATGGAGGCACCGTTGCACACCGCTCAGCCAAAATCCAAAATTTTCACTGAACATTTGCAATGTTATTCATTTATAAACTAATTTACTTTATTTGTATGAAGCTATTTTACGGCCGACATTGCACTTCGCTGAGCCAAGACTGAATATTTTGTAAGCCTACTGTGGAGGGAACTGAATACCAAGATTACATCCGTAGCTATTCAAGAGCTATGGAAAATGTATTTCATTGTTTATTTACATAGGGAATTTTATCAGTTTATTGCACAGGGCCGTAGAACTCGGTGCTCGCGAGGCTGAGTAAATTTCAGAGGGATTGATTTCGTTAGAGGCATTACTTACTGGTTTTCCAGATTAAGTTATTTTAATTTTCTTTGGATTAGAGTGAAACTGATTAAGCACAACATTTCCACAACAACCATCACACAGTAAATTTGGGTAACCACAAAGAAATATTTTTAAAGAACGTTACATGCGCAATTTTGAAATAAACTTGATTTGCAAATTAATTAAATTGATCAATTAAGTATCCCCACCCAAACTAGCACCCACTTCCACTTCCATTCCTCGGATGACACTGTGTGTTTTCCTTAGCCAGCACATGTGTCACTGCCCCCTTCCCCACTCCTCCCCCTCCTGCACCTACCCAATTGGCGGGAATTTCGAATTTCGGCAGGAGTTTCGAATTTTTAGTGTGAATTTCTTTGTCCCAGGGCTGTGCTGGCGTCCCACCCTAAACAAATCCCAGGAGCTGTCGGGAAACAAAAAATGGTGGTGTACTTTCTGTTGCTCGAAACCTAGTCCTTCTGGACAGAAGGCCCAAGTGCTCCTCCAAGACATTCAAACTGTCCAGTTACAGGAGAGGAAGGTTAGGTTAGTGTATATCATTTACTTTGGTTCAGGAACTGGATTAACGTCTGGTCCTAGTTACATAATTAATCATAAAAATCGATCCCAATTACACAACTATATGCATAGTGCTAAACTAGGAATACCTAAAATCGCGATACAGCTCAAGAATTGACAACGTCATAAAACTGGTGCTGTCCCACTGCGAAAAAATTTCACAACACCACTCAAAGGTAGTGGCAGACACACTCAGCTCTACTCTTCACCTACAAGCTGGCGCGAAAAGGGGCTGGCGTGAAAGGTAATTATCTTTATTTTTGCCTGGAATTGCGTTCAAGCGATGAAATGATGGTGTTCGACAGAGAGGCGTTTAATAAGTGAATTAACTGTAGGTATACTGCCGAGGGCTGACTGTCACTGATGTCAGATTCACTACAGACACCTCATCGTGCATTGCTCGGCAGTCACCCTGCAGTCCAGGTAATCGAGGCCTATAAACACTACGACAACTGATGGATAATGTTTCACTGTTGTAATTACACATCGAAATTTTCATGACTGAAAATACCAGCACTCGTAAATCAACAGGTCATAAAGCAACACATGTTGTGAGGATTGGGAAAAATCACCGTAATATCACAAGTACCACAAAAACCGACGCCAGAAGATTACAGAGGAGCAGCATTTGCAGATGTGTCCTCCTTGATGGACGGTCACGAACTAACCAACTTGGAGGCAGTCTTATGCCTCTGCCCTACCACTCCTCCCTCTCCTCATCGTAGGTGGAGATAAATGCCTGTCGTATCTTGTCGCTGCTGGTCCACGAAGAGATCCTTGATACACTGTCTCCATTCTGCAGTAATCTGTCACAGATAGACAAAAGACAACAACACATTTCACTCAGTCTTGTAATGTATTTGACAGAGAAAATGGACCTGCACTCCGCTCGGAACAGAAATGAAATTCCGCAGAATTCTCTAGATTGCTTTTTCGAATGTCCAGCGTTTGGTAAACAGGCAGCCCACCATCTATACCGACTGCAGTCACTGTAGAAGCCTCCTGTCGATCTGATTGTGAGTATTCAGTACAATGCCTCTACAATGATCTCGTGGCTGGGTGGTCACCGCTATCGCTGTTGACAAAAGCTACGCATACAACAGATCGCAGTGCCGGCATCCGTCAGAATAAAAGCGAGATAAAAGATGGCTATCCTGACCACAGGTTGTTTGTCTAAAAGGGCAGCTGCAATCTCATACAGAACATGCTCAACACACGTCTAGTAGAACCACCAGCAAACGCACGCCGTTATGAGAGGGCAAACAACTGACTGTAACCGTTTTATTTAACGACAAACCCCCCCCCCCCCCCCACTATAAACAACATATATTAAAAAGGAAAACTCAGCTGAGGTGACAATAAATGTCCTCTTTCCACGAAAATGGAGGCAGTCCATTTTCTTTTAGTTTTTTGAGAAGGATCGCTATTGTTTTTATGTTCGACTGAAGGATACAATTCGCATCTCATTATTTTGCGACAACCAGCGAAGCGAAAAAAACTACAGCACCACAGACGAATACAGATGACTAGACTGCGAAGATTAACTAATCACCACCTATACAGTCCACCCTGTATAAAATCGGGCAAATATTCCACTATTTTACTGTGAAAAATACCGAACACTGCAGAATGTCCTTGTTACATGGAAACCGTCATTGGAGTAAAGAAAAAGCAGGAATTTAAACTCCAAGGAATAGGAAAGATATCTATGTTAAGCAGTTACTTTCGGACTGATGGACAAATAACATGATCTGAAAGCGTCTGTCCTGTTCAGATCAGTGTCTGGAAATGAACTGACATTCATGTGTGTATTACAAACATTATAGACACATGAAATAACTTTACAGAATACAGCCTTTCAGGCCATTAGCTCAAATATTGGGAAACAACACAATCATTTTACATTAGACAAAAACAACCAATAATTCAAAAGGAGATTTTAACAACACTATGCTGTACGTCATTGGCATTTATGAAACAGATCATAGGAGTCTATCTTGCAATAGAACCTTGTATAAGATATTATCACATCTCCCTCTATTCCAACGAATCATAAACAAAATACCGTCTCTGTATTGCCATCGAGCATATTACTTCTGTATGTATAGCTGCATTGGAGATGGTGGCCAGTGGTCAAAGTCGCTTGCACACTTCTGCGGACCCTGGAATGTGAGATTTTTCCCTTCCCCATACGCACACCTAGCAACGTAATTCATAGGCGTACGGTTACCAAGTTATGCATTTGAACCGAAACCGTTCGGCGCTGACAGCTCTACACACGTACATATAGAGGCTACGCATGAATACTACCAATCGTGAAGTCTCGATTTCAACCACTTGTATTTTATTTTCCACAGTGCTACAACCACACAAATAGTGAAAAACGCTTCACAAATCGATTCTCTAGAGGATGTAGGCATATTTAAATTAATCTCGCTAAAGAGCTTCACATCTTCTACATAAGTTACATTAATGATATTTCGTAACAATATTGTCTACATTCGCCAGTAATAATAAACCAAGGCATCCTGCTGCACCTATCACACTTCCATGTATTCCCTTAGAGATCCACAATGATGGTGCATGATCATTTCAATTTCCCTATTTTATGTGCTAGATGTCCATTGAAAGAATGGGAATAATTTTTCGTGAGTATTATTTTTACGTGCAAGACAGAACAACACAGTAGTCAGATTGTATTGTATAGCACTGTACTCGAAAGGGGACAGTCACTCACAACCATGTATTCTAAATATGCAATGCACTTGCTCAGTTTTCTGTTTGTCTTTATCTACGTATGCATTGTTGATACCTCCAATAAACCCAACCCAATCCTCCTTCTGGTGAACCCACCACACATTACATCCAGAACAGTTTCCAGAGGATGATCCACAATGCAATATGTCTGAGATAGTGTTCAAAAGCTGATTCACCAGTGAGAGGACCGGGTGAGATTTGTGGTAGACCTCCATGACACTCACATAGGTATAGACGTACAGCAAATAGAGCAAATGCATTGCATCTCTAGAATATATGGGGGTGAGTGATTGGGTGCATTCGAGTACAGTGCTATATTATACTGTCCAACTACTATGCTGTTCAATCTTGCACATAAGAATAATATTCATGAAAGACTAACTCCATTCTTCCAACGGACATCTAGCACATAAAATAGAGGAATTGGAATGATCATGTGTCATCGTCATGGATCGCTATGAGTATATAGGGAGCTGTGATACGTGCAGCAGGACGCATTGGTTTGTTGTTATTACTGGAGAACCTAGACAATATTGTTACGAAATATCAGTAATATAACCGAGTAGAGACGCAGATAGCTCTCACGAAACTACACCGATTTTGCTCATATGACTAACAGAAATCGGCTGTATCTGTTCTTGTGGAGCCATTGCTGTTTTTATTATTAACGTTGCGATTGCTTGTTTAGAAACAGGTGTTACCGCAAGTCCTGTGTTATTTCATACTTCAAAACCTCAAATTATAAAGTAGAAACCACGTGAATTGGTTTCGATGTATCGGAAGAGAGAGATGCAGTAATATCTTATAGGATGTTCCATTATAAGAAAGGTTCTCATGGTTTGTTTCGTAAATGCCAGTGCGATACAGGATAACATTGGTAAAATGGGACCTGACATAGTACACGAAAAGTGATGTCCTCTTGAATTGTTGGTTGTTGTTGTCGAACGAAAAATGAGTGTTCTTCACTGACATATGAGTAAATGGCTCAAATGCTGTATTCTGTAATGTTATTTCACGTGTCTGAAATGTTTGTAGTACGTATGTGCATGACTGTTTATTTACAGACACTGATTTGAATGCGAGAGACGCTGTCAGGTCACGTAACTTGTCCGTCACAGAGATTAAGTTCTCGCTTTTTATTTACTCTGCGGTCTGGTCATCTGTATTCGGCTGCAGTGCTGTAGTTTTTACTTTCTTGGATGTCGCTTAATAATAAGATGCGAATTGTATCCGGCAATCGAACCTAAAGTCTATACGGATTTTGCTCACAGAACTAAAACAAAATGTACTGCACCTATATTCATGGAAAGAGGACATTTACTATCATCACAGTTCTGTGTTGATATATGCTCGCCTATACAGGGGTGTGCTGACGATAAATACAACTGTTACAGTGAATTGTTTTCCCCTTCAGAATGGCGTGCGTTTGGCGGCAGAGCTACTAGATGTGAAGCAGTCGTGTTCCGTGTAAGGCTGCAGCTGCCCTTTTAGACCAATAACCTGCAGTCAGGATAGCTGTCATTTATCTCGCTTTAAATGGCTCTGAGCACTATGGGACTTAACATCTATGGTCATCAGTCCCCTAGAACTTAGAACTACTTAAACCTAACTAACCTAAGGACATCACACAACACCCAGCCATCACGAGACAGAGAAAATCCCTGACCCCGCCGGGAATCGAACCCGGGAACCCGGGCGTGGGAAGCGACAACGCTACCGCACGACCACGAGATGCGGGCTATCTCGTTTTCGTTCTGTGGGATGCCAGCGTCGCTCTCTATTGTATGTGTAGTTTTTGTCGGCATCGATAGCACTGACTGCCCAGCCACATGCTCGTGAGGAACCCATTGCACTGAAGACTACACAACCATGTCGGCGGGAGGCTGTTCCGGGGCGCTGCGGTCAGGGTAGGAAGTGAGATCCCTGTTTCCAAAGCAGCAGACGTTTGAAAATGCGGTCTGGAGAGTTCTCCAGCATCTCGTTTCTGTTGTGGGGGGAGGGAGGGGGAAGGGGTTCATTTTTTTCTGTGAAATACGTTAAAGAATTGCACGAAGTGTCTTGTCATCGTCTTTTGTCTATCTGTGACAAATTACTGCAGAATGAAGACGCTATAATCCCACCAGAAGACTCTCTTTCTGGACCATTACTGACAAGACAGGACAGGAATTTATCGCTACCTACCATGAGGAGAGTGAGTGTTGAGGGGTGGTAGGCAGAGGGATAAGACGGCCTCCAAGTTGGTTAGTTCATTACCGCCCATCGAGGAGGACACAGCTACAACAGCTGCCCCTCTGCAATCTTCTGGGGTCGGTTTTTGTGGTAGTTGTGTTAGTAAGGTGATTTTTTCCTAATCATCACTACATATGCTGCATTATGAGCTGTTGATTACGAGTTCTCGTATTTTTATTCTTGACATTTTCGGCGTATAATTATAACGATGAAGCATTTTCTATCAGTTGTGATAGTGTATCTTTGTCTCGATTACATGGGCTGCAGGGAGATTATCGAGTAACGCAAGGTGAGGCGACTGTGGCGAATCTCACATCAAACAGTAGTACAAACAGTTCTCAGCGGTATGATTACAGGTGATACACTTAATAAATTTCTCTCTGTCCACCACCAACATCTGGCAGTTGAACATAATTCCAGCCAAAGCAAAGATAATTACATTCCACTCCAGCCTTTTCTCCCACCAGTTTATAGGTGAAGGATAGAGTTTGACGGCATCTGCCACTAGATTCGAGTGCTATCGTAAAATTTTTTTCCCAGCGATAGTTGTATGACTTTCTCAGTTTCTGAGTTGTATTGCGATTTTAGGCACTCCTTGTGTAGCGCTAAGCACACAGTTATGATTAATTACGTAATTAGAACCGATGTTTACCTCAAATCCTGAACCAAAATTATGGCTCTGAGCACTATGGGACTTAACATCTGTGGTCATCAGTCCCCTAGAACTTAGAACTACTTAAACCTAACTAACCTAAGGACATCACACACATCCATGCCCGAGGCAGGATTCGAACTTGCGACCGTAGCAGTCGTGCGGTTCCGGACTGAGCGCCTGAACCGCTAGACCACCGCGGCCGGCAACCAAAATTAATAAAGTACACTACCCTAACCTTCCTCTCCTGCATCTGGACCCAGTTTGGGCTTTCTGTTCAGAAGGACCCGGTTTCGAGTACCAGAAAAGAGACTACAATTGTTATTTTCCGTCTAATTCCTGGGAAGGAGGAGAGTGGGACGTCAGCATGCCCTGGGACAAAGAAATTGCTATCAAAATTCGTAATTCCCGCCAAAATTCGCAATTCCCTCCAATATTCGAAATTTCCAGTAATAGGATAGGTGGGTGAGTCGAAAGGGCTGGGGATGCACATACCAATTGGGGGAAGCACAGGACGTCATCCGAGAGTTAGAGGGTAAGGGTGAGGGTGGGCCCAGGTGCAGAAATTGATCAATCTGATTAATTTGTATATCGTAGTAAATTTTCTTCGTGGATTTGCTGCCAGATGGCATCATGTGAATTCCACAATATGTGAGTTTACTAAACTACATCTCAAGAGAGGTAGATAGTTAAACACCCTTGCATTTTAAGAGATGCTGCAACGAGTAAACCATTTCTGAAAACTAAACTTTATCCGAACAGGTCTTGGAAGGTCCAATGGTACCGACTGGCCGCCGTGTCATCCTCAGCCCACAGGCGTCACTGGATGCGAATATGGAGGGGCATGAGGTCAGTACATTGCACTCTCAGCCGTATGTTAGTTTACGAGACCAGAGCTGCTACTTCTCAGTCAAGTAGCTCATTGGATTTCTTCACAAGGGCTGAGTGCAACCCGCTTGCTGACAGCGCTCGGTAGACCGGATGGTCATCCATCCAAGTGCTAGCCCAGCCCGACAGTGCTTAACTTCGGTGATCTGACAGGAACCGGTATTACCACTGCAGGGAGGCCATTTTCTAACCATTCCTACATCTGCTAAATTTAAACATTGTGTAGACTCTACGGCTACCGTTAGAACTAAACTACGGGCGTGTGTGGCAATTGTGAGAGAAAGAGTGCACTATTCGTATCAGTGAACGCGCCACCCTGCTACACAGAGAGCAACTGCTACAGCACAGTGCGTACAGTGGCAGATTGTTGCGTCGCAAACAGCGGCCGGTCCCAGACCCGTCCCAATGGACAGCTGCACAGCAAAATTGGTTCAAATGGCTCTGAGCACTATGGGACTCAACTTCTGAGGTCATTAGTCCCCTAGAACTTAGAACTACTTAAACCTAACTAACCTAAGGACATCACACACATCCATGCCCGAGGCAGGATGCGAACCTGCGACCGTAGCGGTCTCGCGGTTCCAAACTACAGCGCCCAGAACCGCGCGGCCACTTCGGCCGGCGCTGCACAGCAGTCGGCGCTTTGAGCCCCTACTCAGCCGTGTGCCTCGGTGTCGCCTGGGCTCTGTATCGTGCTCTATCAGTGGGCGTCAGCCTTTTACCTACGGGTTCCTTTCAGACTCTCTCTAAATGTTCTGAGTTCAGAGAATGCTGCGCCACGCAGCAATTGGAAACAGCAGTCTGGCCTGTGAGCACACCACCTATTGGTCGTGCTTTTGATGGCAGCTCACTGTTGCTTTAACGAGCCCACTTCACGCCGATACGCCTAAACTCTTGCGATGACAGTCTACACATGTCACACGATGAACAACTTCCCCGAAGCTGCATCTTTTATTGTTCACTATCCCATCTTCAGCATTCATTTGCAGCCAAGTTAGTCCCTGTGTTAACTATATTGTAGATCCCTCGTACAAAAAAGCTGTGGCCAGCAGTTAGAAGAAATCACAGGTCACACCTATCTAAAATAAGCGTAGCGAAAGTAATCCACAAAACTACCGCGGAAATTTTCAGCTCAAAACAATTTTATTTGAATATCCAATAATTGCTCAACGTTCTTAATATCGTCTAGAGTAGATCTTTCTTCGTTGTATTCACTTAAATGGTTACATAAAATTGTTGCGTCTCCAGATGCATCGTCACTGGTCATCGGGACCTGGAATCTTATTGACTGGAATTGAATTGTCTTCACTGATGAATCCGGCTTCAAATTCAGTTCATTATTCGATGTATTTAATCTATGAGAATTCTCTAATTTTTTTCCCCATGGCCACTAAGCGAGACAACGAGGTCATTAGTGACGGAGCACAAAGTCGGAGGTGGGAGAAAGAAATCGGCCGTGCCCTTTCGATGCGTGGTTACTTAGAACTATCGCGGCATTTGCCTTAAGCGGTTTAGGGAAATCACGGAAAACCTAAATCAGGATGGCTGGACGCGGTTTTCAATCGTCGTCTTCCCGAATACGAGGGCAATGCGCTAATCACTGAATTATAGCGTTCGGTGGCGTATCCTCCAGCTTACTCAGTTGTAAAGAGCTCTCTTTCCTTCGTTTATTACATTTGTTGGCTTATGGTTAACCACTAGGAGCTGATAGAAACATTAATCTCGTGATTAGGGAGGTGCTGAGGAAATGTAAGAGGTGATCAAAAAGTTCCCTTCGACGCAAGCGAGAAGAAACCCATCACTGCCTGCTACGAATTCTCGTCCTACATTGATCGTTAACTTTTGAAAACTGTTTTTAAGCGACCGAAGCAGTGATAATCGGATGTGGAGTGCTCGACTGTCTCCCACTTGAGTTGTGTAATTTATGCTGACCTCTCAGATGGACCGGCGTTTTGTGTCGAATCACGACCAGCACAGAACTTGGTGCGTCAGTCCACAACGGTGTTTCCGACAGGCATTCTGTCGCATTCACGTTGTTCATTCTTCGATGAATGTCTACCGGTGTTTGTCTTTCGGCAGCAGAGAAAGGCATAACAGCACGTTCGCCCTTTCTGGACGCATTTGGTAATAACATTGCCATAGTTCACGCTTCTGCACTTACTACATGCACGTCGGTAAGACAGGAATACACACTGATTTCTTGCCTACAAGGCAGTGCTGGTAGACTTGCATAAGAGTCGCGCTACGATGCTTGTATGCTTTAGCAACACCCTCAAACGGAAACTTATTAATCACTCCTTATATGGAGATATTTTAAAAAAATTCAACCGATTTCGCAAGTCTATACTTCCTATATGGCTGAAAGTAGACGAGCGGGGTGAATTTGAATATAAGAACAGGACCATAGCGAGGCACTTGAGACCATGAGTCGCTCATACCAAAATCCCTACTCATCAGAGTTCACCCTCAAGGGATAAATCCCCCATACGATGTGTATCCTACTGGCTGTAATGCAGACAATACAAAAAACAGAAATAATGAACAAAGATTCAGAAAGATAATGTTCTTTGCTGGTTTAGCTTACTGTGTCAGAAAGTCTACCAACTCTTCATACTTGTTCCCTACTAAATACATCCTGAATGTGTTTTTAATCCTGTATCAACTACGTATAAAATCATTTCGGATGTTAGGCCACGCCATTGTAAAACACTGAAACTGCTGTACAATCAACGTTTCGACCGTCTTTTCAGTATTCTTCTTCAGGGAAGCTTTGTATAAATTTTCAGTTCTAAAGCACTTTATATTGTAGGGTATTTCAGTTCAGCAGGGTGGGTTTGAACCTGTAGTGATCTCATGATTTTGTTGGGTGTAGCGTCAGAGAGAAATTGAAAAGAACTATCTCAGTATTTACTTTGGACGCATATTATTTTTTGCATTGTAGTTTGCCGTCACAAACACACTTGTTGCGTAACCCGATGTCTAGGTTACGTTGCTAGGTAACAAACTGGTTGTGGGCTGGATAGATCTGTGCTTCACCAAAACTGTACGGTTCGGTAGTTTTGGTACACTAGATAAAAGGCGAGTAAATGGTAGTATTACCGGTAGTATTGGCAGCATTACAAGGGAAAGAAATATAAACGAATGCGTAATACAAAAGGTTGGAGCCGACGACTTCTCTTTGTTTTTAGTTTGTTTCGTATGTTTTGCACATAATTATAACCTCACGTCATTCAGTGTCAGTCCATGGTGTATATCATATGGTTGCTGAATATAAACTGCACTTTATAAGTAATAAAAAGTAATTGATCGCATGTCTTCTACTATTCTACTACTTTATCAAACCAAATCAGTTACTGTTGGTGCAAGTACAGTCATGCAAGTGCAGTTTACATGCACAAACATAAAAAATATAATTATTGTTCTATTTGGTACTCAAAAGAACGTTCTTCATCACGACCAAGGCAAGAGATTTCTGTTATTATCGATAAATGCCAAAGTTCTTTATGAAAAACAGCAACATATTTTATTTAAGTTCAGCGAAGTACTGATGCGATGTCTGATATGTTTCTGAAGCTTTTTTTCTTAATTTTACATTTTTAGAGTTTTCTAGCGCTATATGATAAATCCGTTTTTTATCCTCTATTTCACGTTAAAAATCAACAACTTTCAAATAAAAACTGAGCTATACAATGGCATTTTCAATTGTATGAATACTGTTTCTTTTTAAATAATAGGCAGGTGGATAAGTAGTAAAACAAAAATTTTCCGTAGGTTACCTGGCCCTTCATATATATCCTTAGCCAGTTCCAAGACTGTTGACCACCGGTTTTTAGGGGAATCTAGTAAAACACTGCCCTCGTACTTAAGGAAAGCAATCGTTAATAGGGAACGCCTGATAGATATGCAACAGAGATAACGTACTGGTAACGTGGGTACGACCTTAACTGATCAAAGCTACTAGGAAAACTACTGAAGTCTACACTTACTTAGTCTACGCTAGCCTGTGGCAGTTTTACAAAACTAGCGCTGGCGCAACCAACGAATTTGATGTCGTTACTGTGTGTACTCTACGCAGAGTGTATTTTGCATGACCAGTTTTTTTGCTTTATTTTATTGACGTAGTGGTTCAAATGAGAGGTGTGATATTGGCTGATTTAATACAATGACATTGGCTGGTTCAACAGTAGATAATTTCTAAGAAACAGGAACTACACGATTATTTTAAGGATCAATGTAAACAAAACTGTTTGCAGATATAATTACAATGTCCTAAACAACAACAAAAGTTTAAAAGATATGAATGTGATTTCAGTCTGAAGCAGAACAGTTGATCATAGTGTCCATGAGAACGGTAGTTTGCATGTTTTCTTTGAGTCCGTCGTTCTCTGAGGGAAATTCGGAAGGCGGACACGTTGATACAATACCTCGAGGAGCCAGAGGTTATTATTTCAGACGTATCACATCCCGGAGCCTATCAGAATTGAGACCCCGGGGCTAGCTGATGAGATATCGTTGTGACAGGAATCGCCTCCTGTTATTGGTTTCAGAGCAAGCGCCCACGGGGCTAAAGTCCCCGAGCGGGGCCCCAGGAGGGGCAGCGAGCTGTGTTATTTCTGGAACCTCCGGCAGGGGACTGGTGGCGGTGTGGGCAGAGTCCGCGGTTCGACGCCCGCCGCCTGGGAGCAGGCTGCTGGCATAACAGCGCCGACAGCCCGCCTGTTGCCCGAGCAAACACCGCGCCGGCGACTGCAATCACAGTGCCGCGCCGCCCCGCGCGCGGCCCACAAATATGTATCCAGGACAGCCGCTGCACGGGGGGTGGGTGGGGGGGGGGGGCGGGGACAGGCGCCGGGCGCACGTTCGCGAACTGGCGCGATGGGTTCCTCTGCCTCCTCCGTCACGCCTAAACGTGCACTGTGCTGGCAGAGCACACACGACTTTGAAAAAGATAGTGATGAATGCCCCACAGGTGGGGAGAAATTGCATAGCTTTCATCTTTATAGTACTATCACTGGTGATGCAGAATTTCTACAGCGTACCCTACCAAGTTCCAAAAGACGTCTTCCCAACACGTGTTTCCCTCTTTCGTGCTTTTCTTATCGTTTATTTACGAGTCCTGCCAGCGTAAGGTAAATACACTGTAAGACTAAAAAAAAAAAACTAACGAAGGAAAATGGAAAACTGTAAACTCTGGTGGCCGATAGATAAACGTGTGACGCCGCTGCGCAGTTCCACCGTGCATGTCGCAAGGATAGTAAAAAGGAGATATGTCGGTATGAGGGCGTGAACACTTTGCGAATTTCATTTCGTGTACTCAGAAGGACAGTAAAACTCCACCTCGCAGACAGATGCGTGAACAATATATACAGATATCTTCATTTGAAGGAGGACATCTATTTCGGCCCAAAGAAGCCGGCTGGAGTATTCGGTGAACCTCTCGACATCTGAATAGGAGAGATGTCACTGTTCGAAGATGTTCAAAAATGGTTAAATGGTTCAAATGGCTCTGAGCGCTATGGGACTTAAAATCTGAGGTCATCAGTCCCCTTGAACTTAGAACTACTTAAACCCAATTAACCTAAGCACATCAGACACATCAATGCCCGAGGCATGATACGAACCTGCGACCATAGCAGTCGCGCGGTTCCGGACTGAAGCGCCTAGAACTGCTCGGTCACCGCGGCCGGGTCGAAGATGTATTCAGGAATTAGTGACCCATGGCCGAACACAGCGACAAGAAGGAAGCGGTCGACCTAGAGAGACGTCAGAAAAGAGAACCCATCAGAGGAAATCAGAGTATCGAGTTCTTCATTATCATGTGTCCGAGTGCCACTTGTGGTTCAATCACCACAATAAAGGGCCCGTCACAGAAATGGGGTGGAGCTCACAACGCCCCTTATGCCGCCTACCATTGACCTATGTACAGCAATAATCCCGTCTGCAGTGGTTTGTGGATTGTAGGCCGGGAGCCTCATTAACTGGAGTAGAATGTCTTCAGTGATTAATTCCGCTTCGAATTCAGTACCGATGACTAACGAAGACGTATCTGGAAACGCCCCTGACAGCAGACGGATACCAACCCGATTGTCATCCGCCATAAGGCCCGACAAACAAGAATGACGGTCTGGGGTACCATTTCAGTTCAAAGAGGACCCCTTTGGTTAGCATCACTGCATCCTTACAGCACACCGCTACATCGCCGCTATACTAAGCCCCGTTTTCTTTCCATTCGTGGCAAGCCATCAGCACAGGGCTAGGGGTTTCTACCTATTGTCCTTCAGCTTTACAACCCTTACCTTGGCCAGCAAGGTCGCCTGATCTCTCCCCAGTTGGGAAGGCTGGGAGCGTTACAGGCAAGTTCTCTGCCTCGTGATGACTGGGTGTTGTGTGATGTCCTTAGGTTAGTTAGGTTTAATTAGTTCTAAGTTCTAGGGAACTGATGACCACAGATGTTAAGTCCCATAGTGCTCAGAGCCATTTGAACCATTTGTTACAGGCAAGGCCCTCCAGCCACCTCGAGATTTTAACAATCTAACACGCCAGTTGAACAGAATTTGGCATGAGATTCCCTAGGATAACATCCAACAACTCCATCAATAATTCCCAAGTCATATAAATGCCTGCAAAGGGCCAGAGTTGGACCAACGCGTTACCAGCTTCCTTCATTTACGAAGCACTTTCTCTTAAATAAATCATCCAGTTTTTCTGAAACTGTAGCCACTTGTTGGTTTGTACCTGTAGCCTACATCAGGCCTACTAATTTCCGTCCCATTTAGATGTCCTTTCTAGTAAGTCGTTTTTTTTTGTGTTGGAGTATATTTAAGAAAAAAGGATCTGCTTTTTTTTTTTTTTTGTTGAAATGCAGTGGCCACAATTGAATGGAATCATCCAAGTTCGTTCTTACGGAACTCCATGCTTGATCCTATACTTTGAGTTATTCTAAATGTTGTTATTTACAAAACAGTGACTTCTTACCCACAGGAAAATTATGTTAGGAAATCTGCACGAATGGGTGCCGTCATAACAATAGAAAAAGCTTTCAGAATGTAATTAAAAAATTACCTACATTGACAAAGGAAGAGTACGCGCAATAGGTCACCGATTTTACTCACCTTTCGTAGCGGAGCAAATGCTTTTCTACTGTTAAGGCGTTTTCGTGGAATCGGGGCTTTTAGTTCCACGAGCCGGCTGAATATCATTCAAGACGCCAGCCGCTGAGCAGCGGTGTCACGGAAAATGGCTGAGGCAGCAGACTAGAAGTCTGCACCTACGACGTTCAAGTCACGCCATTTCATTTTCTCTTTCTGATGATCACCAAAATTTCCATCCCTACACTGAGTCATGTTTCTTCATAAATTAAAGAGAAGGATAGTGGTACGTGATGAGGTACTATCAAGATACATAGTCGAGTCAGGTTAATGTGACCACCTGTCAAAAGCGTAAATAACCACCTTTTACGTCTCGGACTGCTGCGAGAAGTGCAGTAACAAAGTCGATGGTATTCTGGAAGGTACTGACAGAGAAGCGGAGCTGTGTCAAGGCCAGTTGTGCTGGCTTTTTCGTTAGACGATCCACTGCACGGGCAGGTGGCCACACAGATTCTCGATTGCATTTAAATCCGGAGACACGCTTCGAACCACAGCGAGCTGTATGACGCAAAGCATTGTCCTGCTTCTAGATACTAACGTACCGAAGAAGAGCGAACTGCAAGCTGGGGTGGAAATGGTCCCCAAGAATAGCCAGATACTTATATTGATCATTTCTGCTTGCTTGAATAACAAGATCACCCAGTAATGCTATGAAACCGTTCCCCAAACATAAAGCTCCCTCCTCCGGCCTGGACAAAAAAATTGGAAATTTGTGGCAAGGTCTTATGGGACCAAACTACTGAGGTCATCCGTCCGTAAGTTTACACACTACTTAACCTAACATTAACTATTTTACGGTAAGTACGACACACACACCCATTCCCGAGGGAGGAAACCTCCGACGGAGGCAGCCGCCGGCCTGAACACGTCAAGTGATTTTTGCAGGGTGCTTGCTCAATCTGTCTGATAACGCATTAATCATGATTAATGTGGAAAGGCCGCCTGTAGCCACTCAGGCGGTGTCCAGTTGTCCGAGTGGCCTGCCAATTCCAGCCTTCGTCGCTGTTGAGTAGCAGTCAATGTGGATGCATGAACCACACGTCTCCTACAGAGGCCCATACGCAATAATATTCGCTGAACGATCGTTGAAGAAACACTGTTGGTAGCCCCTTGTTTCATCTGGGTGGTCAGTTGTTCAACAGCTGCACATCTATTTCGCACTTATCTCCGCAGCCGTCATTCACTTCTGTCATCCATAACCCCTCTTACACCACAGCTTCTCCATCCAGGCTTGGATAGCGCAATTTTGCCATGCACGTACACTGTACAATTAACAAACGTAGCCGTTTCGGAAAGGCTTCCACCTTTGGTGCTAAAGCCTACGATCAGGCCGCTTTTGACGCCAGATAAATCGCGCCGTTTCAGCGTTAGGAAAACGTCTATACAGTTTTTCACTCCCTCTGCCCTTCAACGCAATTTATATTCCCTCCACTGCTAGTGCTGCCACTCGCCGTCCGTGAATGGTTTTTTCACGCTGACGTCGGACATGAGCTTAACGTGACTGGACCGTGCATAATAAAGGACAGTGTCGAAATGAACATTTTCTAAGAACTGTCTCAAATTTTTTTGACAGAATCATTTATTAGTCAAGATTGAAGATAAAAAAATATTAAATGACGACTAGTTTTCACTGTTCATACAGTCATCTTCAGATCACTCATGAAATCAATCGTCGTGTCAGCTCGTGAAATAAGGCTAGGAAACAGTGACTTTACATCTCTGCAGGATCGCGTCATACGAATCTGGCTTTGTGCAATGAATTCTACACATCTGAATGCACTTTTGACGAAGCGTTTTACGGAGGACTTCCTCGGCTGAGAAAATCATGCTTAGAAGAGCAGCGCATACAGTCCACCCTCTCCTTTATGATCTTATCTGCTCCACTGAGGACAACGAGCATGTCGAAGGAGTGCAGTCCTACTAGTTCAAAGTTTCAGAGAACAAGTATATGTGATTATCCTCGTTCAAAATGACTCCCCGCAAGGGTATGTGATACTCTTCGTTCCAAAAGGCTCTCTCCAAGTATACGTGATACTCTTCGTTCCAGAAGACTCTCTGCCTCCTGCATTTGGCTTTGGATACGAAGCATTGAACTACTGCCCCAAAATCTATCAGTCCGTGGATCGGATCTGTTAATCAGCTCTCCTATTCGCATCTCCAATGTGACTGCATCGGCGGGGAGGACGGGGATCCATTATCTTACATTGTGTTTAAGCTTCGGATGGAAGCCAACATCTTCACTCCTGAAGTTTTCGCAAAGTGTCTCTTGCATGGAGTCCGATATACTGCAAAATGTCCAACGACTTCCTTACCGTCACAGGAGTGTACTGTTAAACCTAGAAAACCAGCAGTGAGACTCCAACAGTAACTGCAATGTGCTCATTGTACATAAGTCAGTTTAGCAGTGTGAAAGCCAACGTAAAACTGTTCATTGATTATGGATCAAGAGACACTCTAGTATCTAATGTAACGAGTTGACTGAGCACCTGGCGAAATAGTGTGGTTAAGTGCCTACCTTACCACACTTGCCTTCCGAAGACAGATTTTGATACTGCTGTAAAGAGATAATTCCTTCAAGAATGGTCACAGATGTGGCAGATTTCTTAACGGTCCTAAGAAAGACACTATGCCGCAGTACAGCGGAGCATTGCGTAGAAAACCTCGTTTTCCCAATGCAGGCTATCTAAATGTCATTCCACTACCATAATGTGCATCCGGTGCAGGTGGCTGTTATCCTTCACATCTTTATAGGAAGAGAGACCAGCCAGCTCCGTATTATGAAGTACATCCAACTGATACTGCAGACATGAAAACCGTGTGATACTATGGCGTTCGTGTTGTGAAAGACAGCGCTTCAAGTTTCTCAAAGCCTTGATCAGAGCAGGAATTCCCCGTCTTACATCTGTGACTGACCTATTTCGGCCACCTTTCCAAAATACGATTTCTCGTAAATGACTCGTGGTAGAATCCTGCAAAAAACAACCATGACATTCTAATTTATTCTATTTTTAGTTTATTAATGTCAAAAGACATGATTCCGTTTAAAAAGTGTATCTTTGCACCAAAAATATACGGTACTTGCCGCGGTGGTCTAGCGGTTCTAGGCGCTCAGTCCGGAGCCGCGCGACTGCTACGGTCGCAGGTTCGAATTCTGCCTCGGGCATGGATGTGTGTGATGTCCTTAGCTTAGTTAGGTTTAAGTAGTTCTAAGTTCTAGGGGACTGATGACCATAGATGTTAAGTCCGATAGTGCTCAGAGCCATTTGAACCATTTATACGGTACCTTTTAAGTATTCTAGTATCTGTTGATTGGCTAATAATACAAATGCGTGGCTACCAATCCATTCTATGAAAACGGCTCGTCAATAGCACTTTCTATTTCTGCAATATTTGCGATGCAAGTTTTAGGTGATTCACTCTGTATATCTAGGCACAACGATCCAAAACGGTTTGAAAGAGAACGAGTGCGTAAGGACAGCAGCAGGGAAAGCGAATGGTCAGCTTCAGTTTACAGTAGGAATTTTAGGAAAGTATGGTTCATCTGTAAAGGAGATCGCGTGTAGAACACTAACGTCATCAATTCTTAAGCACTGCTCGTGTTGTTGGAATCCCTACAACGTCAGATTAAAGGACGACACCGAACAAATTCAGAGGCGGGCTGCTGTATTTGTTACCGGTACGTTGGACCAACATGCAAATATTATGGAGGTAATTCGTCAATTCAAATGGGAATCTCAGTAAGGAATACGACGTTCATTTCGCGGAACACTATTGGGAACGTTTAGAGGACCGGCGTTCGAAGCTGACGGCAGAACGATTCTACCGCCCTCTATGTGCATTTCGCCTAAGTACCACGAAGACAAGAGAAATCAGGGCTCATACGGAGGCCTATAGAAAGTCGCTTTTTCCTCGCTCTTTTTGTGACTCGAACAGGAAATGACCAGTAGTGGTGCGAGATACACTCCACCACGCACTTTACGATGGCTTCCGGCGTATACATGTAGATGTAGATGACATGGCGCATAAATTCGTAGCGTTTTTTCATAAGTTTAATAAGCGTAGATACACTTACCAGAAATTTAGTCATCAATAATACACTACTGGCCATTAAAATTGCTACACCAAGAAGAAACGCATAAGATAAACGGGTATTCATTGGACAAATATATTATACTAGAACTGACATGTGATTACATTTTCAAGCAATTTGAGTGCATAGATCCTGAGAAGTCAGTACCCAGAACAACCACCTCTGGCCGTAATAACGGCCTTGATACGCCTGGGCATTGATTCGAACAGAGCTTGGATGGCGTGTACAGGTACAGCTGCCCATGCAGCTTCAACACGATACCACAGATCATCAAGAGTAGTGACTGGCGTATTGTGACGAGCCAGTTGCTCGGCCACCACTGACCAGACGTTTTCAATTGGTGAGAGATCTGGAGAATGTGCTGGCCTGGGCCGCAGTCGAACATTTTCTGTATCCAGAGACGCCCGCACAGGACCTGCAACTTGCGGTCGTGCGTTATCCTGCTGAAATGTAGAGTTTCGCAGGGATCGAACGAAGGGTAGAGCCACGGGTCGTAACACATCTCAAATGTAACGTCCACTGTTCAAAGTGCCGTCAATGCGAACAAGAGGTGACCGAGACGTGTAACCAATGGCACAACATCCCATCACTCCAGGTGATACGCCAGTATAGCGATGACGAATACGCGCTTCCAATGTGCGTTCACCGCGATGTCGCCAAACACGGATGCGACAATCATGATGCTGTAAACAGAACCTGGATTCATCCGAAAAAATGACGTTTTGCCATTCGTGCACCCAGGTTCGTCGTTGAGTACACCATCGCGCTCCTGTCTGTGATGCAGCGTCAAGGGTAACCGCAGCCATGGTGTCCGAGCTGATAGTCCATGCTGCTGCAAACGTCGTCGAACCATTCGTGCAGATGGTCATTGTCTTGCAAACGTCCCCATCCGTTGACTTAGGGATCAAGACGTGGCAGCACGATCCGTTACAGCCATCCGGATAAGATGCCTGTCATCTCGAATGCTAGTGATACGAGGCCGTTGGGATAGAGCACGGCGTTCCGTATTACCCTCCTGAACCCACCGATTCCATGTTCTGCTAACAGTCATTGGATTTCGACCAACGCGAGCAGCAATGTCGCGATACGATAAGGCACAATCGCGATAAGCTACAATCCGAGCTTTATCAAAGTCGGAAACGGGATGGTAAGCATTTCTCCTCCTTACACGAGGCATCACAACAACGTTTTACCAGGTAACGCAGGTCAACTACTGTTTGTGTATGAGAAATCGGTCGGAAACTATCCTCATGTCAGCACGTTGTAGGTGTCACCACCGGCGCCAACCTTGTGTGAAAGCTCTGAAAAGCTAATCGTTTGCATAGCACAGCATCTTCTTCCTGTCAGTTAAATTTCGCGTCTGTAGCATGCCATTTCGTGTAGCAATTTTAATGGCCAGAAGTGCATATTCACCTTCGCTATTTACTACAGTCTGTCGACGCTGGGATAAATTTTCGATTCCTTGGCAGCAGAAATCATGTGGTTTTGAGCCGAAGAAGTCATCAAACCATGTTCGGAGCGCATTTTTATCGGGAAAGGAAGTTCCTTGGTGGTTTTTCGGTAGAGAGCTGAAAAGGTTAAAATCGGACATCGCCAGATCAGGTAAACAAGGTGGGTGTGGAATGGCTTCCCAACCTCTACTCCTGTGTAGTATTTTCGGTCGGTTAACAGAATGTTGGCGGGTGTAATCGCGGAGTAACATCACTTCACGCAGTGTTCCTGATCGTTATTCTTGGATTGCGTCTTAAAGACGTCTCAGTTGTTGACAATATATGTCAACAGTGATGTCTACAGCTCGGGGAAGCAATGCGTAATACACCGTACCGTCGCTGTTTCGCCAGATGTATAATATGTGGATGTCATGGGTTTTCTACAGGGAGTGGCTGCTTTGTTTGGGCTCAACCATCCCTTTCTTTTCCTTCTGTTGACATAAAAGCATCACTTTTTCCTCACCAGTAACGATACAGGATAGGAACGATCAGTGTTGTTCTCGACCCAATTAATGACCAGCAAGCGGGGATGCACGTATTGCCACCTGCTGATAATCCTGATTTTGCCTTTGAGCTTGCGGTACCAATAAATACTCCTTGCATGAGATACTCGTTGCATGAGATACTAGAGTGTCTCTTGATCCATAATAAATATACTCCTGTAATTCTAGCACCATGGTTGAATGATCACAAATCATCACAGTCGCCAGTTGTCGAGTACAATCAGGTGGAAAATTGTGAATTAATGCGTTTAAACGAACTTTATAAAACCCCGAAAGTCTTCCAGAACGTTGTTGTTGTTGTGGTCTTCAGTCCTGAGACTGGTTTGATGCAGCTCTCCATGCTAATCTATCCTGTGCAAGCTCCTTCATCTCCCAGTACGTACTGCAACCTACATCCTTATGAATCAGCTTAGTGTATTCATCTCTTGGTCTCCCTCTACGATTTTTACCCTCCACGATGCCCTCCAATGCTAAATTTGTGATCCCTTGATGCCTCAGTACATGTCCTACCAACCGATCCCTTCTTCTAGTCAAGTTGTGCCACAAACGTCTCTACTCCCCAATCCTATTCAATACCTCCTCATTAGTTACGTGATCTACCCATCCAATCTTCAACATTCTTCTGTAGCACCACATTTCGAAAGCTTCTATTCTCTTCTTGTCCAAACTATTTACTGTCCATGTTTCTCTTCCATACATGGCTACACTCCATACAAATACTTTCAGAAACGACTTCCTGACACTTAAATCTATACTCGATGTTAACAAATTTCTCTTCTTCAGAAACGCAGAACCTGGAGAGTTACTAATGTCAAAACGAATATCATTAAAGCTAGAAAACCATTTTCTTGCCGTTCTCTGTCAAACGGCAGTGTCTCCATGCACGGCGCAAATGTTTCTTGTTGTCCCCGCTGCTGTCACCCCACTACTGTATTCGAACAGAAGAATAGGTCGAAAATGTTTCGATTTCTCCACTTTTCACGTCATTTTCCAGCGTCCACAGATCTACTCACTACCCCAAAACACAAAATGACAACTTGTAAACTCAGACAGTAACAACGAACAACAAATAGAAAATGACAGTCCATAAATAAATCCGCTGCAATCGGAATGCCAAAATGCAAAGCAAAAACGCTACGAACTTATGCAACTATTTTGACACAGTGACAGCCCTAATAGATTTTAAGGAATATGCGATACTAACATTCTTGAAACATGTAAAGAATTACATAACATTTTTACACTCTTTCTGGCTGTCACAATGTCATAAATAACGCTGTAAGCAGAAAGACTCATTTCACGTTTTACGTCAGTGATCTATTCACAACGAATTACCTGTGTAGTGCAAGATGCCGGAAGCTGACAACTGCCTCCACCACGAGGTCTGCTTGGCGCTCTCTCAGCTTTGGGGCGAGAAGTATCGTCCTGGGAGAACGGTGGTGGTGGCGTGGGGTTGGAATGGAGTCAGTGATGAAACGACACACGGCGGGGAATTCGCTCGCAACTGCACTTCATACTTCGCCATTTGGAAAGCGATATCACAGATTGTTGGGGTATGAGTTTTGTTTCTTGAAGAGCGGAGTATTGGCGCCGTTTAAAGGGAACTATCCGTGGGGAACGCGCGAGATTGCCTGACCCAAGTTGCCCGTCCAGCAGCCTCCTCCCGTTTCTCAACTCTTTGCAACAGGCTGGCAGCGACTCCACACGCTATCGGGGCAGCACTCAGGAACTCTCCGCGTCTCACGGGAAGCGGAGCGGCAAGAAAGTGGCGGCAAAGTGCCTTCAGTCACAGTAACCCCACTATCATCTCCTCTTCACGGTTTAACATTTACTCGTTTTGAAATTTCCTTCTTTCATGTCAGTACAGACTTGCGAGCGTCCTAGCACAATCAAAAATGAATCTCCATTCTGCTCTGTTATTAATAGTTCTTTGTTGTTTCAGTTATCTCTGCCATCGGTATACATGCGACAGTATGTTTAATAAGTTCCAAAACTCCGCGCATAAAAACGGGATTTTTCGGTGCTTATACCGCTGATTCTGTTGGTAATAAAAAGGTAGGGTGAAGTGTTATGGATGGCCCTTGGGCTAGGACCTATTTGTATACCCAACAGAAGGATCGTCTTAGTGTCCTAGTACAGGCCTAAAGTATGAATACTACACTCTTACTCCTGCTTATGAAAACGGAACAAATCGGTTAGTTCTTTTTAAATCTGATGTGACGTACGATGGGCTTGTCGGGACTTACGGATGCACCATTAGTTCATAGGCGGTTACTCAGGAAAGATCAAGAAAATGGTTTTTTACCATATTGTCATCAGCTGTCGAAAACACAGTAGAGGATTCCAAGACGGCCATTCAAAGACAATGGCTGAAAGTTTTACGATATATTCCAAAGATGCAAAACTCGAACAACCTTGAAAGTTTTGCACATATCGTTATCCATTTTCAAGATGCAGAGATTCAGAGTTACCCCACTCTACATGCAAAATCCGGTACCTTGCAAGATCTACATCTCTACAAACAAAAGGCAATTTTGTGACTGCCTGACTGACTCATCATTGCCAGCCCGAACCATTAACGATAGTAACTTGGAATTTGGAGAAGATGTGGATCTAATACTGTAGGCGTCGTATAAGAACGTATTTTTCAGAATTTCAACCCTAAGTGGGTGAAATAGGGGACAAAGTTTTGTTAGAAAAATGTCAGTATTAAGGCCATTTTGAAGCTAGTCTACGAAAGCTGGTATTTGGTTTCTGGGTCAGAAATAAAGAAATACGTGATACAACGTTGTTTTGTAAACTTAACCTTATGGGGGAGAAATGTGGGTGAAATGCTTTTGTTGAGAAGCATTTTTAAAGCTGCACCTATGACCACTGGTATTGTATTTCTTGGTATCACATAGTAAAATATGAATTTCAGTGGTTTTGGAAATTGAGCGCCAGTGGGGGATGAAAATTTTTATTATGAAAAAATTTTTAAAAATAAATCTATAAAAATTTGGTTTCTTAGTTAGATATTAAAAAATACATGTTTCACTGTTTTAGGAAATTCACATCCATGGCGGTGAAAGGAGAATGATATTTTTTATGGAAATATTTCATTGCGCAAGAATTTTAGAAGGTAAATCCATGAAAATTTGTATGTGGCTTTTCTGTTAGAATGACACTGTTTTAGGAAATTCAACCCCTAGGGGGGTGAAATACGGCCAGACTGCTTCACTGACTCATCATCGCCCAACCCAAACCACTAAGGATACAGACTTGAAGTTTGGAGAGGATGCGGATCTTATACTGTACGTCGTTTAAGAAGGGATTGTCCGAAATTCCACTCCTCAGGGAGTGAAATAGGGTATGGAAGGCTTTTTGAAAGTACGTCACTATTAAGGGAATTTTGAAGTTAGAACTACGAAAACTGGTCAGTCAGAAAATAAAATAACAGGTGTTTCATCATTTTCAGAAACTCAACCACTAAGGGGGTAAGACACTGGGTGAAAGTTTTTTGGAAAATAAACAATTACTAAAGAATTACTAAACGGTACATCTATGATAACTGGTATTTGACTTCCCGGTTAGAAATGAAGAAACACCTGTTGCAGTGTTTCTGGAAATTCAGCCTTAAGAGAGCGCAACAGGGGACGAAAATACTTCGTAATATTAAAAAATGTTAAAGTTGAATTTATGAAAAATGGTATTTCACTTCTCGATTAGATATAAAGAAATATTTTTAAGACATTAAAGTAGCTAAGGAAATGTCTCCACAAGAACGCAAAAGGCAGATTAACAAAGACTGTGGACTCCAGCTACTACAATTGCTTTTTGGTCAGAAGTACATTCGGACAAGATCATGCTTTTATGGCCTTAATTAATACGAAAAGCTTAGACGGCTTTGCGGTTAATGAACAACATACAAATTCGATCAAATAAAAACAGAAACATCTCTGCAGACTATATATTCCACGTAAGCGAATCAGCGGGAGCTACGTCAGTAATAAATAACCACAGAAAATTACTCAAATATTAGCGCTATATTCTCTAGGGGATTTACCTAGTCGAACCACACTGCCTGAACAAACGAAGTAAAACACCCCGAGCAGGAGGATGATCAATAACGAATTTTCACGGTTTGAAAGGGTATATGATGTTATTTCAGTGATTGAAAATTTGGTCAAATTTACAAAGAACTCGTCGGTATGTTGCAGATTGTACACTTATCTTTCTTGGATGATGGGTGCAAGTGTGAGCGGTTACGATGTGCTTGGTGCAAAAGACGACGATCCTCCCTTGGGATAGTCACAATGGTCGACCGGAATTCCGACGACGAGTATGCCTACCTTAACGCCCGCCCGGTTAGCCGTGCCGTCTAACGCACGGCTTTCCGGATTCGGAAGGAGCGCCTGGTCCACGGCACGAATCCGCCCGGTGACCTTGTGTCGAGGTCCGGCGAGCCGGCCAGTCTGTGGATGGTTTTTAGGCGGTTTTACATCTGCCTCGGCAAATGCGGGCTGGTTCCCCTTATTCCACCTCAGCTACACTACGTCGCCGATTGCTGCGCAAACAAGTTCTCCACGTACGCGTACACCACCATTACTCTACCACGCAAACATAGAGGTTACACTCGTCTGGTGTGAGACGTTGCCTGGGGGTCCACCGGGGTCCGAAACGCACAACAACCCTGAAAGGGTGGTTCGGTGTGGGGCGGCGGAGGGGTGAAGTGGACCACTGCGGCCGCAGCGAGGACGGATCCTCTCCGTAGTTTCTAGGCCCTCGGTTAACATACAATACAATACAATACAATGCCTACCTTCAAGTTCCCATGAAGTCTACCAGTGGGTCACTGTCGCACCCAAATGCCCCAAAAATCTGGATACTGCACGAGTCATCCAGCCACCCAAATGGTGACACATAGTGAGGTCACTTTCAGACACTGCCAGGTGCTGATAACGCTGTGTCACACAAGTACTCGGCATCTTCGTATCCTTCACAGCGATCAACATCTCTGTTCTGGTCCCGTATATACTTTACCAAGTCTAGTTAACACGAAGCGCACTATCGTCCTCTGTTAGCCGTTGTACCTGTAATAGAGAAACTGTAGTCTAATTACTTACATACCTGCCAACGATGTGTACGTATATGAAGTTTTACAATGACATCCGAACATGTATTGTGGGTGTTTCGCCTTTTTGTCAGCCGGCTGCTGCAGCGGGATATAATGCGCCAATTCTACTCCCTCCCAACATTTTTTTTAAAAAAAAGAAAAGAGCATTGGCACGCTAGAAGAATTTAAAGAGATGATGTACTGAGGAAGCAGATTCACCAATAAGCACTTCCACTTCAAATAACACTTCCCGCGGAACTTAGTGTGGAGAGAACTGATGGAGTAGTAACTACAACTTTATCATAAACAACGTTGCCGTACGCTAAATAAATAATAAACAATGTCTGTAAGTTACGGGGATAAATTGTTTTTAACACGGAATTTTTTTCTGTCAACGTATCATCATGTAATGTATCCATTAAGAATGTAGGTGACCTATCCGAACAGTTGCTGTGTTGTTGACAAACTGTGTAAGCTATGTAAACAGTAAAACTGAATGGATGTTTTGAAAACTAGTTCCTCATCTGTGAGTCTTGTTTCGTCAGCGATCTACATTATTTTGAACCTAAGAATTGGGGTCATCCTGCAGATTATTACTTTAACACGTGCGGAACAGCACAGCTGTTCCAAGTGTGATCATCTTCAGCCGTGTGGTGCATTATCTGAAGATCGACCTTTACTAGAGGCCGAAACCAGTCATATTTTTATATTTTTAATAAATGACTGCGCGATTAAGACTCTGTTTTACTGATTTTAGAGATGTCCTTCTGTTACATAGGGTGAGTCACGTAAGAAGTAACACCGCATTTAATCCGTGAACTGTTACACATATCGAAAGGCAGTTTTCGCCAACTGTTACAGCGTTGAGGAGCACATGTATCTTTAACAGTTAATGTTTTTAGTGCCGGTATCAACGGAGGTATTAAAGCAAATAATTGTTTCTTTAAATGGAATCATATACGTTTCTTGAGAAGAAAATTACAGTGATATAGCGTTTGTTAATGTTGACATTGAAACTTTTCGTAAAAACTTTGAGAAATGTCCTATAATTTGAGAGCACGGTGGCCGCAATCGCCATTAGTGGTGCAAACGCCGCCAAGCAGAGCTCTCGTGCTACGCAATATGATGATGTCAACACATTTGCCTATTTACTTGTCAGCACTGCAGGCTGCTCATCACTCCATCAAAATTCGTTGCGTCGTGACACCAATGAGAAGAATTTGGATATACTGTTTTTACATGGCGAATGTAAAAGAAATACCATAAGAGCACTACGGTGCCGTATCGCTAGTGTGTGACTCGCAAGGCAATTGCACGAATTATTAAGACGTCAGGGCAGGCCGGCTGCTTGAAGTGGTACGAGACACATTGTAAAGGAATGTGGAATCAGCCAGAGTCATTCGCCTCCTACATCGACTAAATTTCCATCCTTATCACCTGTCGCTACATCAGGCACTCGACGACCGTGATTTCGAAAGTCGTACAGAATTTTGTCCTGTTCGTCTTTAAGCAACAGAGAGACGACCCTACGGCTTTCCAAAGTCTGCTCTTTACCAATGAAGCAACGTTTCCTAATGACGCTTACTAAATTTGCATAACATGCACTACTGGGCAGTCGAGAATACACTTCGTCAGGTACAACATGGAGCGTAAGCGTATGATGCAGCATAATAGGAAATCTTTATTGGGGAGCACTCAAACATGCAGTCTGTGACAAATCCCCAGCTACACCAAACCATATGTGTCGTCGAATCGTCCAGTGTGTGCTCTATCATATCATCCATGATAATTATATCTGTTCATCGTTCTTTCGAACGACGACTGCAAATGTGCCTTTCAGTCCCTGCTCAACAGTTTGAACAAATGCTTAAATAAAGGAAAAGCCCTTTTTTGGTTTTTTTGGAAGACAAAATTTGTGTTATTTGTGTGGTTACCAAATCATTGTAAATAAATTGTTTATTTCACTTTTTTTACGTGTATACGAAATTGCATAGTCATGTCAAATAAGTCGACAGCGTGTATTGCACGTAGCTGGCAAGTCTGTCATACGCGTTTACGTTCAAAATAAAACGACATTAAATTAAGAAGAATATTTGTTTTGTGGTGTACAGATGGTCAGCAAAGTATTTTTAATGAAATGTTTATTTTAACGAACATATCCCATACGATGTAATTTAGAACAGTTTAGGTAAATACAGCATGTATTTACCTCTAAGAAGCACACAGTCACGTACAGGAAAACATACGTCCAATCTTGCTTTTAACATTCAAATATTTAATACACTAGTTGCTTTTTGCAACGTAGAAGATCTCTTTAATTGTAAAGAATGAAAAGTTGATTTCCCCGTTTCAGCTCGCTTGAACCTGGGAGGATACGAAAATGTGAAATAGTTTTCCAAATCCCTCTGTGATATGTAGATCGTATTTCCATGTACAGCATACTTAGGTGAAACTGCATCTACGTCGTATGTTCGTTCAAGAGGATATAAAGCTTTATTCTCGTAGCGCAGGCCTATCTTACGGTATACAACTACGCAGCCTGGTACGAGACGCCTACTTGGCAGTGTTTGCACCGTCACTGCCGTTTCCGGACACCATGCCCTTAAACTATAGGACATCTCTCGGCTTGTTTTACGACAGGTTTCAACGTGGAAATTAACAAACACGGTATCGCTATAACTGTCTTCTCACCAGCTATCAAATGCAGCTGCAAAAGTATACAGTTCCATTAAAAAAAAGTAGGTGCTTCAGTATCTCCTTGGATGTATATGATGTCTGTATATCGAACAGGAATGGACGAAATGTCGCGAGTAATTACGGTAATGGGGCACTGTAGGTGTAGTGTGTGGACAAGTTCAGGATTTGGTTCCGCCGGAAGGCGTGCTGGGGTAGGTAGTGCATGCAGTTCGGTCACTGGTCACAGTATCTTCCATGTAAGCGTGAGACCCGGGCTCTAATGCCGCTCAGGCACACATTCCCCAATGATTTGAACAAATGCCCGTTTGCAGCTAACAACTTTAATTCCTTTATGTCTTAGGGATATTGTCATATTGCCATTAATGTCGGTTATGTCAGCAGACCTTTGACCCTTCGTTTGAATTTCTGCACTTTGTCGTTTTGTGTCAGTTGATACTGATAACACCAAGTCTCGTCACCCATGATGATTTTTTTCACATAAGAGTTGTCCACATTTTGCATTTCAATTAAATAGTGCCATGCGCCTATGCGTCACTGTTTCTGTTCGGAAGTGAAGGTGTGCGCGGCAGACTTTGCACACACCTTACTCTCCTTCGAAGTACTTCCTGAGAATGTCTTGAACACTTGATTTAGAGACGTTGCTCCATTTCGATTTGTGCGCAACAACGTTGACTCACTGCAGACGCACGTCCGCAGCTTAAAACTGTCTGCTCGCTGCTGAGTGGTCGAGTGCACTTCTGCTGTTTACAGTAGTTAGTTCAAGCTGCCAACAGTGAGTGAAACGTAGCAGTCACATTTTCTAATTTTAATCGTTTTATCGGCTCTAATCATCAATACACGGCTTCAGTTGAATATCGCAGATCTAAAGAAATATTCGGACTCTCTTTCGTCCCGGGGTTTATGCCATTATCAGTGGTTTTGTAAACGGCGTTAACGTGATATTACACAAATGTGATAAATTTTTAGTCCAGAGGATTTACGTTTTGGCTTGTGTTTTCCCATGTGTGTTGTCCACTCATGTGCATATCCACACAAACGCTATTTTGAAACACGCTGCTGTGCAAAACTTGAGGATGACAGTAACTTTCTCGCTGTGTGCCACTATCAATATAGCTCGATGTAACTTGGAGCACACATACAAAGAATTGCTACACTACAGTAAAGAATGCAACTGAAAGAATTACTCAGTGAGACGAAGAGAAATGAAAGTTTTGTTCAAAGGCAGTAATTACAATGAAGTCACAGTGATTTATGACAGTTCCGTGGATATTACGAAAAGGTGAGACATCGTTCTTAATAAAATGTGTGATAGCCATTGACATTAATTTACGCTCTGCAACGTGCCCCCAAACTGCCCAGAAGTTGGTAAGGAGTTCTGGTGGTTGCGCATTGCATTCCTTCAGTAGCACGATTGACAATTTCTGGGTGATCTTTGGTGCATGTGGACTTGGGATGGGATTTCAGTCGGAGGAACAAACAGGTTAGTCCATTTGTCGAATATCTATTCGTTACAAGAGCATCTCCATCTGCCTCTTCAATGTGTGATCCCTAAAAATAAATTCAGTTTCGAGTGCACCCCTGAATAGGCGTACTTGGGGAAGGAACACAGTGAGTGTACTCAAAGTTGTGGTGCTTAGTACGCCCATTGACATTCTCTCTCCCAACACCATAAGGTGGTGGTGGTGGTCAGTGTTTAACGTCCCGTCGACAACGAGGTCATTAGAGACTGAGCGCAAGCTCGGGTTAGGGAAGGATTAGGAAGGAAATCGGACGTGCCCTTTCAAGGGAACCATCCCGGCATTTGCCTGAAACGATTTAGGGAAATCACGGAAAACCTAAATCAGGATGGCCGGAGACGGGATTGAACCGGCGTCCTCCCGAATGCGAGTCCAGTGTGCTAAGCACTGCGCCACCTCACTCGGTCAACACCATAAGGCCTGGACTAACAGAAAGATCATCTTAGAATAAGTTCGTACCGGCAATACGTGTCCCCACCTCTCACCATATGACGTTACGTCGAAAATCACTACTCAGAGTGGATCTCTTCTCATCTGAGAATAGCACACTACACCTCTCCCCGTTGGCCCAAACCTTACCTTTCCGGCACCACTGCAGACGGTGTCTCTGATATACTGTGCATGGGGGCTTAATTATATAAATATGAAATGCAAATACTTTTAATTTTTTGATTTAGTAGCTATATGTCCGATTACGCTGTTTCGTAAACGGTTGGCCCTGACTAGTTTTAGTACGCAATCTGACTGCAAAGAACAACAACAAAGAATGAAATGAAAATTTCCGTTAATACAATCAATTAATTAAGTCCCCAGCAACTATAAAACCTACGAACCCAACAAAGCACAAGTATAACTGTTCTGTGTGTGGAAGTGTGATTCAACGTACGCATCTGGCACGGTTCTTCTTCAATAAGACAAGTAATTTTAAATATCATTTATACTGAAGCAATTAAAAAATAGAAATACTATAATTGCGCAAGAAAACCAGAATTACACTCTAATACAAGAACACAAGCCAGATGCTTTGTTGACTGAACCTGTAATGACGCATTATTCAAGACATTGAAATAATGAGAAAAAAACCGAGTTTTGTTACCTTCATATATATTGACGAAAAGCACTCTAATCATTACAACATCTCCATTAGAACAACATCTGCTATCTAGCCCGTCAAATAACTGCATAAAACATGCAACAAGCACTCACTACTACGACATCTCGACAAGAACTTTTCACTACCACATCTCAGCAAGCACTGCCTACTACGAGTTCTCGACAAGCACTGCCCCCCGCTACTTCTCAATAATCACTGCCAGTGGAGGAGGCCGAACAAAACTCTCTGGCGCGATCTCTGGCGCTGTTGCTCAGTGTAGCCACCTTTCATATGCCCTTCCTCCACGGGCTAGAATTTGATGGTATTTTTGCCAGCATTGGTGGTGAAAATACCACCAAACTCGTCCACAAAAATACAGACAAAAATAAAAGATAATATTAATACGTAAATATCACATAATTAGATAAAATTTTGGCTTTACACTGACCTTTCAATAATCTAATATATAAAATACAGTAAGCAATACAAATTCTTTCATACATGTGACTTTACATAATAGTTTACACAATACACAAAAAATCGGTTTATACAAATGTTCACATAAAATGCTTTCAATGATTAAAAAAAAAACAAGTTGTTGATAGTTCCAGCAGTAGCACCCAGCAATAGTCAACAGGTGCAAATACCGACAAGTGACATTATTTCAGTAGAAGCAGTTCCATCTGTGGCACCCAGTAATGTTGAGCAGGTGCAGACACCAACAAGTGACATCTTCTCAGTTGAAGCTATTCCATTAGTGGCACCCAGCAATGTTGAACAGGTGCAGACAGCAACAAATGACATTATGTCAGTAGAAGCAGTTCCATTAGCGACACCCAGTAATGTTGAACAGGTGCAGACACCAACAAGTGACATTATTTCAGTATAAGCAGTTCCATTAGTGGCACCCAGTAATGTTGAACAGGTGCAGACACCAACAAGTGACATTATGTCAGTAGAAGCAGTCCATCAGTGGCACCCAGCAATGTTGAACAGGTGCAGACACCAACAAGTGACTTCATTTCAGTAAAAGTAGTTCCATCTGTGGCACCCAGTAATGTTGAACAGGTCCAGACAGCAAGAAGTAACATCATTTCAGTAGAAGCAGTTCCATTAGTGGCACCCAGCAATGTTGAACAGGTGCAGACACCAACAAGGAACATTATTTCAATAGATGCAGTCCATCAGTGGCTCCCAGTAATGTTGAACAGGTGCAGACACCAACAAGTGACATTTCAGTAGAAGCAGTCCACCAGTGGCACCCAGTAATGTTGAGCAGGTACACACAGCAACAAGTCACATTATTTCAGTAAAAACAGTCCATCAGTGGCACCCAGTAATGTTGAGCAGGTGCAGACACCAACAAGTGACATCATTCAGCAGAAGCAGTTCCATTAGTGGCACATAGCAATGTTGAGTAGGTGCAGACACCAACGAGTGACATTTTCAGTATAAGCAGTTCCAATAGTGGCACCCAGCAATGTTGAACAGGTGCAGACACCAACAAGTGACATCATTTCAATAGAAACAGTCCATCAATGGCACCCAGCAATGTTGAGCAGGTGCAGACAGCAACGAGTGACATTATTTCAATAGATGCAGTCCATCAGTGGCACCCAACAATGATGAGCAGGTCCAGACAGCAGTCCATAATATTCACTTTCACTAATCACACTGTTCATCAGAGTTTATAAGCAGAAATTAAACATGTCCTAGTGGCACCAATCATGTAGAAAAAGTACAAGTAACAGTCCATAATATTCACTATCACTAATCACACAGTTCATCAGCAGAAATTAAACATTTCTAAGTGGCACACATAATGTTGAACATGTGCAGGTAACAGTCCATAATATTCACTATTACTAATCAGACAGTTAATCGGAGTTTATCAGCAGAAATTAAACATTTCCAAGTGGTACCCATCATGTTGAACAAGTGCAGGTAACAGTCCATAATATTCACTATCACTAATCAGACAGTTCAGGCATGAACAATAGTTCGAATGCACACACAATTGTTTTTACAAAATTATTATCAATGCTCTTACACTAAACATACAAATTATAAAAAACACACAAATGATGTCAGATAATTGTCATATTAACTATTACAAATACACAAATATCAGTAAACCTATAATAATTATGGGTGTCAGTGCAAGCCACAACAAGCAAGTAAAATAATATTTAGGAGATAGGTCGGTACCAATTTGGGATAGGGAAAGGAAAACACACAAAACACACTCACTCATCTTTCATCCACATTAAGTACTACTGTGTAATTGAATACTGTTAACTGTGTAAATGCAATTCTGTCAAAGGTTTGGTGTTCGACATGTGTATCAAGTAGTAGTGGCAGCAATGTATAACAGTCAATAATAGTTAGTCAACGTCATAGTCATCATCTCAAGACCAATGTTTGCCAAGCCAGATCAAAATGTACGGTTGCTGAACAACTGTCAGTGTGCCAAGATATGCAAATACTTCCTCTCTCCAAAAAAAAAAAAGTATATACTGCTTAGTGATTTAACAAAGTGTGTGTGTAGACAACTTCTTTCCACTTGAGTGTTCTAGTCTGCCATCTTCATCCTCCTTGTTCCATATAAACCAACAAACAAAACAAAAAAATATGCTCCTCACTGACTTTACCTCTTATCCACCAAAACTCCAATAATCATCAGCATCACATAATCTCAATACATCTATAATACCTCTTACGTCGATACATATAAACCTTCATCAATATCATTTACCTTACCTCTTGTCCACCAAAACTCCAATAATCATGAACTTCACATAATCTCAATAATACCTCAATAATACCTCTTCAATACGTCGATACATATAAACCTTATTACCAATATCATTTCACTTCCATAACAACTCTTTCCTCTAGTCAGTCTCCTCGAACAAGTACAGATAAAACTCTAGTGCAAACTTCAATTCATCATCCCATGCAATCCGAAGACACAGTGTCCACACACAACCTCTGTGTAATCCATCTGACCCAAATCTTCTACTGATTGTGAATTATAAGATACATTTTGGTTACCTTGTCCATCATTAAACAAAAGAAATGCATACATGACCTCTAACAGACTTTAGTTCGAAAAACTCTCAGTAATTAAGTACAATTACGGAGTGTGAATGATAGAAATAATTCACAGCGTGAACACCACTTTAAGAATCATGGCAAAACAGAAGCAAACATGTGGAGTATTTCTTGTGTCAAGTGTCACTTACTATTTCAATTGCTCACGAAGAATGCAGTGTAATAACTGTCAATGTTCTAACCCTAGTGTTGGTATGTCATGTCGTTAGCTTCCTTCCTATTAGCATAAATTTATACAGTTTCCATAAAACCTCAGCTCATGTGACTTCTACGAAGTCTCTTGTACTAATGTCGTTCGTCGAATTATAGCAGTTCATTTTCTTATCTTAAAAATATAAGGCACTGAGCGTAAGTAAAACATGCAATAGCGAGTAAATATACCAGTGGAGAACAGAATGTCAACAAGTGGATGCAGCACAATCCCTACAACGAGGCTCTGCCAAGCGAATAATCTATAATTAATACCATAGTGTGACCTAAACTCCATGTCTGTACACAGTATATCAGCATTTCTATATACCAAATTAAATAGTAGTTATCACAACAAACAGAAATGTATAAATATGCAATCCATACGCACAGCAGCAAACATATATCTTACGTAATAAACAGGTCATTAGCATCATATCAGCATAAGCAAATAAATGTTCATATGTAATCTTAATAAGTAAACATGAAGGCGCAAGCAGATAAATCACAAAGTGTAACCTACATACATAATCACAGTCAGCACAATTAATCAGGTGACAATTATAATTTAAATAAATAAGCACAGCAGGCACATAATAAGAAAATATGAAATCAGTGAAAAAGCAGTGCAGCCAAGCGATGCACAATATACACAAGTTGCAACCCTGTTCATTAATAATCATTGTCAAAATCAGTTAACGTACGCAAGCACGTCGCTTCACAAGTAAATTCATAGAACATGAAATTTAGCACAAAGTATGAATCACGTAATCGCGAGCAGCAAATTACGTCTGAAGTACGTACCTAAGTGGAAATATGTTACCTGAAAAATAAACTCAATTAATAGTTACCTTTTTGGTTTATTACTTTCTTCTTCGAAATTACATTCTTCCTGAAAATTTCTCGATAGCAAGTCCTCTTAACGTCGGACACACACAGAATTTACCTGAAGGTCTTAAATATTTTATACAACCGTATCCTGAAAAATACTGAACGTTAATAACATAATTTATCAAGTCACTATAGCTTTATACTGTATTTAATCAGAGAAACTGTGTATTTTCTTACGGCTGTCAGTGCGTTTGCACTGAGCGCTCGATCAGCTGTAGGCGTGTGACGTGGGAAGTCATTGTTTGCAGTCAACGACTGCCTTGTGCGGCGCGCAGACTTGACTGTTGCTTTAAGTATGTGCCGCCGCCAAAACACAGCGCGGTATCCTTGTACTCTCTGCGTGTTTACATGTAGCTGTTAGTTTCTCACAAGTATGTCATTCCACAAAAAAATTTTCAAAAGTATATTATTCCACAAAAATTTTAACGTTAGATATATGATGTATTCCCTTAGAGCGTCGAGATTTAAGAATTTCTACTTCAACAGTGTTATCATGAATAATTTTGCGAATTCTATATGGACCGTTATAAAGCAGAAAAAATTTGCGACACAAGCCCTTTCCTTTGTGAGACAAACGATGAGACTTAATTAACACCTTTTGGCCAACTGAAAAAGTTTTTAAACGACCAGGACACCTAGCTGATTTCTCTCTTCTAGCAGCCGCAGACACAATATTTTGTAGAGTCAGGTTGACAACTTCAGAATGCCGCAGTTTCCGTGAAGGAGGAAAAGGAACGATTTCAGAAACGCGATTTGTCGGTGCTTTGTTTTTTAATATCAGAATAGGCGGTAGAGAAGTTGAATCATTAGGGAGTTCATTCAGAATGTTTTGAAAAATATGAAGATACTGATCCCACGTTGTGTGGTTATGATGACAATAAAGACGACACAATTTATTGATTTCCTTCATCCATCTCTCTGAAGCGTTAGATTGAGGGCGAAAAAGTACAATGAAGATTGGTTTAATCTTACGACGCCGTAGAGTACGAAGCCAAATTTTAGAACGAAACTGTGATCCATTATCTGATATAACCTTATCAACATGACCCACTTCTTTAAGAAAATGTTTGATGAAACATTAGATACTGAACGAGCTGTTGTCTTGCGTAAAGGTGTAATACACACATATTTTGATGTCAGTTCCACTGCTACCAAAATGTACGCAAAACCATTAGTAGAACGAACCACTGGACCGAACAAGTCGACTGCAGCCATGTCTTTTAATTTCGCTGGAATGATAGGAAACAACGGTGCTCTGTGAGAAATAGTTGGCGGCTTAGCCTTTTGACATAATTTGCATTTGGCAAGAACAGATCGAATACGTTTTTCCATATTACTGAAGTAGCAATTTTCTCGTAATTTGTGAAAGCATTTTCTGGGACCAAAGTGTGCATAACTGAAATGTGTGTACCAAATCAGTTTATTTACCCACTCATCAGGAATACAAACTAACCAAACAGAGTTGTCGACCGATTTTCGTTTAAAAAGAATATCATTGCGAACTAAATAATGCTGTCTAATCACTACGCTTTCCTTTCTCCTCCACTTCTCCTTGATGTCCTTCCAGATTGGATCCTTATTTTGCTCCTTAGCGATGTCCTGGAGCGAAGACGAAATAAAGTTCTCAAATGCAACACCTTGAATATGCATCAAACAATAATTGTTTTCTTTGCAGTCCTCCTCAGCACTTTATTTCAAACCCATAGGTGCACGTGATAAAGCATCAGCAATAATATTTGAAGAACCTTGTATGTAAACAATACTAATATCAAATTCCTGTAGATACAACGCCCATCGTGACAATCTGCCATGAGTTAATTTTGTTGACATAAGAAATTCCAGAGCTCGATGATCGGTGTAAACCTTAGTATGTCTACCAAACAAAAATGTCCGAAATTTTGTAAAAGCCCAAACAACAGCCAAAGCTTCAAGTTCCGTAATTGAATAATGCTTTTCGGATTTGGAGAGAACTCGACTTCCAAATGCAATAGTCTTTTGTACTACAACGCCGTCTTCTTCTATCTCTTGAAATAAATGAGCACCTAGGCCTTTGTATGATGATTCCGTCGCCAAACAAAAATCTTTAGATGAATCCGGATATGAAAGAAGTGGAGCAGCAACTAAAGCATCACGAAGTTGTTCAAATTCTGACTGAGCTTCCTCATCCCGACACCAATTACACTTCTTTCCAGATAGTTCACATAAACGAGGTGTGGCCAAATCGTCCAATCTAACAAAGCGTCTAAGAAAATTACAGACATCAAGGAAACTACGAACATCACGTTTTGTGGTAGGAACAGCATAATTACGAATAGCGTCTAGTTTTTCTGGATCAGGAAGAATACCTTCTGTATAAATAATGTGACCGAGAAATTTCACCTGAGAACGACCAAATTCAGATTTTTCCAAGTTCACTGTAATGCCAACTATTGCAAAAATACGCAATAATGAATCCAAAATTTTGTTGTGCTCACTCCAAGAACGTTTAGCAATAAGAATGTCGTCAACATATGAAATAATATTGTCACGAAGATAAACAGGTAAGATTTCGTTTAAACTACGAATGAATGCTGCAGAAGATACAGTAAGTCCAAACGGTAATTTCCGAAACTGGTAACAGTTACCAAAGGCTAAAAAGGCAGTGTATTTTCTACAATCAGGGTGGAGTTCTATTTGCCAAAAACTTGCGCGCATATCAATCGTGGATAAAACTTTAATTCCATAGAAATGTTGAAGAAGTTCATCTAAATTTTGTGGACGGTCAGTTTCAAGAATGATTATATTATTTATCTGTCTGGAATCCAGAACCAAACGAATTGACCCATCCTTTTTAAGAACAACGTGTAATGGGCTGGTATAAGGACTGACTGCTGGCTCAATAATGCCTTGATCTATCATGTATTGAAGTTCACTCTTAACCTTGTCTCTGTAAGCCAAAGGAATAGCTACGTTTTCCCCCAAAATGGTGTGTGTTCTTTTACTTTAAATAAATGTTGTAGGCCTTGTATAGTTCCTGTGTGATGACTAAATACTGTAGCATGTGAAGTCAAAATGTGGTGCAGCTCTTCTCTTGCAACGTCATCTGGCACTTCAGCTTTCTTAACCTTTTCATTAATTAATTCTTTGCTATTAATTATATCATCCATCGCGTCTCTGTATCTATTGTCATTGTCATGAATAAACACACTGTCGTCATAATGCTCAACGAAAACATCAGAAGTAAGAAACCTTAAACATTTTATATCTGATTCAGATCTTGTTAAACACTCGAAAAATTTCAAACATTTCGGCATTCCGGCAACAGTCAAATTCACACTTCCTTCTTTAAATTTCAAAATTGCCTTATGTGTGTTAAGAAACTCCATACCTAATATAATTTGTGTACTGAGTAATGGAACAATAATAAAATTAGCAGAAAATTCGTATCCTTGACAAATGAAATTTAGGTTGGTCTGTTTTTTAACTTCCACACTTTTTCCAGAAATCGCTCCTCGAATTGTAGTTTTAGAAACAGGTAACACAGGACAACCAATAGTTCTTACACATATACGAAAAACTGATTCACTAACGACATTCAATGGGCTCCCAGAATCTAAAACTGCAGTGAACTTATTCCTACCCACACATACTTCAATAACAGGATGTAAAAATGCGTCTACATTATTTTCCTTTTCGTCTAGCAAAATGTCTCTCATGTCTTCCAGGCGTACGTAGTGTAAAGTCGTAGTGTCATTACTTTCTGAACCGTCTATATTGCTGCCAGAAGCCGAAGCTGCAAGTCATTGTCGATTGTTTGTGTCACGTCTTTGATTATTCGCGTCATTTCGCGGATCAATTTCTACGATTTGCACTTGTCTCTCTGAAGTTCTGTCACGTGGAGGATGCCAATTAGGTCCCTCCTGTCTGTTAGATACAAATTCTAGGTTGTGTCTGTTATAAAAATCTCTATTTTCCTGTCTATCTGAACGACTACTTGTTGTGTAATTTCGACTGTCACTTCTGAAATTACTGTTAGACCTACTACCCTGGTTATTTCTATAGTAAGAATTTCTATTATTGTATGAATAATTTCTGTCTTGATGATACCGATTACTGTTTCTGTATGATTGATCATTCCGGTACGAATTACCGTTATTGTAATTGTCTGTGTAATTTCTGTTAGAACGTCTGTTATTGTCATATGGCTGGTATCTATTGTCCTGTCTGTTTCGTCTGTCATTCTCAAAATTACCCATATAACGTCCGTTCCGATCACTATCCCTTTTCTCTGAAAATCTATTGTAATTACTGTTACTGAAAAAATTACAGAAGGTCCCGTCGTCATTGTCATACTCGAGTTCTTGTAGCAAAGTCTTAAAAGTCTCAATGTCGTCTTTACATCTTCCAGCTAAAGCAATTTGTCTTATGGATTGTGGCAGCTTAGTTAAACAAATGCGAATTAGTTCAGTCGGGCTATAAGGGTTGGAAAGGAACTGATTCTTTCGAATCATGTCTTCAAAATATTCTGCTGGCGTGCGGAACTCAGACTGTTTGAAATTACGCTGCATAATAAGACTATGTTTGCCTCTGTCTTGCGTGTTTTCGGACCAATATGTCGATAGAAATGCATGATAAAAATCATTTACATTATTACAATCTCTAATAAGTGCGCGCATCCGCGTCGCCGGTTCGTTTTCTAAATATCCGCACATGAATTCCAGTTTGTGACTTAGTGGCCAATTTGGTGGAAGTGCGTACATAAATTGATCTAACCATGAACATGGATGTATGTCATTCTTAGAATTGCGAAAGATCTTAAATTTCCGAACAGTCAAAAAATGTTTATAGTCAAAGTTTTCGCCTCGTGGTGACAAAGACCTACCGCGTCTGTCCCAGTCCCAATGTCGATTATTGTCAAGATCGCGCGCCTGGTGCTCTCTTGTTGCATCCCATAAATGAAACAAATTATTTTCTTCAAAGCACTCTGCTATCTGTGATTCTAAATTTCTTCTACTGTCTTTTCCTACAATTTCGCCTTCGATTTGTTTGACTTGCTTTCGTAATGCCTCAACTTCCCTTTTAACACGTTCATTAAATTTTCCCTTATTTATGTTCTGGTACTCTTCGGTTTCTGCAAATGGCAATAGTGCTGTATCATCTGAATCTCTGTCCCCATTTAAACTAAGACTTGTCAGTTTATCTGAAATCTCCTCAACTCTTTCCGATAAGTCACCTAATTGTTCTTTCTGTTTATTTACGTCTTCCGTAAGTGTCGCGACTCGGGTTTCAGTATTGACACATTTGGTAGTTAACTGTTCATATTGTTGTGTTAGGTTACTTAATCTGTCATTTGGTATGGATTCCTCGATTCTCTCAAATATATCTTCCTTATCGTGTGCACATTGTAAATTTAACTCTGAAAATTTTTGTACTATCACGTGATCTCTTTCTTCCTGTTCTCTACCCTGTTCCTTTTCTCTAATCTCTACTGCAATTAATCTATTATTGTGAGAAATCAAAATCGGTTGTCCTTGTTCTCTGATTTCTTTCTTTAATTCATCTTTCATATTTTTGAAACATGTCCCTATTCGTGAGTCTAACCGTGTTTCCATTGTTCCCATCTCAGCTTTAATTGTCCCTATCTCTGTTTTTAATTCAGATCCTAACTGTGATCCAAGTGAGTCTAACCGTGTTTCCATTGTTCCCATCTCAGTTTTAATTGTCCCTATCTCTGTTTTTAATTCAGATCGCAAAGTTCCCATCTGTGATCCCAAATGTAATATAGCACGCATCAACTGCTCCCTGTTAATTGATTCGAAATTCTTTTCACCCCTAACATTTCCCACAAAACCAGCTTCCTTCGTCATAGCTGTAAAGTTATCTGTGTTCGATACTATTCCAGAATCTTCTATCATTAATCTCGTATTCTGTGAATTTTCTGATTGAGAAAAATTTTGAAATGGTTCCGGACTATCTTCCCGACTAATTAAATTGTTTTCAACTCCATTATTCATCATACTGTTGTCCTGTGTTGGCGAGTTCGCCATGTCAACAATTTCGTCATTCTCACTATTCATCATTTTCGCCTTTTTCATCGATCGCGTAATCATTTACAAAACATACAAAACTCGTCACAATACGAAAATTACAGAGAATATAACACGTTATCACCAACAATACCATTCACACGAAATGCTTCCCTCAAACACGATTAATGAACAATTGAAATAATTGCACTAAATTATCAAACCCGTAGACAAGACAACAAAAAATAAATTTTGCAAAATACCATTAGAAGAATGCCAATTACCAAATCTACACATGCAATATAGACTACAATTACTAAACTACAAATTACTACAACAATACTACTGTCTACTATTTTTACAATCAGAAGAATTCCAAGGGACGATCCGAAGCAGCGGTCGTCACGTGCATGGGGGCTTAATTATATAAATATGAAATGCAAATACTTTTTAAATTTTTGTAGCTGTATGTCCGATTACGAAGTCTCGTAAACGGTTGGCCATGACTAGTTTTAGTACGCAATCTGACTGTATAGAATAACAAAAAGGAAGGAAAGAAATTTTCCGTTAACACAATCAATTAATTAAGTCCCCAGCAACTATAAAACCTACGAACCCAACAATGCACAAGTATAACTGTTTTGTGTGTGGAAGTGCGATTCAACGTACGCATCTGGCACGGTTCTTCTTCAATAAGACAAGAAATTTTAAATATCATTTATACTGAAGTAATTAAAAAATAGAAATACTATAATTGCGCAAGAAAACCAGAATTACACTCTAATACAAGAACACAAGCCCGATGCTTTGTTGACTGAACCTGTAATGACGCATTATTCAAGACATTGAAATAATGAGAAAATAACCGAGTTTTGTTACCTTCATATATATTGACGAAAAGCACTCTAATCATTACAACATCTCCATTAGAACAACATCTGCTATCTAGCCCATCAAATAACTGCATAAAACATGGAACAAGCACTCACTACTACGACATCTCGACAAGAACTTTTCACTACCACATCTCAGCAAGCACTGCCTACTACGAGTTCTCGACAAGCACTGCCCTCCGCTACTTCTCAATAATCACTGACAGTGGAGGCGGCCGAACAAAACTCTCTGGCGCGATCTCTGGCGCTGTGGCTCAGTGTAGCCACCTTTCAACTGGTGTCAACGGAACACATCGTATTGGATGTCAGGCGAAGAGACCACCCTTATTTATTCACCATGCCATTGTGGAGTGTGAGACTGCGTGTCTTGCAGTCCTCTTGACTGTAGTGGCAGTTGTACCTGCAGTCTGACATGGGTCCCTTCTTGCCTGTTGCACAATGCAGCGATCATCTGCTGCCGTAGTCGATCATGGTCGATCACCCCCTCTACTTCGGGCAGCGGTTTCTATGGTTCGGAACGCTCCCCGTACACGTGAACCAATGCTGTGAGCAATACCAAACTAAACTCCTGGGCTCCACTCGTGACGCTTCGGCCTTCTTTCAGTTGTAATATCTCTTTATATTCGATGAATCATTCTGATACAATTCTACCCTTGAGTGACGTTTTCTAATTTTCTATCTTCATGCTCGCAGAATCCATGCGCAAAGTAGTTTCATACAATAGCTATGCCATGAGCGCATAATTATTCTCTGTTGTACTCTCTCTGGTGGTTGTTAGAAGAAAGCTTCCGAGATTGTCTTCGTGCCGATTAGCCTGAGCATTGTTTGAAAAATTGTAATCGGAATATTGAGATTTGTGACAAAAGATAACTGATACGAAATTGTACGATTAAAAGGGAAATATATATATATATATATATATATATATATATATATAGCTCCTTCATACAAAAGGTCTGTACCAATCTACATTATTTGACATTTGAGAATTAATGATATTCATCGATATATTGCGTAGTTGTTAATCAGAAGGGAACTTTCGAAAGACTGGATACGAACCTGCATTTAATAATCCAAGAGCTCCATTACTTCTGCGGATGGTTAAACTTCATCAAAGCCAAATATCCGCTTCATCTGAGGTTTCCCGACTGATTATAGGCCTACAACGCTCCCAAAATTACGAGGCATTTTATTTATACAGATTAGCAGACTGCCACAAAGCACGAGCCTGCAGAGATAAAGAATCATGGCCTGATTTCATTCTAACAAGTAAAATTTCTGAATCATTCTGAGTGACTGAGTTGTGATTGTGTTTCCTATTGTGAATGATTGATTGCTCGAACGAATTGAGAACTACATAACTACATAATTACATAGATAGGAGGAAAAATTACACAGGTTCCCAATGATTCTTCCCCGTGTGAAGTCATCGAAATGTTGTCTCTGCGCCGTGCTTTAATGAAGAACACTGCTACAGTGCCTATAATTGCATGCTGATTGATACTCACTCTATATTTTCCCGTTTTGTCAACTGCCTCGTGACATGGGCCCGGAGGCGTTAGCTGGGATAGATATTGGGGAAAGCATCAGACAACGCCTGAAGGCCAATGCTTTCAATACGTGGAAGTTATGGGGGCTACGGGCAGGCACCGTTTCTCTTGTAAAAACCTTTTTCTTTTACCTTTAAAATTTTACAACTTTATTAACTTGATTTTAAAACAGTAAGTGAGCATTCGTTATCATGAACAACAAGACTCTCAGCAATCCCTATTTAAGCAAAGAAAAAATTACAAATTGTATAACGCAAGTTGAATAAAAGATTCTAACACCGCATGGCAATAATAAATTTTATATATATATAATCTGTGATCTCTAAAGGCAATAAAATATTGATCACAAAATTTTTAATTAAAACAATTTAAACGGAATACAGTCTGATTACTATCAACGTACACTCAAACCCCGTAGCCTCCACGATGCGCACCATATCACAAAATATTTTCTTTCTTTTTAAACACTTTACGCCATAAGCCTCCCTACTTGTGACGCATACTACACCCAACGAATTATGACAATTAAGCATAGCTGTTATAATTAACCAAGTATGTAATATTTTCCTTTCAAAATACATCAAAAAACACACAAATCAACTCTTAATCTCAGTGATTACATATGTTAAAAAATATTCAATACATATCTCTTTATTTCATCATAGGCATGCGCTGTTGCGCACCGTGCTCTCCTTCAAGATCGCATGCGGCACGAGAAATATTTTCTATGATATACAAAACGTTAACAGGGCGCAACCAACCTACACAAATTGTATACTGGGATTATATGTCGACGTGGATGCGGCTCGAAACTCTTAAAACTGGCGAGGGAGTAGATAAGGTACTACTGCACACTTCCACTATACCGCACAGCACCAAACAGCAGTACGGTGGGGTAGACAATAGACAAAGCAACAACTGTTGGAAGGCTACTTCAGCAACGCAGTAAGAAAACATTTGGGGCTTTAAACTCTTGGGAGGGCCACACCAATCCACAGAATGACGTCCCAAACTAAATTATGACAATACTATCGACGATTTCGCCACGACAAGTAGAACTGTAAAATATCATAAGAAGTGAAGTGCAATTAATACAATTCATAAGCGTCCGACTGAAAAACTCCACAGTCAGTCTTTCCCTTACTACCAACACTTAACAATTCATACCAAGTTTACTCCTGGACAGTACCAGAGTGTCGATTATTCGTTATAGCTGTAGACAACAGAGTTTAACGCATACTCCCTATATACAAAATGAGATGTTCTGCGATATTTGTCCCGCATGCCAAGTGTAACCCTTACCCACCTATCCCACTCCACGTCAGAGCTCCTCCTTGTTTTTCCTCTGCCCTATCCATACACTCCACTACAACTTACCCTTTGTCTTTACCGCCGATTGTATTTTCCATTACGCACCTTAACCCCTATCTATCATCTCCATAGTTTTCCTACCTACCTGACTCCCATCTTTCTACCCACACCCATAACTTCTATGGAACATACATTCTACTCGGGCTATGCTTCTCACCCTGCACAGATCCTTCAGTTATTAAGTGAAAGTGCAGTGCTTCAGTGCTTCTACCAGACGACTTTAACCTTCCTGCGATGTGTTTTCAAAATGTATGTATTTTCGTTTTCCAGCTCTCCATCTTTGACTTTTAATTATAATAGAGAAATAGCCACTGATTCGTTTTCTGTTTCTCATATTTTTTCTTTAATTCTCTTGGCTGAAGAGCGGAGAACTGTACCGCTGGCAGCTCCCCCCTGATAAGGGGCGAGCGGGATGAAATAACAATAAAGGGAAAAAATCTGTAATATGTTCTCCCCCTTCTCTTCTCTTTGCAACAACTATTAGCGTCACTAATTCCTTCATCTAATCTGCCCTTCTACTATCCCAAAGGCCACTCCTATCTCATCGCTGCTATGCGCCAGTCCTCCATCTTTATACCACCACACCCCTACCTTCCTCATTGGGAAATCTTCACCGTGTCGACATCCCTATCCCAAACCAGTCCTTCCGGATCTTAGTGGCAGGTGAGTACTTCTTTCAAATATTAGTGTTTCAGTAATATGTTTTAAATGCTTTAAACCTGCTGATATTGTGTTTAATTTTACCTTTTATTATTACTAGTTTTCATTACCAGTGTAAGAAGTCATCCATCGTTATCCAGAAACTTACAGTTCACTTTTCACCATTAAAGAGTTTCAATATAGATATCTCTACTATCTGTTTCTTGTTTAATTTTGTATTCAATTTACAAAGATGGAATGACAATAAAGAAGGAAAGCTCTGCCTCGTGTAAAAAGATATTTTGTTTATTTATCAGGTCATTAGATGATGGGATAATTCTAAGACGCATCATTACAAGAAACCTTTCAGTATTTTCAAAGTTTGTTTCACACTTCCTGTGTACGGTTGGGAGACCGCTGGCAACACGCTCCAGCGATTTCATCGATTTCCACCGAGTAGTTAATACTTTGCTTTATTTTATCTATCGTCCATATTTTTTGCAGGTCATGTAATTTCGGCGTGTAATTATGATTACTAGCCAGCGAAACTAGTAGCAACAAAAAATATTTTCATGATAGCGACACTCCATTCAATGGCGCCTGCCGGAGTGGCCGAGCGGCTCTAGGCGCTACAGTCTGGAACTGGGTGACCTCTACGGTCGCAGGTTCGAATCCTGCCTCGGGCGTGGATGTGTGTGATGTCGTTAGGTTAGTTAGGTTTAAGTAGTTCTAAGTTCTAGGGGACTGATGACCTCTGAAGTTAAGTCCCATAGTGCTCAGAGCCACTTGAATCATTCTTTGGCGTTAATCGCAGATGAAGTTACTGCAATGAGAGACGTTTTGGGATACTGCTGCGTGGAGCTGCAGCGAAGATGAGCAAGAAGGGAGGCTGGGTTCGCTGTGGCGTGTGCCACAAGGTTGTGGCGTGGGCGCTGTGCGTTTCTGAGCGTCCGCCCTTTGTGTGCTGGCGACTAATTACCGCTTTAGGCGCCTGAGTGACCGCGGAACGCGAAGCGCCTCGCCCATCTGCACCGCGTGTCAAACGCACTGACGTCCCTCACAGCGGATCGTGCGAAAGGCCGCCGCGAAATGTCACTCCCGGTTCAGCACTGCGCCTCTGTTATTTCAAGAGAACCGCATGCTGCAGCGCCTGTAGTAGCTACAGAGGCGTACAGAAAAAAAAAGAAAAAACCGTAATGTTAAAGGCATCGCGGCGAACTGGAGTTTCATACTGTTAACAGTTTTCCCTGGCCTTGCATTACAACAAGGGGAAGGAGCAAATTTGTTGGTACGTCAAAGTTAGGACGTTGATAGCATTTCCGTTTTGATTTTATTCCCTTTGCATATGCTGAACAATGTAAGCGGTATACTGAGTATAGCAGTGTTAGCTGAAACACATGCAGTAAACTTGGCGTTCAAAAGCCTAAATCGAAAGGCTTTCCGTGATATTACACATGTAATTTTACTGATATCAGGTGAAAGGCCCGGAAATACTAATGCGGAACCTGCCATGATAAAACTCTTCCATCTAATGTGCAATATGTATGAGACAGAGGAAATACCCTCAGACTTCAAGTTGAATATACAATGAGGTAACCTCCTAACATGGTGTCGGACCTTCTTTCCACGGTCTACTGCAGCACCTCGATGTGGTAAGGATTCGACAAGGGGTTGGATGTCCGCAGCAGAGATTGTGTGCCATGCTGCATCTATAGCCGTCCATAATTGCGAAAGTGTTGCCGGTGTAAGATTTTGTGCCCGAACTGACTCTCGATTCTGTCCCACAAATGTTCATTGGGATTCATGGCTAGTCATCATCGTTTCATTGCACAGTGCCTTGTTGACAACTTGCCTCCATGGCTTCGTGGGTTCTGCGCCACATTAGAACCTTACCATCAGCTTTTAACAACTGACTCATCTGATCACGAGAGATGAGCAGCAGGAAATGATGAGATGTTAGCAAAGGCACTCGCTGCTGCCATAGCCCATTAACACCACGTTTCGCCGGACTTCCCTGAAGGAATCGTTCGTCGTAAGTCCAACACTGATTTCGGCTGGTATTTCAAGCAGTATTGCTTGTCTGTTAGCAGTGACAACGTTACGGAAACGTCGCTGATCTCGGTCTTTACGTGAAAGACGTCGGCCAAACCGTTGTCCACAATAAGAGATAATGCCAGAAATTTGATGTTCTCGTCACACCCTTCACACTGTGGATTTCTGACCACTGAAGCCCCTAACGAATAACGAAATGGAATGCCCCATGTGTCTAGCTGTAACTACCTTTCCGCGTTCAAAGTCTATTAAACTCCTTCGTGCGGCCATAATCATGTCGTAAACCAGTTCACATGAATCACCCGAGTAGAGATGAGAGATCCGCCAATGCACTGCCCCTTTATACGTTGCGTATGCGATACTGCCGCGATCAGCGTTTATGTATATCGTTTTCCATGACTTTTGTCACTGCAGTGAAATTCCAATTCCAAAGAAAGCAGGTGCTGATAGGTATGAATATTACTGAACTATCAGTTTAATAACTCATGGTTGCAAAATATTAACACGAATTCCTTGCAGAAGAATGGAAAAACTGATAGAAGCCGACCTCAGGGAAGTTTAGTTTGGATTTTAGAGAAATGTAGGATCACACAGGAAAATACTGACTTTTGACATTAAATGTCCCCAAATAAATTTTGCATGGTTATAATCTTCATTACTTATTTCACATTCTTCCAGGTTATAGTAAAATTCTTCACTCAGTGAAAGCTGTCTTTCTTCAAATTCCCTTAACATTCATGTAATTGTAGGGATAGAACCTCTCTTGATTACTAGGTTGACTATATGTTCCAGAAAAACTTTTCAGTGTTGGTAATTTGACACTTTCTCAAATTTGATGAAAGTTTGTCAAGGCTTGAGGCTGTGAATCCAAATATATCAGTAAAACTAATCTTGAAATTTTCTTTCTTCTTGCCAAAACTATAATATCTATCTTCATTACTTAGTATTTAATCTATTTCTTCATTGTCATAAATGAATTCTTTTATGAATAAATAAGAAACTATGCTGAAAATTTATGTAAATTAACAAGCACTAAATTAGTCTGCCTCAATTGAAGATTACACCTATTGCACAATGGACTCATGCATTTTATGTGAAGTGAGTATAATGACAAACATTTTTATTAGTTTTTGCATAATTATGTCTATGTAATGAGTGTATTTTAGATCTTAAGTATCTTCTTTATTATTCAGGTGTTAATGGTCTCATTTCTTCAGATTTAGAAAAAATTCTTCCAATATCTGCCATCCCTTTTTTCATACATTCAATGAATTTTTTATGATAATATCCAACTTTTAAAGCAAACTTTCAGACTTTGCATAAATAGCAATTTTCTGTTGATAATTTTTTAAATTTATGATTCTACTTTTTATGCTTTGTTAACTAAGCACTTAGGTGTGTGACCTTAGTTTTTCCACACTACTGAAGTGAAGTGAACAAATATAATTTTAGTCTCTGTTTATGGAGTATTACAAACCACTGCAGCAAATTCGAAATTTTAAATTTTCTGATCAATATCAAGATCAACATTTTTAAGTTTTGTGACTCTCAACATTTTTATCAACAGGAAATATTTTTCATCATTATTTTTCACATTAGTAAAAGCTTCCCTTTTTTATTGGTTCTGGCAAGTCAATACAATAAGGGCCTCTTCAACGGACACATGTATTATATCTTAATAGCAAGCCAATAATTCTGATCCTTGGGCTTGAAAATTCGAGGTTCTTGATAGAATATTTTCTTTACCATTCTTTAATTTCTTAGTGAACCCTCTCGCAGTCTGTTGATTATGTAATTCCGTGTTTGAAATATAAATTTCATAATATTTTCAGTTGTCTGCATTTTGCACTCACAACAAGATTAACCCTTTAACTACTGCGGACTCGTTAACGAACATGCCTATGTACCTGTCCCTGTGTGCCCTGAACATATTTACATGCACCACCAGTCCTTCTACCTGGTTCTCTGACTGTGACTACGCTTAGACGTTAACACATCCAGAGCAGATAAAGGGTTAAAATTTACTTTCAGTTTATGATTAATTTTTGGACAATTTTTCACTATTTCCATAATTTTTTACTTTGATGTATTCAAGGATAAGCTAGGCTCAATTAAGTAAATACTGTTTTCGAATTTTAGGCACTGTAGTCTGTCAGTTAATGCATCATTAACTAGATAATCTCGAAATGTTCTTCTGTCTCTTGATTTCTCAAATACATTTGCAGAACAAGTAAATATTTGTTTCAGTGGCTTAGCTTCATTATTTTGAAAATTTCAACATCATTTCCGATTTTAAAATATTGTAAAAGTCTCCAAGTATTTTTCTAATGTCTATTAATAAATGTCATTATATCAATTTTATTTAATTTACTATGTCAGAAAAATTATTTCTTCTGCAATAGTCATGAAGTTGAACAATCATGAATTTCTCAATTCAGTAACTTATCTGAGCGAAATAAAATGTAATAGGTTAAAATAAAACCAATTTTGGTTTCAAACAGGAGCATGATCATCCTGATTTGTGATACTGCATTCCTTATTTTTGCATTTTCGGAGTACATTTCTTACATGTTCTTGAATATTTGTCTTTACATGATAGAATTGGATAAACACAATCTACATCTTTAATTTCTTGACAACTCGTACACATTTCTTATGTTATTAGATTCAGTTTGTTATTCATCTTTTCTCATTGATGACACTATTGGATGTCTATCACTTGGAATTCTTTTCAAGTGATTAACATAATAACATACAGAAGCATTTATTTTCCACTTACACAAGATATTAGTTTGCTATTGTATATTCTAGTATGATATTCATTTGTACATTGTCTACATATTGTCTAAAAACCATCTTTTGTGTATTTCTGTGAAGTAAAATTATCATCTGACTACTAGGTTTGGCAATATTTATCCATTTGGCATTTGATTTAGCTAGAAATTTCCATTTAAAGAGGTAAAAAAGACAGGAAAAAGTCAAATTTACAGATTTGTAAAATTTTTCAGCTTTTTCAATCTATTTTTTAATATGTTTGGTACCTGATAAACTAATGCTAATGGTTTATTGCAGTCAATAGCAAATTCAGTAAAATCAGCTGTACCAGCATTAACTATATTCTTTGTGAATTTATTATATTCATAGAACATACTATCTTTGAAAAACACATCCCATTAATGTATCTGAATGCAGACTGTAATCCTGTATGCAATCCAGAAAATCATCTGTTTATAGTACCATGTATTTTATCTTTAAATCTGCATTCATCCATCTCTGTATAGAAAAATGGTATTAAAGAATGGATTTATTCTTCCTGAATACATGTTTATTATAAAGCTTAACACAAAATTTTACATAATCCTGTACTACATAGTAGACTTGTGTAGTCTGCAATTAATTGTAATGAATGTAAATTTGTATGTGTATATCATATTGTCAACAAATCGCACAACTTCACCATTTGGTCTTTGATATACTCTCTCAACATGTTGTGAACCTTGTGGAGAAAATGGTAAGTATTTAGAGCCCAATTATGATATCATACCATTGCTGATCCACAACTACTTCTGATAAAAATATGTAAAATTCCATTTACAAATAATAAACAACTTAACTTCTTCATTTAAAATGATGAAACAACTGACATTGTTTTTGGTATAGCTGGCCGTGTTCTTGGTACTGAGAGAGACTGCATCGATATTTTTCTAACATACATCTTTGAACAGCATCAATATTAACTTCAGACACCCATAAGTTTGAACCATTGTAGTAATGATATATTATTGCTCCATAAACTTCTGAACGTTGCAATCCTATTGTGTCATTAATTTCATGAACCAAAATGACAAATATATATGTTTGCTCATTTACCCTTCAATCTTGAAGTACCATGTTTCATCAATATCCATATGTGTCTTCACTAGATCATTATACTCATTCGGGAAAAAAGCATGAACTAACATGCAACGTTTTCTGTCTAGATCTTTTAAACATAGATGTCTATATGTTTCATTTATATTAAAAACGTAAAATATCAGGTTACTTGTGTCACAAACAAAGTGAATATCAATATATTTTAGCTGTAAATAAAATACTACCATTGTTACTTCTAATACTTTTTTATTTGCATCTTTGTAGTGCCATTTTAAATTTTTTATTCCATCTTTAGATACTGCTTTTATAACTACCATATGCATTCTTCACACCTCATCTAGGCTAATGCATAACATTTAAAGGCCATTTACTTGACTGAAAATGTAGGCTCCAGAATATATGTTAATTGTAATAACATTAACTTTTCTCTGAATATATCATCACTCACTTCAGTTTCTTCAGCTATTTGAACAATATCCAAGTAACCAAAATCATTCAGATATTTTATTGCTTTACTCTTCTTTTCTGGTGCTGCTGCTACTATTTTCACAAACAACATTACTAGAAGTATCTCCATTTATATACACTTAAAATATTATAAGATGTAATAAAAATAGTTGATGAATCTATAAAAGTCTTTAATAAAAATATTTTATGTTAAATGGTATCAATCGTGGATCTTGTCAACAACAATCTTATGTACAATGGGAATCAAGCATTTCTGATAACTGGTGAACAGAATAATCCATGTATTTGTATAAATCAAGGTGTAAATGTTTTAGGATATTATTGCCTTAGGAAAGCAAATAAAGTCCACAGTAATCCAAATTATTGTAAAAAGTATGAGAACTTCAGTGGGAGAATTTCATTACTTAATGAATATATTCATCATCATACAAAAGTTGTTTATGAATCTGATATTTACTCTTCAGTTATAAGTTCCATGATGTGTTTTCAGAAAAATTCCGAGACTGGGTTTATGAAGACATTTAACCATCTCTTCGAAAATGTGTAGAATGTAAGACTAGAGATGAAGTGAAGGAAATGTGTCAAAGTCAAATAACTCATTTGGAAAATATAAATAAACTTTAAGAGGAGCATATACCAAATTTAAATGCGATAGTAGATATTATGTTAGAAATAATATGAGAAATACACAGAGAAATATATGGCTTGTTGCCTCATGCTGTACATGAAACAAGTGATCAGACACTAAGATCAACTGTCGATCTTTTAAAATTATTTGATGAAGACTGTAAGTAAATACAATTATTAAGTGATCAGAGCACAAATAAGAACCTGAAAAAGCAACTGAAAAAGTTAAAATATGTATCCATATTTTGAAGAGGTCTTAAGACTAAATTAATGCCTCAACTTGATAAACATGTACCAGAGAATCTAGAGTGAATAGTGATTGTTGGCACAGTTATTTTAACCTTGTGGATAGCAACACACAAGAGTATCTGTTTAGTGATATAGTCAATCTTTATCAGTTTCAGATGTATAGCAGTGGCCATGACAACAGTCTCTGAGAATTTTATGCTTTTTTCATTAAAGCATTGCAGCCTTTGGGAAGCTGGATCCATGAAAATTTAAATTGTTTGTGAAATGCCAGGCACCAGATGTCTAGCTTCTAAAAAATTTAGTTATATCCCTTTCATGACTATTCTCCACTCTGACAAGAAAATGATATATTAACCATTTACCAACAATTTCTGTGTAAAGCATATGATTTCAGTTTGTTTTCACAAATTGAAGATTTTGTATGATTAAACATATTGAACTTTCGCTGCCTTCAGCCTGCTCCATTATTTCATAAGGCACTACTATTTTTGAGAAACTGTTGGTGATGAATTCTGACATTTCAAAATGGTATACCAGTCAACTTTATTTTCAGATTCTGAAATCAAATTTTCAGACAATATGTGTTCTTTCGACATATCGTCCCAAAATATAACTTGTTGTGAAATTCTTTTATAAATTTTCCAGATTATTTTATCTTGAATTTTCAAGTAAATTTCGTATTAATGATATTGCAACCCTGTTAGTCCTCAAGGAAGTTTTTCATAAAATATTCAGCTAATTTACAACATACTGGTATAAACTTCCTGCAGGTTCATTAAATGTATTATTCGTTTTCTATAATTAACAGCTTTATTTTTATATGTTTCAGTTGAATACAATTTATATAGTTCCTCAAAACACAAACTTTCAAAACTATAATTAATTAATACATTTATTTATGCCTTTGTTTTAGAATATCCTTTAACTCATATTTCCTTTGCTTTAGGTTTCAGTTCTTTCACAGTGTAATTCATCATTTCATTGATGTTCTTGATGATAAGGTCAATAAGTATCTGTCTTCCAATTTTGGAACATCTTCGATGTCCTCATTCTTTTGTTCTGGGTTTTAGGATTTTTCGGTCTCCATTTATAGACTTATTTTTAATAAGGAAATAAAAAGGACTAAGGATATTTTATGTTTCATTTATGAAGATTTCCAAGGGGGCAAACACATTCCCTTACAGCGATATAGCTTTTCATAGTCATAAGTGGAATAAGATTTTCTAAATAACATGAATGATATTTTGTATTCCTTGTATGATATTCCTGAGTCCAAATATTTGGGTGATGTGAATTTTATATTTTCATTCATTACAGTAGCTCAGCCTCCACCATGCCAGAAAATGGGAAAATAAGGAAAATAATGGGAGATTTTCAAGAGATTAAAAATTTTATCCCTTACAATAACATACATTTTCTGGATGGGGAACATTTCCTCCTTACAACAATACTGAATTTTGTCTCTGCATAGCAATGTATTGATCATAAAAGTTATTTCATTTGTTTTATATCTGATTCCAGGGGTTAAAAATCTAATCCAATGCAAACTTTAAACTGTAGAAGACTGTAGAAGACTAAATATATTGGATTCAATATGGTATTTCAGTCAATGCACCACCAGCGCCTGAAAACTATTCAAAAATTAAAAAAGAAATTAGTTCAGTCTTTAAATAATTATAATCTTGATTATATTTGGAATAGATACAAAGATACCCTTGCTTTAGAATATGAACACATTCAAGATCTTTTTTCCTGTTATAATTTGTTACCTTATAAATGGTATCACTTCCAAGCTTATCTGCTTGTAGTTCAATGAATATGTTTCAATTTATTTAGAACAACAACCATCAGCCAAATTTATATAATTACTTTAAAGATATTCAGGCTCCAGGGTTCAAAGGGAAAACTGTGTTGTCTGAAAAGTGGATGAAATGAAGTTATTCTGCAAGAAATGTGGAATGCTTCTCAGTAATTATCTGTTTTGGTTCTCCCTACGAAACTACAATTTCCTCTGTCTTCTTCCTCAGTGTTAGTTCAGGAAACTGCTAAAAGATGTTTGTTCTAGAATTAGCTTAGTCACTCGAAATATCTAATATATATATATATATATGAATTGTAAACCATTTTTGCCAGCTTATATGGGCAAATCTGGTGCTCTATCTAATGGTATGGCTGGCTGTACTACATCATTTGATACCCTGCATTCATTAAGGACGTCAGAACTCTGGCAGCTCATCATTCTACAAGTAGAAGATGATGGAAAAGAAGAAAATGACACATCAGTAGCCACTGAAAAAACCCAAAGGGCGAATATAAGAAACAAGAGAGAAACATCAAGAAAAGTTTTCCTTCCTTCTTTGATGTGGCATGGAGTTCTGCGAGTTTAAACTAAATTTATATTTTGTGAAGAACACTTTTTGCTGTAGAGAGGGAGCCTGTACTCAAGAAGTTCGTAGTACAAGCAATTCTTGAACACTTAAAATAAATTGTGCTCTAGAAGTGAATGTTTTATGTACATTACTGCATGCAAATATTAGGAAGACTTGTATCGATTTTAATAATGGAATTAAGATTATTTTACCAGACAGATACTTGAAACTAGTACCTAATAGTGATTTAAAATCTTTGAAGATAGACAGGCCAACTAGAAAAACAAATAGATTGAAGAAAACCAAAAATAATAATAATCAGTTTCATGATTAGGATATATTGATATATACTCACATGTAACCTAAAACAAGTCATTTCCCTACTAAATTAATTTATTGTTTTCCTTAGAAATGAATTGAATGATCTGAAAGAAAGTAGAACCCATTTGTAGGTTCTAGGTTATTTCTTCTATAGGAGAAAATGACATAAATCACCAAATTTTGAGGGAATCAGAGAGGTTTTGTGGTTTGTGGAGATATTTTTCATAGGATAAAATGAGCTATGACCTATGAAAGGGTTCCACTCTTAGGCTGCAGAGGAGGAAGAAACAGGAAAAGAAGAACCTATTAAAACAAAATTATCTTCTTCCTTACATCATTTAATTACGACTTTCACGCCGAATTACAACACAGGCTAGGACTTGCAATACTGTATTTTATCAGTTCATTTTCTGATCTCTGGTATAAACCATTATTTTCTGATAACAATTTGTGACATGTATAGAATAGATGGTTATTTAACAACATGGTGAAGATGCACACAGAAGAATGTCGTTTAAGGAGCCTGTCAGTGAAACCACATTCCTCAGTATGTATTGACCATTTTTCCTATTAACAGTATGTAACACTTGCTTGTCTCATTGCCCAAATGTAGAGTCAGGGATGTCAACTTTTCCAACAAATTACAGTAGCGCCACTATGTGGATGCATATCAGGTTCGCTTTAGATACACATTGTAACAGTCATGAGATCTATCTTTGAGATTGGACGTGCTGAGTTGGTGTTAGTCGAGAATGCATTTAATGCGACAAATACACATTGTCAACGCCTCACTGAGTTTGAATGAGGTCGTGCAATAGTGCTACGAGAACCTGGGTGTTTCTTCAGCAAATTTGCACAAGACTTGGCAGGAATGTAGCCACTGTACATGATTATGGTAGTGGTGGCAACCAGAATGTATAGTTGCAAGAAAACTGGTCTCCAGACAGCACTACCGAGAGGGAAGACCGTGGTGCTTAACATATGACTCTGTGGTATCATACTGCATGTGTAGCGGAAATTTGACCTGCAGTTGGCGCCACAATGACAAAACAAACTGTTACAAATCAGTACATCAAGGACAGATAGACGTCCTGTAACATGTATTTCACTGCCCCAAACTACCACCATCTGAAAGTTCAGAGAGCTCATTTCAGATAGGGTGGAGGTTCTTCAGAAGGAGACCAGTTGAGGACCTGCAAACAACCTGTCTGCGTGGTGGACACTGGATCTACACCTGGTTGTATGGTCTGGAGTGCGATTTCGATTGACACTCTTGTGGTTACCCCATGCAGCCTGTTTGTAAATTTGTACGCCAATCGTATGATTCGAACTGTTCTGCTGCCATTCATGTCGTTCATCAACACCATTGTATGGGATGTTTCCCAACAGGATTACGTTTCCTCACGTAACGCTGTTGAATGCACCATGCTGGTCACCAGATCTGTCTTCAATCGAACACATGTGGGACATCATCGGATGACAACTCTATCGTCATCTACTAAAAGAATTAACTGTCCCTGTATTGGCCGATCAAGTGCCACATCCATCGAATTCCATCCCTCAAACCGACATACAGCCATGTACAACATGGTGCATGGAACATTTGCATGCCTACATTTAACATTCGGGCAGTAACACCAGCCATTAGTGTACTAGTATTTATCACTTGCAATGGCTCATCTCATGCTTACCCTAACCTATGATCTTGGAGTGTTAAATACCTATGTATGTTTCACAAGCAAATAACTCCGAAAATTTCATTAGTGTACATGAATTATTTTTTGGTGTTTGCGATATTTTTGGTCCATGTAGTTGTGTGGCAGAGCAGGAGAGAACCAGTACCATTCTCCTCACAGGCGTTGCCTTTTTTTTCTTTTTACCATGTAGACAAAGATTCAACCACCTGTTTTTACAATTAACCTGTTCTAATGACAAGATTCAGACCAGCAATTTCCAAGACACCTTACAGTAATTCACTAAAAGTATGGATGGGAGAAGGATAGCATGTTGGCTCACCCAGAAATCCTCCAAATCAATGCTGAATTCATAACGGCGTAGGAGAAGAATGTGATATTCGTACAACTGCTCAACGTGCTTCATTTGGTTAGTCCATTGAAAACATTGGCGGACATGCTGTGGTTATCAAGTTGTAGAAGCAACCGAGAACCTAAATCTTATCTCAGTGCTGCTTATTGATGCTCAAACACTGGAGTCTTACTTTTCCTTTGTCTGTGACGTAGCGAATATAGTGCGTTTCATTTACTTTCTGCAATATATGTCTGCTTTGGTGAGTGAGGCAAAAAAACAAGGCACAAGGCGAGACATTAACTGCCTGAATGTTTCAAAGCATTTGTTTCAAATAATGCAACAAAATTAGCACCAAAAGGGTGGCAAATGATAAGGAAAAATTAACAGTTTATAGGACGCACCAGCCAATTACTCGAATTTAAAATTAAATTGACTGTATCCGCCGCAATTCTCCCACAATTGTGCCTTCAATTTAGTTTACATCGTAAGTCATAATAAATACTTCCTGTCTATAGCAACTGAACTTCTATTATTTCTTTTAGAAAACTGGTATAACCTGAATGTATTAGCCATTTTTGGTGGGTACCACAGCAAAAGTAGATAACTGTTTAGTTATGAAAATTTTTTGTTAGTAATTTAGTCTCTTTTTGGCAGCACGTTGAATTTATTTACATTTCTTTTACAATTAAAGGACTGTGATTTGGTACTTAGTTTCATGTGTCTACTCTCTATTTTTGCCCATTGCTCTTTTGTAAGTTCTAGAAGAACACAAATTAAGTTTTCACTCACTTTGGTGTCACAGTTTTGCATATACTGTACATGATATTACTCACTTACAACTGCCTTTAATCTTGTTACTGAATTAACTGAGGGATCACAATTCTGATGTCATTCGTAAATTACAGAATTACTAAACTACAGAATTATCAGATAATTAAAATAGTCTTGATGGTATAAAAACATTTAGTAAAATGGTGACAGGTTTCACTCCATTTTAAGACCAACTCCAGACCAGTCAATGAAATATAAGTACATTTACACATGTAGAAGGACATGTAACAACAATAGCTACCAATTGAAACTTATAAAGATAAGAAAAAGTTAAAAAGGAAATATATGTGGTGGTGGCAGTCAAAGGTAGTGAATGGAGCAGGAAATGTTACAGCTACTACACAGTTACATGTTGACATGGAGTGGCAGACATGATGTAATGTGTCTCTTTGATGCGTCTAGTAATCATGTTAGCGTATTCATTATGATGAATCTCCAACAAGTCAGAGATACTCCAGACGTTTCTGTGGAGCCACAAGTGCCACATTGACCTGTGCAGTGATGACCATTAAAACCATTGGACACTGCAAAGACGTTAAAGTTGAGGAATGTTATCCAGTACTGTTGCTCACAAAATAACAAATCTTAAACTTAATGCACACACATAAAAACAATTATAGCAGTGAAGTTAAAACTGTTTAATGGACCACTACTGGATGAAATGTATTAATATACAGAGAACATCATAAAATATCAGTGGAAATGACATTAGTGAAATACATAACTTAAAAACATTAAAAAGTCATCTATCGTTATGTAAGGCATAAAAGTTACCTAACTTTTATAAGTCAACAAAGACCTCAAAAATATATTATTCTGTAAAGTCTAACTGCTAATTGATTACAGATAAAAGCCAGTTCCTGTGATGTGTATACATTGTATCTCTTCTAGAATATTTAAGAAGAGAGCTTTTGGGGCAATACGGAAATATTTAAATTATTTTGAATGAGCTATTTGGATCACAATTTTCCGTCAGATTCTAGCCAAATAATGATTTACAATGGGTGGTGCCTCATGTGTGCTCTCTAAACCGAAAGGTGAAATGGCAGTAAATGTTTTCAACATGGCGTTTATCATAGGCATCACACAGAAGATTCTAAATGCAACAATTTAAGAACTTACTGCCACAATGACTGAGTGTGTGCCTGAGTTTACTGCATAGGACATTAAGTTTAGTGGCAGTTATGGATAGTTCATTGATTCTAATAGTTTGTTTACTTTATCAGAAATATTTCCTAAGTCCTTTATTTTAGTAAATTTTCGATTCAGAGTCTCTCAAGAATTATGTGACTATTGTAAACTGTTGGACTAAAAATCAACTTCATTGGTATTAATCTTGTTGGCCCTAGCGATCTGTTTCAGAATTGTTATTTCTTTTTGAATTTTATCAGAATTAGGGAGTAGTTTTAATATTATACAGATCACTGACTGAAAAAATGCTTGTTTGTATTTGAAGGAATGGGAGGAAGCAGCATTAATGATGACATCTATCGTAATTCACTTTCTATGTGTGGCAAACCAATGTTTACTGCCAAACTTAGAAATGGTGAGATTCAAGATGCTTATACTTCTGCAGTTTTCTTGTTGTAAAGTGGATGAAAGCATTAAGTGGACATTATTTTAAATTACAGAAGTACATCTATTTAATCTTTGGAGCCAGTGTAAGGACAAAAGTTCATCTACGTATCTTTTGTAAGAGGGGTTTACTTAGTATATCAGGATGGTTTTTGAAAATTTATAGTTCAGTGTGATTAACAAAAATTAGTCCTATGGTGTCAACTATGAAATTTCCCATTGCCAAACCATCTTTCTGAGAATATAATTTATCATCAAAATAAAAGCACTTAAAAGCAACATACTTTCAAGTATTACAATAAGTTTGTTCACTTCTCCTGTACTCATAATTTTATCTAAGAATAAATTATTTTCAATAATGTCACTTCTATCTGCATCAGAATTATAAATTTATTACATTAAGCAAGACCAATGCACCACTGTTAGGAGTATCTATTTTATAATTTGCTTGAGACCATTCATAACTATTGTTAGTATTAAAATACTTCCTATAAATGCAAAAAATTCAAAATGTACGTATTTCTTGCTTAATTGGTATGAAGGGTTGCTACTGAAATTCACAGATTGATGTATTTGTAGGTTTGTTTCTCCAGCTTTTATTCTATTTGGGCAACTGTGGACTTACAATTGTCAGTCATATCTTATCTTTAGCTAAGATTAGGAAGTTATAGTTTACAATTATTATTTTGTCTTGGATTGAAACTTATGAGTTAGTGTCTTCATAATTCCACTACTCTTATACCCATTGAAGAATGTAAGAGTTTTAGATTTACAGTCATCTTCACTAAAAGTAACTAACATATATCCTTTGTCCATGTTGGTACGTTAGTTTCGCCTGTTTTCAATTAATTATTATCAGTAAACTATTTAAGGTCTTTATTCAATTTATATTTAATTTATTTTGGAAATATATTCTTTAGTTTTGAACCTAATTGCAGGCCACTGAGTTACTAACTTTAGAGTACTTCTGAGTGCCTTTAAAGTCAGCAATTATATGATTAACATTGGTATAGTCTGAAGATTGTAACACCTATTGTCGACCTATTTTGTGTCAGTATCGCTATTTCTATGTCAATTGGTAGTGGTGCTTATATAGAGTGATGTATCTGTCATGGATATTCTTTGATTATATAATGTACTGTAAATGACTTAGTCCATAGTTAGAGAAAGTAGGGTCGAATATATAAGATGTAGGGAAGCCCTGCAGCTATGGAAGTAGCCAAAACACCTTTGTTATTTAAAGCATTGTAGTTTGTAGTGCTTTAATTAATAATTGTTGATAAGAATACCTACAATGTCTCATACATCTGTAGTTCTATTAATGAGCATGGTTCTTCACACTATGAAAACTCAAAGCCATCATGTACTAGGCTAGTTAAAGGCTCCTTCAGAACCAGTGTAGTTAGGTTTACATTCTGTTTAAGAAAGAAATATTTACAGCATTAGCTATTCTAAATTAAGTTGATTAATGCATTGACTTTTAAATCTTCATTTAATGGGGCAGTGAATTGTATAATGGGGCAATTAGTTATACTATGACAGAATTTTTGCACATTTTTACTATGTCCCTGGAAAATGTTATGTTGCTGGTTAATGAGAGAATCTGCTTCTTAAGATCCTTCACTGTATTAGTTTCACACAAGAAGACAAATGTGTGAAACTGTGAAATTTTGAAAAATGTAGGAACAAAAAATGTGACTACTTAAAAGTAAGCATAATCTGCACATTCTGTAATTCAAGACGTCTTCTGTATTAAAAGTTTCTCCAATTTTGTCTTTATTCAGAGAAGTTTGATCTTTCATTCCACAAAATAAGTGACATAAAAATTGGTCTTCATATTGGTCTAAATATAAAAAATTTACCTAAACACTGTGTATTGAGTTTCATATGTTTAGACACAAAATATTTACCTAAACACTGTTTATTGAAGTTGATTTCATACTTAGCTTGATGATCTTGTCTTTTGCCCACTAAACTTCTTATAATTTCCAAGTACCTGAGTAGGCAGCAAATTAATAATTGTAGTGAACATCGTTGTAAGAACAGCTATCTGAGAAAACTATTTTTTTATAAAGTAAATGGTCTTGATAATATAAAAGCGTTTATTAAAGTAGTGACCATTATCAGTAAAATTTCAGCACTTATAAACTAATTCCAACAATTTAAAATGTTGATACTTCTGATTGTACCCTTTATTACAAATTTATATACCTGTACATCACTTACAGAAACAAGTAACATTACTAAAAGTAAAATTTTAGAAAGCATGCAGTAATCAGTATAAAATGTCAAAACTCAATAACAATAATCTCTTATCGCGTTTTCAGACAGTGACAACTGTACTTCTAAGGATATTGCTCTGTCTGGTGACAGCAGCAGCCATAATGGCGTTCTAAGCCTCAGGCAAAGGCCGAAATGGATTGCGACCAAATAAAGAATCTGAAAAAGCGATATATTTTTTTATTTTTAGTTATAAAAAATAACTTATTTCAACACAAAATTATAAGTACACAGAAAGCGACCTAATTCTTTGGACTACTTTACATTTTAATTACTTTCTTATGATAGCAAAATGTACTCTCAAATGGAAGATTCGGCTATGGGAAGCGTCTTCATTACAAAAGGTATGTTAGTGACGTGCTGTTACTTTATAATGGCTCCAAAGATGAAATATATGGATTTTCTGAGATTTTAAGTATGTTTAATATTCAACCTAAGCTTTCCTTCACTGTAGAAAAATGGTTCAAACGGCTCTAAGCACTATGGGACTTAACATCTGATGTCAACAGTCCCCTAGACGTAGAACTACCTAAATCTAACTAACCTAAGGACATCACACACATCCATGCCCGAGGCAGGATTCGAACCTGCGACCTTAGCAGCAGCGCGGACCTGGACTGAAATGCCTACAACCACTTGTCCACAGATGCTGGCCACTGTAGAACAAGAACTGTGAAGAATAAACTTTTTAGGGATTACCATTTGTAGTTTTGACAGCACACGAAGGTTTGTTACATACAGAAAGCTAACTGTCACATATTTCGTCATTTGTGCCGCTTTTGACCACGCTTTTAAATATAAAAAAAATAATTTTTTCAATCAATGATTAATAGATTATTAAAATTAACTCTTATGTCTGGTGAAATTCAAAATAAAATGACAATTTTCAAACAGGTTGCTAAGGTCTGTCAGAAATTCAATAACGATAAAGTTGGTTTTTTATTTAATAAGTTACAACAATCTTATGATTATTTAGGTAGCTTCAGTCAAAAATTTACTAAAACAAAATACATCGGCATAGGTGTCACCACTCTTAATCTCTTACAGAATAGGCTCAGGCACATAATTAGTATCTGGAACAGTAACTATTTAAATTCTGGCGTTTATAAAATTCTGTATGATACCTTTGATAAACAATACGTAGGTCACATTCGCTGCAATCTCGCGTTTCGGTTTAGAGTGCGTACATCAGGCATCAACCATATTAAATGATGATTAGGCCAGCATGTAACAGAAAGCAATAATCTGATGGGTCCCACAATAATTTAAACGTTACCCATAGTACTGCAATGGGATTAACATTAAATATCCTAGAAGAGATAAAAATTATGCACATCACAAAGATAAGCCTTTATCTTTACTGAATGAGCAGTTGAATTTTAGAGAACAATATGTTTTTGAACTCTGTTGACTTGTTATAAAAATTACTTTCTTATTCTCTGTTTTAACAATTGATTCCCTTATTAAAGTTTCATACGTCAGTAATGTCATATCCATATTATTTCATCATTTACCAAGCCTGTCTAATTCCTTCATCCCATAGTGGTCCTTTAAGAAGTTTTACTGTTAGGACTATAGCTGAGGTTTCTATATTTGCCTACAATATATTTTAGGTCCTTGAAGTGACCAAGAGCACTGGGTAACGCTACTCAATTTCAATGTCTTCACTGTGCCCAGCGACGTTTTTAATGGTCGTCACTGCATAGCTCGACGCAGCACTCGCGTCTCTGTAGCCATGTCTACGGTTATATTTGCCTTGTAGGCGATTCGTGTTGATAAATACATCGCCACAATCACTAGCGGCGTCCGAAAGACACATTACTCGAGCTTCATGACTTCCGTTCCATGACAACACCTAGTATCGGCCGGTGGCCATTACAGTTCTGATACTTTCGCCTGACTGCCGCAGACAATCCACATCGATGCTTCACGCTGTATACGCGGCAACAAACGGTGTCTCCTTATCTTTTCTGTGGTTATACTGTACCAGTCGATGGGGAGTTGCCGAACTGACAATAAAGGGGAGTCTTCTTTCTCAGAACAGATTGCTATTGGTTTACTACCTGGAAGTTTACTTAATGCACTGTGATAAGCTGATTCTATGTCAGTTATGTTTTGTTGTTATGTATCTTGATCTTACCTTTTGATTTCGTAGTAAGCTATTACTATGAATCTACATTATTCTGTAACCTTTTTACTTACTGTGCACCTTACTGGATGCTACTGACGCCATGCAGAAATCGGTGGGGAGAGCCTCTCCTACTGAACCCATGCTCTCTCTTCTCCGTCCAGCAGCTGACGATTGTGTATCAACTGACTGTGACTGCTCCATACACTACCTCCGCCTATCAGCGTTGAGTGTATTTTCTTTTAATTACTTTTACCTTTACCCGTTTGGGTTTATAACTCTTGTTGTTAGATGTCTGTAGTTCCAGAGAATGGTCTGAAGATGGTCATCGCCCAGACAGATTGAAACCGATCACCATTTCAATAAATGTTTTTGTGCGATCAAGATTGTTTTAACTAAAAAAGAATGTTTCACTTAAATTGGTGTTCTTACAATGATGTTTACAAAAGTTATTAATTGCAGGCATTCAGATCCTCCTGTCGTGTAACCTGATTTCTCATCTGCAGTCTGTGTCAGTGTGTTCAACTGCTTTGTATAACTGGTTCACTTTTCTACAGGTCAAGTGGAACACAACGACCAAAACTACACATTGGAGTAATAAAGATCGCTGCATTCATAATGAAGCTCAACCATAACACGTTCTAAGTTACACTAATGAATACGTCACATGCACACAAGACTGGTCATATCAAGACAGAAAAACACGAATGCCTACTGCATTATTGAATGCTTCCTGGATGCGTTTGGGTCATTAACGCCGTAAGCAAAATATAAGCAGAGCAGAGACGAAACGGGAATCATTTCAGTATGACACACCTAGACATGAGTGACTGTGATGAGGAACGGATTTTGGTGTCCCAATAACTGTCAGTGAGCAGCTCTGAAATAACGAAGCTGGTCGCTGTCCGCGTGCTATTGTCGTGATCATCTATGCAAACCCGGTGAAAGACGGTGTACTCACGAGTAGGCGAAAAGGTTTCGGATGTCCAGGCCTCATCACAGAGTCTTCACCGCTCTGTAAAGCAGGATAGGCGGCGATCTGTGTCAGATCTAACGACAGAGTTCAATGCTGGCGATGGTACACATTTTTGAAACACAATGTTGAGTGCTGTTTACTGAAAATGGAACTGCAGAAATTCTATAACACTAGATATTCCCTTGTAGACCAGGCAGCATCATCAGTTACGCTGTAGTGGTCACGGTCATCGAGACCGGACCGTGGGCAACGGAAACGTATCGCCCAACGGGATGAATCAAGTCCCTCGTTGCAGTAGGTTGGTGGTCGCGTCTAAATACGCTGCTGTTAGGGCGGACGTCTGCTCGAACCACGCACTGCGCAACGCATGCAGGCTGTTGGGGGCCATTATGGGCTTCTATTCCACTGTACTGAATTAATCGAATACGTCTACATCTACATACTTACCGCGTAAGCCACCGTATGGTTCGTAGTGGACTCAACCTTGCATTACTAATAGTCATTTCCTTTCCTGTTCCACTCGCAAATAGAGCGAGAGAAAAACTACTATCTATTTTGCCTGCGTACAGGCCCTAATTTATCTTGTCTTATCTTTGTGGTAGTTAGGAGAAATGTACGTTGTTGTTAGTAGAATCGTTCTGTAATCAGCTTCAAATGCTGCTTCTCTAAATTTTTTGATTAATTTTCCTCGAAAGGAACGCCGGCTTCCCTTCAGTGATTACCACCAGTGTTGCAAAAGGATCTCCGTAATACCTGCGTGTTGCTCGAAGCTACCGGTAACAAGTCTAGCAGTGCATCTCTGAATAGCTTCGATGTGTTCTTTTAATCATGTCTGATGGGAATCCCAAACACTAGAGTAGTACTCAAGACTGGTATGTGCTCTCCTTTACAGATGACCCAGATTTCGCTAGAATTTCCCCCGGTAAACTGAAGTAGACCATTAGCCTTTCCTAGTACAGTTATAGCATGTTCGTTCCATTTCATCTCGCTCTGCAACAGTAAACTTAGATATTTAATTCACACAACTGTGCCCAGCAATACATTACTAGAACTGTTTTCGAACATTACGGAATTGTTTTCCGCACTTAGTTTTATCCACTTGCCTATTTTCTAAGAAAAAATCAGCTGTTTGAGTAGTCTAAGAAGAACTGGAACCAATAAAAGATGTTGTCAACAAAGTTTATTTCTTCGGTTGCACTGGGTAGGTCGAGACCATTCGTTTAGATTTTAGAGGGGCGAGGAATAGTTAATACTTACTGGTATGTATCACTTTCATTGCGTCAAGTCTTCGCTGAGAAAGCGAAATGACACTTCATTCTTCATCACCACATGAGCTGTCGCACAACATATTAAAGTGTTGATCATTTGAGGGAGAAATCTGACAAATTAAGGTATTATTTCACGTATTCACCCGATTAATCACCTTGTGACCTTTTTTTCCTTCTGTCACACAAACAGAAGAAAAAAATAGCATAGGTAGTGATTTGAATCACTTCAACAAGCTGTTGAATCATGCTATCCAGCTAGATGTCTATTTTCTATTTTATTTATTTTAGATGTTACTTAGTAATTTCTAACCACTGTTTTTTTACATTACACATTTACAGAAATTATTTTACAAAATTGGACCTGTCAGGATGAAACTTCTCATATCTTTGAGTACGTCATCAAAATTTTTTATGGCAGCATTGTACACCAATTTTTTGTTAAAGGCTACCTTAATGTGGAATAACGAATTTCATTACAATGGATGTCATTATTTTCTTCTGGTATTGTAATTAAAAACATCACGGTTCCTTTCGAACCGTTGTGAGTTACTTACAGCAATCTTCATGAGGAAATACTTGTACTCTGAAACTGTAGTCATAATGTCTAAATTGTTAGGTATATGGCTACAAGATGTCTGAGGGTAAGCACCACATACTATTTTTATAACAAGTTTTCGAGCAAGGAGAACGTTCTTTCTTAAAGACGTGTTACCCCCGACTATTATTCCCTATGATATAATTGAATAAAAATACGAAAAATTTGTTGAATTACGGATTCGTCTGTCCCCAAGGTTTAGATGTGTCTCAGCTGAGTTGTTTCTGTAGTTGAAAAATCTGTTTTTTTTTCTTTTTTTCATTCCAAATTCTCATTACTATGGACACATAAAATTTTTGGAGTTCCCCCCCTAATTACATGTGGTAGTCGAATGAAGATGAGACATATGGGAAAAAATTAAGTAAACTGTTTCTATTTCAAAAGTAACTGCCGTAATCATTAATAAATTTATCCCACTGTTAGAGGAAATGGTCAATGCCTTCATGGAAAAGCATTTACCGTTGCCTATGGAACCTTGATTGTAGCCTGGCGTGTACGTATTATATCCGAAATGAAACGATGGTCACGAGAGTCTCTCGTGACAGCTGCAAAAATATGGACCTCGAATGGCGACAGATCTTGACTGGTATGGTGGATGTATAAGCGCTTCCCAGCCAAATTCCTGCACTGTAGTCGAAACAACCTCGGCAACGGTTGGTCGGGAAATATTCCGCATCGGAATCATAGCGTCCGCCAACATCCCTGGGCGTTTGGACATGATGACGCACATCAGTTTTTGCCGTGTCCAAGAAGCAGTGTACGGTATTTGAGAAGGCTTTTTTTGACAGCCAGTGAGCAGTGAACCCCCTTTCAGTCAAATAAAAAGATTATCATGACTTTCCTGGATCTGGCGTGCAGTGCTTTGGATTTTTCGGTGGGAGCTAATTCAAGCACTTTCATTATTGGATATGACGCTTCATCTCCAGCTCAAAATGATGACACCATGTTTCGACTCCCGCGACAATAATATAGTGGAGGAAACGATATTCTTCATTGTGATACCATTCCTGGTGCTGTAGGGATGTCGGCATTCTGTTCAACTTCTGCTTCTTCGTCGGGCCTTGGGGAACCCACTGTGCACAGATTTTATGGAATTTCAGATTTTCTGTCATGATGGCCTGAGCGGTACCGTTGCTGATACCCAGCGTGAGCTTAACGTCTTCCACCGTCTGCCGTCGGTCACGTCTGACAGAAGCATCCGCCGCAGCAGTGACAGAAGCGCTAACGACACGATGAACCTGTCGTGGCCGACTGTTGTCTTTCAGTTACAATCGATCATCTCTGAATCGTTTATTCCAAGGAAACACAAGCGCACGTCACACACCGTGTTCACCAAACACAGCAGACAATGGAGCATTAATCTCTCTTTTACTCCTGACACTTTTTTCTCAGTTGAAAACCGCACTACACGTACCTCTTCATCTTTCCCGGCCTCTGTTGCGAAATCGGAAACACACACGACACGCTGACCTCACCTCACTCCCGTTTTCGTTTGACTGCCGTATATATTTCTTCACCGTGAGCTACGTTATTCTCTGTTGTAGTACCTCTAGATGCGCAGAACTAATTACTTTTTATCCTTGTGAAATTACCAACATCTAAGTCGAAATCTTTCATTTCAGAAATGAATGTTTTAGAGAAACAATAATATGATTTGTACCAAGAAGTGTGTATCTTTCATGAATATTTCATGCTACGAGAGCGACTGAGCTTGAGTGATCATGATTTCTTTCTTCTTCCTTCGATCTCACTGTGTTCTCTCTTATGCTCCTCCGACCATTTGCTTATTAATCTTTTTCGGTGTATGTTTCTTAAAGATGTTTCTTAACTGTTCAAAATTTTTTATTTTGCCTCATGTGATTCCCAGTTCAGTGATCCATTTTGTCTTGTTTTTGCTAGTGTTTCCTATCTTAGAGATTTTCCTTGTGAGCCTGTTCTTGTTCATCCTGCTGATATGTCCATAAAATTTAATTGTCCTCTTTATAAAGGCTACCGTTGTTGAAGAGATAGCCTCTTCATGTAAATTACTTCGCGACAAGCTGGTCCGAATATTTTACTTAGAATTTTCCTTTTTTGCTTTTTAGTCTCTCTTATTTTCGTATGAATCTGAATGTCGGTAGTTCCAGATTAAGTAGGAATAATTCATATTTGTCATGTTGGAAATAATTGTGGTAGCAGGGAATGTCTGCACCAAAGTATTGTTAGCAAGAGACACCGCAAATTGACATAATTTTAAAAAGGGCGGGAGAGACCGCCTATGGATACATTTTAAGAAAAGAGCGGGAAAGACCGCGCATTTATACATTTTGTAATGGTAGCAGGGATTGTCTGCACCAGAAAGCATTGTTGGCAGGAGAGACCGCACTTTAGCGTTCGTAGGAGTCAGTAGTAAGCGAGAAGTGAACCGAGTCGGTAGCAGGTCTGAAGTGAGAGGTTGAGAGGAGCGGTGTGCCTGCCAGCCACTAGCTATGATTTACAAAAGATTATAAACGGATGTACAGAGACATCAGCTAACTATTATAATAAGAGGAACTAATATTATTGAATTAATTTTTTGAGGAACTCAAGACTACTGAAGGTACGTTTGCACATTAGAACGTTTGTAAAATCATTTCATTCAGAATATAATTAACGTTTGCCAGCAATATTGCATTTCTCATTACAATCTATCCCAAAAACCATCAACGTAAAACTTTGCAAACTTTTATTGTTGTCAAGAAAAAGTTTAACTATGAATTACGTAACTTCAGTCAAATTAATTAAAGAATAACGTCAGCTTTGGTAATAAATACAGCCACTTATTATGAAAGCCACCAGCAGCTAATAGAGTATAGTAAAACAGAGTAAGTATATTCATGTCGCAGTTCAATGTAGCACTCAGATGGCGACCCAGTAACAGTAAAAAAGGTAAGGAACAGTTTTGCGTTACTGCAGATAACGACTGAGGGCCACACGACGACGACACATTCTATGTTTCGTCGAAATAATCAGAAAATCACTTTCAAGAAGCAGCAATTAAATTTGTATGCGAAGATTGAGAAAGAGAATAAATTCCAAAGGGAAGATTTCATTTGTTATTATTAAGCAAGAGATAGAAATCCTAAGGGAAGATTACATAGGTTATTGTAAAAGGGAAGGTCATCAATAACAAAAGATGTATAGAGGAGATGGGAAGGCTTCACTTGGCGACATCCAATCAGTAAGACTGTTTAGTGAATCTACTGTGAAAATGAATATACTGACTCTGACAATTGTATGAATAAGCTAGTGTTAAGTGGCGCAACGCTCATACTGAACTGTATACCTTTAATTCATAGCCCATCGGCAATTCTGTTTGCTCTATTGATACTGCGTTGAAAAGTGTTTGTTCAGTGTTGAATCCGCTTTGAACAGTGATATATTTTGTTGCGGGTGTTAATTATAGACAATGTCCTGCAGAATAATTACTCATTCTCAAAGCGATAAAAGTGTAGAAAATAGTGACGAGAAATTCTTTTTAGGAATAGACATAAATAGCACGTGTGAAAAACCCGATAGTGAAACGTTAGGCGAACAGACATTCCGGAGTAATAATGATATGGAATCTTTTGACGATCAATCAACCCCAGATATGCCAACTGATAATGATGCATTAGTGCAATACAATTTGTTTTTAAATACAACAGACGTTACAGAGCCACAAATTATGCGTATCAGACATAATAGTATCAGAAACGAAACCACTATAATGCAGTCAAACAGTGTGACTCCATTGCGTGCCGAAACAGATTCAAACGGTACACAGCTACACAATCTGCGTAACAGATTCCACAGATTTATTGACAAAAATTCCGAAACCACGGAAGAGGTGACACGATTACAATCGTCTGAGAATGTTCAAATTAACACAGATGTACAACCTTTAACAACGAATACAAATAAACACAGAAGTCAATCCGAAACGGATCCAATAATGGCATTTTTGCTACAAATCAGACAAGACATGCATCAAAACTTTAACAGAAGCGCACAAGAACCAGCAGACCTAAAAACGAAATCAAGGCAGAACGCACACACACAGATCAGATACTAGACAAAATGTACCAAAATCTAAAACACGAAATCAAAGTAAAAAATTCAAGCAGTAGCTGAAAAATCAAACCAGGAATTACACGCCAAGATTCAAGAAATAACAGATAAAAAGAAGCATTCGCGGTGAGCATACGAGAAACAATGGCAGAGACCTTTTCTAAACAAAACGCTCACATTGATGAACGTTTTAACAATTACACAGAAATCTGTTTGATACGTCACCGCAAACTGGTGCGATCGCAGAATAAAGAACGAAACGAACTATCACAAACAATTAATAAACAGCGACAGGACGACAAAAAGAAAGTGTTTGCTCAGGGAAAAACTTACGTGGACAATCACATACACTCGATTTCGGAAGAAATCGAAACGGTTAAGGAGACAAATATTCAAATACAAGAGAGGCTCACGGAGATCCAATCACATACAACTGAGGCGAAAATTTCTACACACACTGAAATCCAGAAATTAGGGATAAATTAACACAAGAAGTTCTGACACTAACTGACAAAATGGAACACAAATAAATCAATCAAGACTCAGAAAATCTGAAATCAGATTTTAAGAAAGTAACCAAAAGTAATCGTAAATTAGGAAACGAACTGACAGAAAAGATCAACGAACTCACTACAAGAATAGACCTTTTAGATACTACCAATGACAGTAAATCAGATGACACTACACCAGTCTCAGTTCAACACATTTCTAATAGTAAAGATACGCAAATTACAAATCTGCAACAGACAATCGCAGACCTAGAATCATGTAGTAATTTGTTGCATCCGAAAATCAATTCTTTACAGCAAAGGATAGCTGAGACACAAGAAACAACTGCAAACAATCAATTCCAACAGAATACACACCATTACGACATGCCTCAGATGCACAATACATATAATGTCGGTAGACTTCAGAGAGTAAGAGATCTTAACCAGGCAGAAAGACACACAAATTCATATTCACAACATTACGAAAATAATTACACATAAAGACATGACGGTTTCGACCACAAGCATTTCCTTTCAGTGAGTGAAGTTAAAAACATTTAAAAACGACAGGACGCAAATACATCCACTGGACTGGATCCAACAATTCAATGCGGCACTCCCACCATCATGGCCAGTTCAACATAAGCTAGAATTTATTATTAGTTTTCTTGAAGGGGAACCAGCGAGAAGAATGCAACCAATTGCTAGACAGTGCTTTTCAGAAGAAGCATTCCAGGAAGCATTTCTAGCAGCATGTTGGTCAGATACCACACAGAGTAGCATTAAAGATCTGCTAATTAGTCTGCCAAATTTCGAGAATTCTACTTTCCCAACAATCACACAATTTTTCGAGTATATGGTTGAACAAAACCAATACCTCGATGAGCCATACAGTCAATCCGCATTAATACAACTGTGTATTTCAAAACTCCCCAGAGCATTAGAAGTGTCATTATTAACAGGCCAGAAAAAGGACAGCGTGTAAACATTTATAGACATCCTGCAGTTGCTAGAGGTACACCAGGCAGATTATGCGTTTGTTAATAAGAACTTTTCACGACATAACGCAAACCAAAGAAACAATACTCATTTTGAGCCAACACGATTTGGCAATAACAATCATAATAAACGCTTTCGCAGCGAAAATGAAAACTTTAATCGAGAATACACACAGGGATTCAATGAACAGCAGTATAATAACAATGTACATTACAATTCAAGACGACAACAAAGCCATCCAAATAACACGACTCGTATACGACAGGAAATGCCGAACCAGTCAAACTTTCACATGACTCATCGCCAAGAAAATGCGACAGGTGCAAACAATTACATGGGTCAGCCGCAAAATACACAAAAAGAACAAAGACAGCCTTTTCAGAGAAACACGCGTGCCTCGCCGTACAACCACAGTTATGACGACAGAAGGAGAGAAAACGAACACCGACCGCAAAGGACATTCTACAATGATAATTTTCATAGAAATTCAAACAGCGCACAACAACCAAGTTTTCGAATGAATGTACCAGACACAAGACTTCATCCGCCACCTACCTCTAATAATCAAAACGGTAGAACAGTACAGCTCATAGAAAACACACAACACTCCCCAACAGAAAATGAAATGTCAGAACATTAATGACTAGAGATAGCCTGTGTTGAATCTCTAAATGACGACACTATGGATAAGGACAGAGAAAAGATAACGATAGAGAATGCCATTACATTCGACGACGTGCGAGACACATTGTTACACGAAAAGCCGATCATGCAGAAAACTATATGCCACCCAATAATCAAGATAAATTTAAAGTCACAAAATATTTTAGCAATAATTGATTCAGGCTCGCCAATGTGCGTAATTAACGAAGACACATTTAACAGATGTAATAGCAATAATGGTTACCCAGTATTCTCATTACACAAAACTCAAGTTAAGGGAGCATTTCCAGGAAAAATCATTGAAGTCAAAAGACAGACACAACTAACGTTTGTTTTTGCAGGGGAAACTTTCCACAGCAATTGTTGGATAGTTCCACATTTAACAACTGATATAATATTAGGAATGAATTTTCTAGTACAGTACGATGCAAAGATTGACTAAATCGTCATACCTAACATTACAGAAGGAAGACAGTGAAGTGGTAGTAACATTTCAAAACACAGTATCCTCAGAAGAACCAAATTTGCACAGGATCGAGATTATTGCAGATTCTAAGGATAACGATTGTTATCTCACACTATACACGAATACACATAATAACGACATGGCAAAGGAACAGGAGTATAATGTATTAGAGACAATTACACACAGGGTTGGAGACAGTATAGCAAAAGACGACACAGAGCGCACAGAATTAGAAAATATTCTTGTGCAACATAAAACAGTTTTTAACAATGTTCCAGGAACGATGACAGGATTTATGTACGAATTTCAGGTGAAACCACACAACACTTTCAAAGCAAAACACTATCCAATCCTGCATATATACACAGAAGCAGTTAAGAAAGAGTTATGAGCAATGACTGATCAGGGTATAATTGAACCAGCAGCAAGCCAATATATAAATCCATTACACATCGTTGAAAAGAAGGATGGACCACTCTGTTTAGTTTTAGATTCACGTGAGATTGATAAAATAATCATTACAGAAACTGACCGACCACAGACGTTAGAAGAGTTACTACAAAAGTTTCATGGCAGCTCTATATATACCACCCTCGATCTCAAATCAGGATTTTGGCAAATCCAGTTGCATCCAAATTGCCGAAAGTATACGGCATTCCTTTGCTTTGGTGAATGTTACCAATTTTGTAAACTTCCGTTTGGACTAACGATTTCGTCTGCAGCCTTCATACGAGGCATGAGCACAATTCTCCCACAGGATCTTAAAAACAAAATTACTACATATGTAGATGACATTCTAATCGCAGCAGAAAACTGGGAACAGCACAACCACACCCTTCAACAATTACTGGATACATTCGAGGAGAACGGTGTAACTATAAACCTCCGTAAATCTGAATTTGGAAAAGCCTCAATAAAATTTCTAGGTCATATCATTTCACAAAGAGGTATTGCACCCGACTCCGACAAATTGCAAGCATTCAAAGATATCAATTTGCCAACAAATAAGAAGGAACTTCGGAGCCTCTTAGGCCTTATGAATTATTTTAGAAAATTCATTCATTATAAAGCATTAGACACACCCTTGCTATACCAGCTCACAAGTAAAAACACAATTTGGTCATGGAATGAAGACGCTGAAGCTGAATTCGAGAATTTGAAAGAAACGTTACTAAGGGCACCTTTGTTAGCGCAACCTGACCCAACACAAAACTTTTACATTGCAACAGATAGTTCAACTACAGCACTAGGAGTACATATTTTCCAGGAAGTAGAGGAGGACGGTGAGACAATCGTTAAACATATTGTGTTTGCAAGCAGGATACTTTCTCCAGCAGAGCGCAATTACTCTTTAACAGAATTAGAGACGCTATGCGTAGTATGGGCATTTAAGAGATTCCGTCATTATCTATATGGAAGACACACCACAGTATATACCGATCACCAAGCAATCCAGTTTTTATTGTCAGCAAAACTTACGCATGAGAGATTAAGCCGTTGGAAATTATATCTACAAGAGTTCGACTTTACTATTGTACACATTCCAGGCACGCAGAATATTGTTGCCGACGCACTATCGAGATCTATTCAGCATAAACGACTAGAGAAAGAAAATAACTTCTGGTACCACAACCATAGTATTATGTATATCAAACAAGTAGCTTTAGAAAACTTTATATCATCAGCCTTACAGGACATAGAGAGAGAGAACAGCAGAAAGATTAAACACTAAAAGAGATTGTAACGCTTTGGCGAGACAAACGCAACGCAAAAATCAGACATAATTACACTATACATCAAAATATTCTGTTTATTCGCTCGTACCCAGACGGCAACAATTGGCTTTCACGCATTCCAGAAGGGATCAGAAACAAAGTGATATGGTATACGCACCTAAGCTATGCACATTACGGAGCTAGGAAATGCTTTCTAGTTCTTCGACAAAATTGTCACTTCAACAATATGGAAAAACACATTCGCAAAGTCAGAAAGCTAAATCATCTACAGTATCACATATTCCATCACTGTATCCCATCATACCGGTTAAGTTAAGACACATGGCGGCAGTAGATCTTTTGGGTCAAATCCCCAGAACAAGTAAAGGTTATAGTTATATTCTAGTAGCCGTAGAACTGATATCCAAATTTGTAACATTTTCACCACTACGGAAAGCAACAGCTAGATCAGTATCAAGAGCATTTGTAAGAGATTTTCTATCAACAGTAGAACATGTACAGAAGGTTATTTCAGATAACGGACCACAGTTTAGGTCAGACATACGGAAACAAGTGGTAGAGAGTAAGAACATAACACCAATTTACATATCAAGATACCGCAGTTCTTCTAACCCGTCAGAGAGAATAATGAAAGAAATCGGGAAACGTTTTAGAATTTATTGCCACAGAAAGCATACAACATGGGACGAATACGTTTCACAGTTTCAGGAAGTAATAAATGCAATACCTAATGAGTCAACGACGCTCTCGCCAACTGTAATACTGACGAATAAAGACCCACCGAATAAACTTACTGAAATGATTACTTTTCCAAAGAAGCATAGTCTTCGTCATTGTGAGATAATAGACATGGCACTAGCGAACATTAAACGAGCTGCGGATAGTCGGAAGGGACAGCAGAAGCAGGTAAGTAGATTACGCAAGTACGAGATTGGCGATAAGGTACTAGTTGGTACCCATTATCTGTCATATAAAGGGAAGAAACGATGCAAAAAATTTGAACTTCTATACGCAGGACCGTACAAAATTTGAAATATTCCGCACGCTAATGTAGTACACATTGAGACATTCAGAACAAAAAAATCGAGAGGAAACCATCATATGCCAAACATAAAGAAATTCTTAAAATAGAAAAACCTTCTTACAGGAATACATATTGACAGAGTATAACAATGAGCTTTTTGACACATTCCAGCAAGCCTGAACACAGTGAGCTACTAATAGTTTATTTACGTGCACAGCAGGTCACCTCGATTCGACCGCAGATAAATACACTGAACATTAATAGCAGTCTTAGAAGCGTTCTCGCAGGACATATATTTCACATTATGTAAGGTAAGTAAAGCAATTAACAGGACTACTTTAAATGTAAATGTATAACACGTACAAATAATTTTCATACAGTAGTAGCAATTAGACGTATTCTTTAACACATGCATGTAGCATTGTCGTCATAGTTCACCAAAATAAACGTAGTTTCAATGATAATATAAGTATTGAATATGGAGAAATGTGGATAAATGCTTTACAGGTCATGCCGAGAGCTGACGCGATTTTCCAGATGCAGAGAGATGTTGAAATCAGGCCATGCGCTGACGATTATTAACCATGAATATTTTGTTATAGGTAATACAGAGAGCTATTGAAGTCATGCCGTGCGCTGATGATTATTAACAATGAATATTTTATTATAGGATATGCAGCGAGAAGACAAGAGGTACAAAGTAGAGAGGAGAATGAAGATGTTAATATGTAAGGAATATAATTTAATAATGGTTTATTTTGATAACAGGTGACACAGCACAGCGCAGCACTACGGATGGAGAAACCACATTAAGTTGCTTACTATATGTACTTTGCTAATCGAAATTTTTTTTCTGCATTGAACATATCATCTTTTACATCAGATACATACATAGGAAAAACAGATCTCACCAAATGTCAGCATACCGATTCGCACTCTACGTAAAATACAAATGTTTTCTCTTAAATAACAATGATGATGTGTGTTACACAACTCAAACATAATATATAGTCGACTGACAATATGACTCGTAACTGATGAACGCATTACTGAACATACTGAAGTCACAGAAAGTGACATATATTGTCAAAATGTACTTTCATATTTCAAAATCTGTGAATTCACAACCTGTGAAGTAATATAACAGTGTCTTTATGTAATTATTTATATGAACACCAGATTATGATTTATTTAGAGTCACAGAGAGTAACATAGTTTGTATAAAGGTACTTGTCTATTTTATTTAAAATGTTAATAACTAAATGTACTACTAAATTCCACTTACAGAAATATTTGTTTATGTTATTGACTGTTACGTAATGTAATATGTATTGCAGGCTGAATCCACTACAGATGGAAAATGTGTTTTTTATGTAATTATTTAAAACTATAAACTTTTTCTACAGTCACACAAGATGCCATATTTTGTCCTTTTAAACGTAATGTAAATAATTTTTGTGAGCACAGAGGAAAGAGATGCTGTAAAATTTGGTAATAACAGTATCAACCATATCCGTAAACCTTTTGACAAAATAATTATACCTGTACCTTAATTCCTGTGCATGCCCATGGTTTTGGAGCACAAACAAAGTGAATAGTGATCCACGTTACTTGACTCTACGATGTTTTCTATGAGGTGTCGGCGTACTAAGATGCACACCACACTCATGATGTACGTCAATAGGTGCTTGCATACCAAGATGCACACCATCACTACTAGTGGACAATTGGAGTAGGAACTTGTACGTGATGTAGCTGCGGCAACTGAGGCAATTCGATGAGGCAGTTCGATGCTTAACTTAGTGTTTGGTTACACCAAAGCTATGGATCAAAGAGACGACGGAATCACATGGCGAAACCTGGTGTGGTGCTATGTGAGGGAAAGAAACGGACTTTTGAGTGCAAACACAGACAGTTGCCAGTGCTTTGACCATGCTATCGAATTCCTCTTTTTCCCTTCCTTGAATGTGGTACCAATAGATGCCAATTTATAATGAAACATAAACTATGTTCTAATTTTTGCCGTCCATTACTATTGGAAATATAAATAACTCTTACTGCCGGATGTACACTTCCAAATTACTGACTCATGTTATTTGTATATTTTGATGTATACTCTTTTGAATATTCTCTTTGTTAGACTTAGGAAAACAAATTCTTATGACAGTATATGTATGTGCTTTGTTGAAAGAAATATTCTATCATTAACTTACTTATTACAACACATATTCTTATAATCAAATTTTCTCCTTACGTCAAGTCCAAATGACTTAACGACGTAGAAAAATTTTAAGGAAACCCAGTGGAGGGTTATCTAAGATCTGTATATTTCTATTGTCTATTGTCAAATCACAATTTATGATAGATGTTTATATTCTATTAATATGATTATGTAGGAATAATTAATATGTGTCATGTTGGAAATAATTCTGATAGCAAGGAATGTCTGCACCTAAGTATTGTTGGCAAGAGAGACCGCAAATTGATATAATTTTAAAAACGGCGGGCGAGACCGCCTATGGATACATTTTAAGAAAAGAGCGGGAAAGACCGCGCATTTATACATTTTGTAATGGTAGCAGGGATTGTCTGCACCAGAAAGCATTGCTGGCAGGAGGGACCGCACTTTAGCGTTCATAGGAGTCAGTAGTAAGCGAGAAGTGAACCGAGTCGGTTGCAGGTCTGAAATGAGAGGTTGAGAGGAGCGGTGTGCCTGCCAGCCACTAGCTATGATTTACAAAAGATTATAAACGGATGTACAGAGACATCAGCTAACTATTATCATAAGAGGAACTAATATTATTGAATTAATTTTTTGAGAAACTCAAGACTACTGAAGGTACGTTTGTACATTATAACGTTTGTAAAATCATTTCATTCAGAATATAATTAACGTTTGCCAGCAATATTGCATTTCTAATTATAATCCATTCCAACAACCATCAACGTAAAACTTTGCAAAATTTTATTGTTGTCAAGAAAAAGTTTAACTATGAATTACGTAAATTCAGTCAAATTAATTAAAGAATAACGTCAGCTTTGCTATCGAAGAATAACGTCAGCTTTGGTAATAAATACAGCCACTTATTATGAAAGCCCACCAGCAGCTAATAGAGTATAGTAAAACAGAGTAAGTATATTCATGTCGCAGTTCGATGTAGCACTCATATGGCGATCCAGTAACAGTAAAAAGGGTAAGGAACAGCTTTGGGTTATTGCAGATAACGACTGAGGGCCACACGACGACGACACATTCTATGTTTCGTCGAAATAATCAGAAAATCACTTTTAATAAGCAGCAATTAAATTTGTTTGCGAAGATTGAGGAAGAGAATAAATTCCAAAGGGAAGATTTCATTTGTTATTATTAAGCAAGAGATAGAAATCCTATGGGAAGATTACATAGGTTATTGTAAAAGGGAAGGTCATCAATAACAAAAGATGTATAGAGGAGACGGGAAGGTTTCAATATGAAATGGGTAAGTTGCACGACTTTTGCAATTCAGTTTGTAGTTGGAAAATTACCTACCGGCTTGCTTTACGCATATTCAGTTTTCTCATAAGAAATTTGTAGCCAAGTTTTCTGTGAGATTTCGTAAAGACTGCCCGATGCAAGCCTGGCATCTTTTCTGTTGCCGGTTAGATCGCAAGGTCTTGGCTGAAAGCTACCTACTTCACGTTGATTCTCTATTCTTTCTTAATTCCGCTATGAATTTCTTTTATTTCCTTTCCCATGTTCTCACAATTTTTCCCAGAAATATGTATACAGGGTGTTTCACAGTTCACATTAAAATCTTTTGTAGTTAGTTTTACCTGGGAACTCAAGTCCAGAAACATCATCCAACGAAGCTACAAAGCTTGTAAGTTATAGGCGCCAGATCCTGTAGATCTACGTACTGGGTGGCAATTATTGAACTATATAACTATATGAATTGCAATCATCATAATTTCTGATCGGTTTGCGTTAAGACGGTGAGACTGCACGGTTGGCCGCTGGGCATGCTGGGAATTAGTATGCGCAGGGATGGTTAGGTTTTGCGACGAAGCCCACTTTCATATGGATGTGTTCATCAATAAGCAAAATTGGCGTATCTGGGGGACTGAGAATCCGCATTTAGAGATCAAGAAGTCTCTTCACCCTAAACGGGTGACTGTGCGGTGTGCAGTGTCCAGTCTCGGAATAATCCGTGATATAATCCTTGATGTCACGCTGACTACCGAACGGCACGTGGAGGTTTATGAAAATAATTTCATCCCTATTATCCAAAGTGACCCTTCACAAGATGTGGTTCATGCAAGACGGAGCTCTCTATCTAATCGGGGGAGTGTTTGATGTCGTGGAGCAGTACTTTGGAGACCGCATTTGGCTCTGCGATACCCAGAGCCCACAGACGTGGGCCTCGATTAGTCGCCATATTTTCCTGATCTGAACACATGTGACTCCTTTTTGTGGGGCTATATTAAAGTCAAGGTGTACGGCAACAACCCAGAAACCACTGCTGAGAGGAAAGCAGCTATTCAGGAGGTCATCGGCAGCATCGATGCTTCGACACTTCAGCGGGTCACACAGAATTTCGCTATTCGTCTGCGCCACATCATCGCCAATGATGGCAGGTATATAGAACACTTCATTACGTAAATCAGAATATCTGTAGTGACGTTTCGGCTGGTCGCGGTGGAAGTTCGAGTCCTCCCTCGGGCGTGGGTGTGTGTGTTTGTCCTTAGGATAACTTAGGTTAAGTAGTGTGTAAGCTTAGGGACTGATAACCTTAGCAGTTAAGTCCCATAAGATTTCACACACATTTGAACATTTTTTTTTGTAGTGACGTTTACATGTTGAATGCAGTGTGTGCACGCTGTAGCTTGTAACTAACTTCCGTTTTATCTTGATATAGTTCAATAATCGTCACCCGATATATACAGGATGATTCCGTGATGATGTTACAAAGTTTCTGGGATAAGGATAAATTATGAATATGAGGTAAGGTTACCTTTACCGGAAACGAAGACTTCGGAAGTTATAGGCGAAAACCGTTCTGACACCCCTTACAGTGCAATACATATACTGGTACTGCTGTTTCTAAGGTTATAGGTTCGGCAACTTTCAGAGGTGGTAAAGTGGGCCAAAACAAGAAACAATATCTGGTAAACATAGGTCTATAATGCGTGACAGAGCAACTAGGAGCATTTGTTCATCTTCTCTAGCGTGAAACACATCTCCTTTATTGAATAAGTGGTCATAGCTTTTAAGGTATGGATTTTAGAGCCCATGTTTACCATAAATCTTTCGTATTTTGGTCTATACTACCACCTCTGGAACTTGTCGACCTACAGTATTAACGATAACAGTAACAGTACATGTCATCCACTGTCAGAAGCATCAGAAGGGTTTTCGTTTATAGCTTTCGACTCGCTCGTTTCCGATACAGGGACCGTTACCTCAAATTGATGTATTTATCCTTCTCCATCAACCATAAAAAGTTTGTAACATCATCATAGAATCACCCCGTATATACGTACTTCTACAGGCACCGGTGGCTATAACATTGACAGTGTGTAGCGTCGCTGGATGAAGTTTTGGGACATGGGTTCCCATCTTGATGCACAAACTTCCCTCTATAACGTCTAAAAGAGTGTAACATGAATTGTGAAACGCCCTATACAGGGTGATTCACGAAGATATGAAAATTTTTAATACGTTATCTACAAGTAAAACTACAGAAAAAAGTTCATATAAACATAGGTCCACAAATGTTTAGTTACGGAGTTACGGCTAATAAAAGATTTTGCTTGAAATTTAGCCACTTCGCTAATATGAAGTCATCGCAAACTGTACGATGTTAAAATAAAGCACTCTTTTCATTTATTTTGTTGTTATTCGGCTGGTAAATCTAACAGAACATGTCCCAGAAGAGTGTTTGCAGTAGCTTCTGTAAAGTTTGGAACGTAGGAGACGAGATACTGGCAGAAGTAAAGCTGTGAGTACCGGGCGTGAGTCGTGCTTCGGTAGCTCAGATGGTAGAGCACTTGCCCGCGAAAGGCAAAGGTCCCGAGCTCGAGTCTCGGTCGGGCACACAGTTTTAATCCGCCAGGAAGTTTCAAAAATTATTATACAAGTAAACCTGTTTACTTTCCGTTAAGCCTGTAAAAACGTTTATGTCATTTATGGCAATCGTTAGTGAGTTGTTTCTGTCGTTTCCTAACCTTAACACGAGAGACATTACTTGCTCGCATTATGAATGCAATAGACGAAATTAAGAACAACCATCTGAACCTGAAACAAGCAACAAAATTTGTTCATACACGTGCAGCTAAATGCATTGAACTCGGTGGAGACAATTTTGAACATTTATTATGAAACTGTACGTACACTGTACAACATCCTGTACACTGAGATTTGTTTTTTCCGGTTTAACACGAATTCACGTGTGCTATAGTATTCATAGAAGCAGCTTATCTGACAAATTCATACAGTTTCAATTAACGTTATTAGCATCATTTTCCAAAATTAAGTTCTATACAACTTCTCTTGAATACTTTGTGCAATTAACTGGAATTTAATAAACAAGTTGGACCAAGTAGTTAATAAATTAAAAATTTTACGAAATTACTTCTTTGCTTCTCTAGGTGTTTCGGAAAACTACTGCAGAAACACGTCTGGGGCATGTTTTATTAGAATCACCGGATCAGTAACAACAAAACAAATGGAAATCTTCCTCAACTTTAAGGTCGTACAGTTTGCAAAGGCTTCATACTAGCGAAGTTGCTAAATTTCAGGCAAAATCTTTTATTAGCCATTACTCCGTAACCAAACATTTGCGGACCTATACTTGTACGAACTTTTTTCTTTAATTTTACTTGTAGAATAACATATTAAAATATTTGCATATCTTAGTGAATGACCCTGTATATATCGCCGCTGTCGTATTACTGCATTACCTACTACTGGAACAATCACATAGTGATACCTGTGCATTTAGGGAGAAACAAGGTTTGGAATTTTTTAACAAAAGGCTGATGCGCACCTGACTCATGAGTCCTAGTACCTGACGTTTGCAAAGAGAGGAACGACGGTGAAACAGTTCAGCACAGATTACGAGCCTGTTGTTCGGGACGAGATATGGCAGGCTCCGTCACTGCGTACGGAAGCTGCGTGCTGCCTCTGCCGCACGCCCACCCGCTCCTACCTCCCCCACCCCCGCCCTTCCCCGCCACTGCCGTCGCCCTCTTGTAGCACGACTCTAGTTAGGTAATTACAATCACGGTGGCGCTCGCCAGCTCGCCTCCGTCCGTGACCTCATCACTGGCCTAATTCCGCAGGGCCGGCCCGTCGCTCATTTCGCCAGCACGCGGCGCCCCTCTCCCCCCCCCCCCCTCCTCCTGTCCACGCGGAGCGCCATTCAGGCTGTACCGCGTCCGCACGCTGCCTGCCAGGCCGGACTCTTTTGTTTCTCTTTCCGGTGTTCATCCGTTCCTTCCGGAGCTCCACGGTACGCCAGCGTGCCTGCACGTGTCCGCGTTTGTGCGCGGGGCGAGCGCTAGCGTGATAGGCTCTCTGTGAAAATATTTCTGCAGTTGCGTTTACGAAGCGTTTTCGTGATTCGGAAATGAGTACTACAGTTGTATGGCCCCTCAGTCTTAGTATCAGAGCCCCTGAAGTACGCGTTATACATGAAGAACACATTTATACGTTATTAAGTACGTACCACATCCGTTCAATACGTATCCACGGAAATACGCGAGGCATTGAATAAGTAGAGCAACCCATTTTGTTCTCGGCCAATTTCGTTTTAAAAATATGAGGATTTTGTAGTGGGAAATCGTGGAACGTTCCCGCTTTGTTATGTATAATTTTATGAAGTCCAGTAGGTAGCTGTGTTATATGTAGCTTTCAAAATGGCGTCTGTAACGGACGTGAGTTCCAAGCAAAGAGATGTCCCTGAATATCTTTCGGCGGAAAACCCGAGCATCGAAGATATTCATAGAGGCTAGCAGAATGTCTACAGATACTCGGCAGCGAACAAAAAGCACGGTAAGTCGTTGGGCGAGGCGTCTATTATCAATCAATGCAACAACTTTGTGCTATCCTAACCGATCTCCCGCTCGGCGACCGGTCGCAGACAGCTGTGACGCCTGCAACGCTGAAACGTTCCGACACTCTCATTCGAGGTGAACGACGCATCGCAATCAGTCACCACACTGTATTCCGCCCCCGGTAGCTGAGTGGTCAGCGCGACAGAATGTCAATGTTAAGGGCACGGGTTCGATTTCCGGCTGGGTCGGAGATTTTCTCCGCTCAGGGACGAGGTGTTGTGTTGTCCTAATCACGATCATTTCATCCCCATCGACGCGCAAGTCGCCGAAGTGGCGTCAAATCGAAAGACTTGCACCAAGCGAGCGGTCCACCCGACGGGAGGCCCTCGTCAGACGCAATTATTATTATATTCAACACTGCACAGTTTAACGTCTCTGTTCGTATTGCTGAAACACTCGTCCCCCAACTGGGATACTCCAAGGTGTGTGCTCGCTGGGTTCCAACCCGCCTAGCAGAAGACCATAAAGGACAACGAAGAACCACATGATAAAATTGCTTGCGCGTTCCAAGGGTGATCGTAGTAGATTTTCCTCGAACCGGAAACAAATCGGCAATCCACGGGGTGCCGCCACACTACCTCTCCTCCGAAGAATAGTTGAAAGCCACACCCTCAGTCAGTAAAGTCATGGTGACGGTTTTCTGGGCTCTGAAGGGATTATTCTGTCTGATGTGCTCCGTCATGGTAGAACGATCAACTCTGAAGTTTATTGTGCTACCCTCAGGAAACTGAAGAAATGACTCCAACGTGTTCATCACCATAAAAATGCAAACGACTTTCTCCTTCTCTGTGACAGTGTAAATCCATGCACGGTATAGGAGCTCAGGAAACGTTATTGGACTGCTGGTCTTCATCCACCCTACATCCCGGACGTCGCACCTTCCAATTCTATTTGTACGGTAGACGTAGCAGCAAGTCGTCGGCTCCAACGGCGACCAGTAGAGTGGTACCATACGTGCACACAGGTCCTCCCATTATGGTGGCGTAAGGTCGTCGCCTTGAAAGGGCATAATGTACAAAAACTGTCTTCTTTAGCCAAAAGAGTGGGGAATAATATGACTTATCGGAATCTAGAATAAAACAAACCTTCTCACAGAAAAAAAGTGTTACTTATTGTACGTCCCACGTAAATGAGACGATGGTAAAGGAAAAAACGGGTTGGTAGATTATTGGCGAAATGTACTGTGGCAAAAGTAAGTGTTTTGTGATAGACAATAATGAGCATTTAGCCGCATTTAAATGTGCGCTTGCCGGTTTATCAGACGCAGAAATCTCAGCCTAGAAGAGCCACTTCAAGTATAATAAAAAGACGACGAGAGAGGGAAAGGTAGATGACGAGAGAGGGAATGGACAGAAAGAGAGAGAGAGACAGATAGAATGTTGGAAGCATTTGCTCGCTCTCGTGCCGCACCAGATCGTGCGATAACCTCCCTAACGACACACAGCTTATTCATCATCATTACATTAAAGCGCTACCACACGACGCATATCTAACGATACGGCTGAGTATTTTTTACGTTAATGGCCCCGTTTTGCGTCTCTCGCCCAAGGGCAGAAGCCGGCCGTAATTAAGCATTCACGGTGGGCTGCCGGCCAGCTCCCAATACTACGGGCAGCGGAGGTACGTCGTCCGCTGCGCTGTCTCTCGGCTGTCGCGTTAGGATGATGTGTCATAGTGAAGCCAGCCGCCAAGCGCGGCAGATGCGACGTGTCATCCGGAAGTTACGTTCAGCGATAACGCGTTGTGTTTTGCGTGTAGCAAGCCGAATGAGCTAATGAAAAACAATTTTATGGCGACAAGACTACTTACCTTCAGAAAATCAATTAGAAAACATCACAGTCATCCGTTAATGATCCTCAGCAACGTTTATTTAAAAATTTGAAACATCGAATTTCAGATTTAGAAAAACATCACCCGTGCAACTAATGTTTATCTCCTTTCAACAAGCGATTCTGAAATTCCATATAATTAAGTAAATAGACCGAAGTAACATTCGATCGATTAAAATGAATCCTCCGTTGTTAATTATTCAATCCTCTCAGATCAAGATCGATCCTGTCACATTTCCCCGTAGCACTTCTGACGATTCCCTTGTCTTTGAGCCGGCCGGTGTGCCCGTGCGGTTCTAGGCGCTTCAGTCCAGAACCGCGTGACCGCTAAGGTCGCAGGTTCGAATCCTGCCTCGGGCATGGATGTGTGTGATGTCCTTAGGTTAGTTAGGTTTAATTAGTTCTAAGTTCTAGGGGACTGATGACCACAGATGTTAAGTCCCATAGTGCTCAGGGCCATTTGAACCATTTGAACCTTGTCTTTGATGGACACTCGCCATCCACGGCAACGTACTGGGTTTCTATTACTTAAAAATTATTTCAATCACTCACATATCTGAGAAACTATTCCGTGTGGACGTAGCTTCGCCCAAAGCCTGCTTTGTGGCACTGTATCTATTTCCGGAAATCTAGGATTATGCCCTTCATCCATGATCCACAGGATATGTGAGGAAACGGTAAGCTTTCCTCTCTCAAAGTAATTTGTTATATTCGCACTTTGAATACGCTGAGGAAATCTTCAGCAGACTGATACAATGTGGAATATCAGGACACATCTCAGAAGACCGTATCGTATATGACACTTATCTAAAAACTGTTTTTCCCTTTATATACAACGTTCATTTGGTTCACACACATAAATACACGTTACAGAAATTATTTACATTTATCAAAAGGGCTAAAGTTTGTTTAGTTAGGAACAAACCAAACTGTTTGTTTCGTGCAAAAAATTACAACATGCGTTTCATTTTTTAACAGCGAATTTATTTAATCATATGAATGAAGGATAACTCACGTTCTTGAGTTCGCACAAACTCTTTTCCTGCACCATTCTTTTTCCATCCACAAACGGCACATTTACCTGGCCTTGCCGATGTTGAAGAAATTCGTGATGCTGCGTCATCGATCATTTCTGCTTTTAGGATGTAGCATACTTCTTCCCTCAATATTTTAGTAACGTGGAGGTTTGTCTTCCTGTTCTTCAAGTTTAGGCCGGCCGCTGGTGGCCGAGCGGTTCTGGCGCTACAGTCTGGAACCGCGCGACCGCTACGGTCGCAGGTTCGAATCCTTCCTCGGGCATGGAAGTGTGTGTTGTCCTTAGGTTAGTTAAGTTTAAGTAGTTCTAAGTTCTAGGGGACTTATGACCTTAGCAGTTGAGTCCCATAGTGCTCAGAGCCTTCAAGTTTAGTGTAACGACCGCAAAAGAAAGTTTTTTGCAAAACCTCGGCCCGTCACGTGGTGATTTTCTTTTCTTTTAGCATTTTTAGGTTGTAGATTACATGGGGATTTAATGCCCCTGCAACTAAAATGCCATAGAAGTATAGGATAGCCCACCGACTTGTCATTATTTTGACATATTTTGCGTGACATTTCATATCAAAAGCATCCGCACTCCCTTTAGTCAAATAATAGAATTAAACTATGGCAGGTTTTACGCTGTTTGGTCAATTCCGCCAGTGGAATGCATGGATGGCGTGAGGACTACAGTTTCATTTTCCTTCGGACAGAAAAAAAGAGACATCTTAAGATCATCATGATGAAATACTGAAGAATTGTTATTACGCTCTTTAGGATTTACTATGGATAGCGAAACTTATTTTTTGTTCTTCCGGAGCGCACCGACTAAAGTGAATATTCTTTTATTTAATTCTTTAACTTATACACAAGAGGAGAACGAGTTGTCGGTCGTCATATTTCCGCTGATTGCTTTCAATGGTTCAGTAAGATTTTGAACATACTGTATTGACGCGAGTAAGGCACCTTCTGGTCTGTTGTCTCTGCCAACATAAGAAATGGTTCAAATGTGTCTGAGCACTATGGGACTTAACGTCTGAGGTCATCAGTCCCCTAGAACTTAGAACTACTTAAACCTAACTAACCTAAGGACATCACACACATCCATGCCCCAGGCAGGTCGCGCGGTCACAGACTGCAGCGCCTAGAACCGCTCGGCCACTCCGGCACGCAACATAAGAAATCCAATCACAAAAATGAAACGTTCTCCCATCGTACATTGCAATGATCTTGAACGACAATTGTTGCTTTTTGGGGTATATAAATACGAAAGGAGCATTTGTCCCTAAATCTCAAAAGGGTCGCATCAACATTGACGTATTCTGAAGGGCTGTAGTATTACAGCAATTTTTATTGAAGTAATTCCAAAATTCCCGGAATGAGGCAAATTTATTGCTTTCTTTTTTAAGATCCCTAGAAGTTTTTGTATAAAAACTACTGCGCTCAGCAGAAATCCAAATCCATTTTTTGTCAATATTTACTATTAAAAACAGTCTTGATCACGATTTATTTATTAAGGTGAACGGTTACGATCACTACTGTGATCATCTTCAGAGCATTGAGTAGGAACCTCTTTCTGCAGGAGAAAGATGTTCCTACTCAATGGTCTGAAGATGACCACAGTAGCGGTTGAAACCGGTCACCTTAATAAATAAACCGTGATCAAGACTGTTTTTAATAGTAAATGTTTGTAACACATCGATCACTGTCACTCCCATAATGTATTCAAAAGTAATATTTTTTGTCATCTTGCATTGATAAGAAGGTGGACCATAATGTGAGAAAACATGTCCGTTACAATCAATTCCGAATTTTTTAGGACGATTGGCGTGAACAACAGGCTATAATTGTTTTGATTTCTGTTGAATCAGTTCTACCGATGTACCATCGTCTTGGCCTCTCTGCTTAAAGGTCAGTTTCTTCATTGATGTATTTCTCTAATAGGTCAATCATTCTATCAGTGATAAACAGCGAAAATTTTCACTCTCATCGACAAGGCCTTTTGTCCCATCTTTAGCTCCTGGAAGGTAAGTAATAAGGTTTTTCGTGGAATACGTGAAAACATATTTTCAACAGGTTTAGCTGACCAAACACACATATCGATAAAAGTTTTCCATCACGTCAGATCTCAGAAATCCAGAAGAGTGACGTTGACTGTGGGTATTTTATCACATGCACAGTCCCTCTGACTGATCAGAGATGTCACTAAACCCACTCAAAGATGTAAACAACCACGAATGAGCAGCGCCTATTACACGGAGGGGGTCCGACAGATAATCAGTTCCAGTCATTCCACCAGGAAGGACGTACACGGCTCATGTTGTCTGTATTTCAACCATGCCTAGACGGTCTGTACCGCGGTTCGATCACGCCCGCATTGTTACTTTGTGTCAGGAAGGGTTCTCAACAAGGAAAGTGTCCAGGCGTCTGTGAGTGAACCAAAGCGATGTTGTTCGGACAGGGAGGAGACACAGAGAGACAGGAACTGTCGATAACATGCCTCACTCAGGCCGCCCAAGGGGTACTACTGCAGTGCATGACCGCTACCTACGGATTATGACACGCCACCATGTTGAATAATGCTTTTTGTGCAGCCGCAGGACGTCATGTTACGACTTAAACTGTACGCAATAGGCACAATGATGCGCAACTTCACTCCCGACGTCCATGAGGTCTATATTTGCAACCACGACACCATGTAGCGCTGTAAAATTGGGCAGAAAAACATGCCCAATGGACTGCTCAGGAATGGCATCACGTTCTCTTCACCGATGAGTGTCGCATAGGCCTTCAAAATGGCTCTGAGCACTATGGGACCTAACTGCAGTGGTCATCAGTCCCCTAGAACTTAGAACTACTTAAACCTAACTAACCTAAGGACATCACACACATCCACGCCCGAGGCAGGATTCGAACCTGCGACCGTAGCGGTCGCGCGGTTCCTGACTGTAGCACCTAGAACCGCTCGGCCACTTCGGCCGGCATAGGCCTTCAACCAGACAATCGTCGGAGACGTGTTTTGAGGCAACCCCGCCAGGCTGAACGCCTTAGACACACTATCCAGCGAGTGCAGCAAGATGGAGGTCCCCTGCTGTTTTGGGGTGCCATTACGTGGGGCCGACGTGCGCCGCTTGTGGTCATGGAAGGCGCCGGAACGGCTGTACGATACGTGAATACCATCCTCCGACCGATAATGCAACCATGTCGGCAGCATATCAGAGGAGCATTTGTCTTCATGGACGACAATTCGCGCTCCCGTCGTGCACATCTTGTGATTGACTTCCTTCAGGATAACGACCTCGTTCGACTAGACTGGCCAGCATGTTCTCCACACATGAACCCCATCGGACACGCCAAGGATAGAATGAAATGTGCTGTTTATGGACGACGTTAACCACCCACCACTTTGAGGGGTCTACGCCGAATCACCGTTGAGGAGTGGAGGAATCTGGACCAACAGTGCCTTGATGAACTTGTGGATAGTATGCCACAATGAATACAGACATGTCTCAATGCAAGAGGACGTGCTACTGGGTATTATGAGTATCGGTGTGTACAGCAATCTGGAGCACCACCTCTGAATGTCTCACCGTATGGTGGTGCAACATCAAATGTGTGGTTTTCATGAGCAATAGAAAGGGCGTCATTGATGTTTATGTTGATCTCTATTCCAATTATCTGTACAGGTACCGGAACTCTCGGAATCGAGGCGATGCAAAACTTTTTTTGATGTGCGTAGTTTCAGACTCTCGTCAAATAGTTAGACGTTTCCCATGTCAGTCATGGTAAAAGGTTCATCTACAGAAAAATCTGACATCATATAGTGAAGCGGTGTCTTCCACATCGTCACTTTGTAAGATTACATCGCCAGTTTCATTATACGATTCGTTGATACTTTCGCATTCGCCACGGTGTATCTTCAGCCTGTTGGCGTAACAATTCCTGACTAATTTCGTCTTCCGTAGTAGACCGTTGGTATTCTGCCACAGCAATCTGCAAAACGACCGTAAATAACTAAGAAATGGCTCTTCACGCTTTTCCTAGAAGGTGGAAAATGATAATGTGAATCACACGGGGATGTCGTAACCGACACCGGGGCAGAGTGCTCCCTAATAGCACCTAAATAATGGCACAAATTGAAGGTCAACGACTTAGCTTTCTACAACGCTGTTCTGCTTGATTAATTCGAAGTCGCAGCCCTCCCAACACTTGCGTTGTTCCCTGTGCGAACGGAAAGAAAAATTGTTCGAATGACTCTGACCACTATGGGAGTTAACATCTGTGGTCATCAGTCCCCTAGAACTTAGAACTACTTAAACCTAAGTGACCTAAGAACATCACACACATCCATGCCCGAGGGAGCATTCGAACCTGCGACCGTAGCGGTCACGCGGTTCCAGACTGAAGCACCTAGAACCGCACGGCCACAGCGGCCGGCAGCGGAGAGAAACAACACCTGTCGGATCCGTCACCACCGTGTGTTAGGGAGCTCCGGTAAACTGATATGTAATTTGTAGATCCACTCTTTTACTCTTCTTATATACAGAAATCATCCACACTTTATTCCAGTCTATTTGGATTTCGCTCTAGACGAAAGACTCCCGGTAAATATAAGCTAAGTAAGTGGACATTGTCGATGGATAGTTTCCGTAAAACCAAAATTCGATGGACCTGACTACTTATTGTTTTATATTCTTTCAGCTGCATCTCAAAGTCAGGGAAGTGTATTTCTACGTTCTCCTTATTGGAGCCTGTGCGACGGTGGAACGATAGTATGTTTGTACTATCCTTCTGCGTGACTGGATTTTTATTTGCAGCGATCTCAGCATCAACATACAATACGGTGATGTTTGTGTAGATACAGTTGAACTAGTTTTTTAAACTTTTATAGAGGGTTATAATAAGTTTATAACTAAACAAAATTCACCGAAAATGATCCTATCCATCTCACTATTACCACGTAAGATTTTGAAGATGTGCTAAAATTTCCTTAATTCAGCTCACTGATCTGTAATTATAGACGCTAGAAGTAAGGTAATTTTATTTTGTAATTGTTACTGGAACCGTGGTTGGCAGGTTAAAGAAGCAAACCAGAGTAACTATATCGACAGTGTGCTGGAGAGAATAGAAATTATATACCAAATCTTCTCATTCAGAATGGTATAAAGTACTATTCATTGCGATTAATGATGATCCATGCAGTTCCGCAGCAAGACAGAAAGCAATAGTCACAGGCAGAAGACTTGGAATATTGTGGCAGAATGCTGACTGGTCAAAGGTAGTTTCAACAATAAGGTTAGCATTGAAGCCATATGAAAGACAACATACCACTGAAAATTTTCTGCTATTCAAGAAATAAAACTAATGTTATTCTTGAATAAATTGTTAAAGGAGTAGAAACAGATTTCTGGATCATTACGAATCTCATAAATAAAAGCACGAATATTTTTAAGTGTGAAGAAAGGTGAGTGTCTGAAAAATGTGTTGGGAGGAAAATCATTCTGAGTAAGATATATGGAAGTAAGAAGAATTCATCTGTGGAAAATGCTCCTGCTGAATAATTGATATTAGAAGATAAACACTGAATCCTCTCTCCATTTTCATCAGAAAGGCTGAATAAAGCCCTAAAGGCCGCTCGCAGCACTACAGGTTGTTCTGACTAAATCCATTATCCCATGTTATAGTATTTACCTGCCATCGACTAAAGTAGACATGGCGTTTATTTTCACCTGAATACGGAAAAATAGCCTGAGAAACGGAGCAGCATCAACAATAAAAGTCATCTACATCTAGATATACTCTCCGTAAGCCACATTACGATGTGTGGCGGAAGCTATTTTTGCCGTCTCTGAAATGACTCTCTTTTACCTTGTCCTTTCGTGACTCAAGGCTACCGACAAGCTACGTATGTACTCTGTTTTCCCTGATTTGTCGTGATCATTTCGTGAGACGTGTATGGGAGGAAGTAATACGCTGTCCGATTCTTCTTGGAACGTGCGCCCAAGGAATTTCAACTGTAAAAGTATCCGTAATGCATGATCTCTCTCTTCCAGCGACTGCTACTGGAGTTTTTTGAGCACCCTGTCACTCTCAAGCGTACTAAACGATTACGTGACGATACGTGCCGCCTTTCGTTGGATCTCTACCACTTCTCTTAGTTGAATCTCGTAAGTGTTCCAGGCTGCTCAAGGATGTTTTGCCTTGCCGCATCATTCCTGGATGAACTTCATTTCTGTAAGCTTCTTACCATTTTCTGTAAGCTTCTTACCATTGAATACTGATAATTGCTTTATCCTTGTTATTAGAAAATGTGTCCTTGAGAACTCGTCACATGATGTGGTTCTAGCGTGATGGACGTCCTGCCCGACATGCTTCAAGCAAGAGATGCCTTACATCACCGAGGAGCGAAAGAGGCAGTCTTATTGAGAGGACTCCATGACGACGATTTCACATGCCACCATTAAATTTCTCCCTCTGGGGCTACGGAAGGTTCCAGCGACTGAGGAGGACCTGAGAGAACTATTTAATGATGTGCAAGTACCAATTATTTCAGAAACACTGACAGCAGTCGTGATGTGTCAATTTAGTTGTTTAGCACAATCCTAAGATCACCAGCGATCTAAATGGTAGGGAAACTTCCCATCAGAACGTATAGATTTGAAAGAAACAGTGGAATGCAATGGATAACGTCTTACTAAATAAAATTACTATGGATGGCCAAAACAATCAAGGAAGTAGAAATACCACACCCCACACAGATATGTTGCCGGCCATTGTGGCCGAGCGGTTCTAGGCGCTTCAGTCTGGAACCGCGCGACCGCTACGGTCGCAGGTTCGAATCCTGCCTCGGGCATGGATGTGTGTGATGTCCTTAGGTTAGTTAGCTTTAAGTACTTCTAAGTTCTAGGGGACTGATGACCTCAGATGTTAGGTCCCATAGTGCTCAGAGCCATTTGAACCATTTTCTTGAGCAGATATGTTAGTGAACGGATTCATTGAACTATACAAGGAAACTAGCAGTCACTATAACAATTTGGTTTAGTGGCATAATACACGAAAAAATTATTTACCCACTGAATCAAGTTCATAAGCACTTAAGAAGCGGACAAGGGACTGCAAGTATAAACTATAGCCTTATCACACACGGCCGGAAATGAAATGAAACTAAGTCGCGGATGCGGCCAACGACTGTGAAAGAGGTTAGCGATTTGAAGAAAGACTCTAGGAGAAGCAAGAATGCACGCCAATACCTCCGCCAAACTGCATGACGGGTGCAACTAGCTGGCTGTAAAAACTAAATCTGTGCAATGAAACCCTGTTGTGAGTTTACCAACTTCACATCCACTTGTCTTACTAGCTACCTCGATGGTGCGTGCTCGCCAAGCTCAAACTGTGTGAGTAGAAGATGGCTGAAGTAGAGGCTGGAAATTTTCAATTCTCAGCCTCTATAAGTCGGAGATGCCCCTCTTTCTGCGGCTCTGTCTCCATCCCTGGAAAAAGTGTCATCTGAAGTCCCCTAAAATCAAGTTTATTTGATGTCCTTCCTGCAAGTGTGCTGGCTTAATGAAACTTCTGTCGTTCTGCCAGCATTAGAACCTTGCTGGCTAATGGCAGCAGACGTTGGAAGCTCTGATCAACAATAATTTTATAACTAAGTTTTAAGATTTCGTACCGTCACAGATTTTATCATTGTCAACCAATAAGTTATGATGGGAAGGAGAAGGCAGAAATTCTCTCCGATTACCAATCAAATTTCCAGACAACGCCAACCGAAACCTATGCTTGCATGCACATGTGAAAACTAGCCGCTTCTACCGAAATAATTAGTATGATCCAATCACAGAATCCCTTACTAGGATCTGAATAAACATTAGAGCAAGGTGCATTCTGAATCTGTGATATTTCACGTGGCCTTTTGACCTTATGTGGATAAACAGGATTCCTTTTCAGCTGTCACACAACGCAGTTTTTAGGCTATGCCGCACAGCCTCTTCAACACTCTCACGGAGCAGACATTGCAGTCAGCCGTGTTCTTTTCTATATCTGCCCAGTGATGGCTTCCAGCACCAGCAACTTTATGACACTCCTATTTTTCCTATGTGAACTTCTCTGTAGTGAGTCAGCGAGATAGCCCTCGGGCTGCAGAAATAACAGGTTTCCTTAACCATGTTAGGAGGAAAGGAGATGAAAAAGTAATTAGGATTGCAGCCATTAGGAGTAGTGAATATTGTTCATAGTTTTGATGCAGCGTTAAAGGTTTAACGTTAATGCTTATTGGGGTCTGCATACTACATTATAATTATACAATACGCATTTGATTATAAACTGCCGCATGACGCAGTGAGTTCATCAGCGATGTAGTGTGTGGCAATGTGTCCTTCTACCAATAGTTCTCCTTGAAAAATATACTTTTAAATAATCACAAACTTGGATCGCGGTAGTTAGCAGTGAAGCAGGTCAGAGTTAACGCGGGGATCCTTGAGCTATAAGCTACTGAGCCTTTTATTGTACATTTCATTTTGCCAAACAAGCAAATCTGAAATTTTGCATACATTGGTACTTGAATAAACAATACATTGGATCTTTAATATTTTCTAACAAATCCTGTGACAGGGCACTAGGCTTTGGCATTTAAACAATTAATAATCAAAACAGTTACAAAATGTTTCAAATGAATCTTAAAGTTGTTACAATTGACTTTGCCCCTTATGTCAGTTAAGAATTTAAACACTCATTAAAAAACCGTTTTTTTGGAAGAACCATGTACATGTACTCCTGGCTTGAAATAAGAAAACTATTTGGGGTGTTCAGTCAAAATTAAGTTATCTGAGTTGAACATCGAGTGTATTCAGTTAACCAAAAATTTTAAACTACAGACCACATACAATTACAACAGGGCTCCATAACAGAAAGGAGTACAGTTAACTTACAGATTACAATAAGGCAAACCATTTATACATGAATTCACAGTATTCCCCAGACCAAGCATGAAAAAGGCTGAAACTGGCATTGAGAAAAATTAAATCGTAAGTGAATCATGAACATATTGATTAACAACCCATTACTACAGAGAGCTAACTGCTCAGAGTTTACACTGGTATCCAAGAATTCAGTAAGTGCAACGTGAAGTTCATGCTTTAAGACCCAATCTCAACTTAATGACTTATAGGTCATCACTGATAATTGACACTCCAACCGACAAGTGAGAGAATCATAAGAGGAGGAGATATACTTGGAAAAGATCCAGAGGTAAGGAAAAATTTCCGTCAGATTAAATCATGATTAGGCAGAGGTTTCATGATCAGGCCGAGATTCCGAAATTTTAAGACGTACCCAGGAAGTGACATAGATCACAATTTAGTAGTGATGAAGAGTCGACTGAAGGTCAAGAGACTGTCAGGAAGAATCGACGCCCAAAGGAGTGGGATACGGAAATACTAAGGAATGAAGAGATACGCGGAATTTGTGTAAGGTTATAGACACCGCTTACTAGGCAGTTCCGTTGAAGAGGAATAGACATCTCTAAAAAGGGAAATCACAGAATTGAAAAGAAAAACATAGGTACAAAGAAGGTAACTGAGAAGAAACCCTGGTTAACGGGAGAAATACTTCAGCTGATGGATGAAAGAAGGAAGTATAAAAATGAAGAATAAAAATGTTCCTTGAAACTCGGGATCACACAAATACAAGTTACTCGCAAATCTAATAAATAGGGATAGCAGGGATGCTAAGGCGAAATGGCTGCAGGGAAAATGTGAAGAAATCGAAAACCAAGTGAATGTCAGAGGGACTGACTTAGCATATGGAAAAGCCTTCGGTTTGATTAAAAGCAAGTATGGTAACATTAAGACTGCAATAGAAAGAGGAGAGAGAGCGGATAGGTTGAAAGAGCACGTTGAAGGCCTCTATGACGGGGAAAAAGGAGAAACAGGTGTCGATAGATAAGAGACAGAGGATCCCGTATTAGAAACCGAATTTGATAGTGCTTTGGGAGATTTAAGGTCAAATATGGCGGAAGGGATAGGTAATATTCTGCGAGAAGTTTTAAAAGCACTCGGGGAAGTGACAACAAAACATATTCACGTTGGTGTGTAGAATATGTAAGTCTGGCAATGTACCATTTGGTTATCGGAGAAACATAATCTACACAATTCCGAAGAGCGTAAGAGCTGACAAGTGCGACCTTAATAGCGCAAGCATCCAAGTTGCTGAAAAGAATAATATACAGAAGAACGGAAAATAAAATTGAGGATGTTTTAGATGATCATCAGTTTTCCCTAAGGAAATGTAAGTGCACGAGAGATACAGTTCTGCGGTTGATTATGGAAACAAAAGACAAATCAAGGCATGTTCATAGGATTTGGTTACCTGGAAAACCTCGCGACAGTGTCAAATTGTGCAAGGTGTGTGAAATTCTGAGGAAAATAGAGGTAAGCTGTAGGGAAAGACGGGTAATACATAGCACGTACAGCAGCTAGGAGAGAAGGACAAGAATGGAAGGCCAAGAACGAACATTTGTGAGACACTAACAAAAGAAGGCACAGAATGATAAGACATCTGTTAAGATATCAGGGACTGATTTCCATGTCATTAGAGGGAGCTATAGAGGGTAAAAACTGTGTAGGAAGACAGAAACAGGAATACATCCTTTAAATATTTGAGACCTAGTTTCGTAGCTTGCAGTTTCTGCTCTGAGATGAGAGCAGGAAAGCAATTCGTGGAGGGTCGCATCGAACCTGTTAGAAGAGCGATGGCTACAGAGGTAAACTTCAGCTCGCATGCCATATATTTGACATATATGTTTGTACTTTCATGTTTCCACTTCGTTCCACGGCACTTTCTTGTCGTAATCTGGATTTTCGAATCACCAATCACAGGATGTTTCTGTTCCTACTTATACTCCATCTCTTTGCAGTTTTACTCATCCATTGGTTGTGTACTATCCTATAAAACCTCCATGGGTCCGAGCTACATTTTTTGAGTGTCTTGATCTTCACAAACGATTGCGTAATTCCCCCACATTAGAATAATAACAGGATCTTTAGAGCACTAAGCGATTGACTTAACATTAAGCTTAAGCTATAGGTCTTGAAAACATCACTCGACGTATTGTAGTTCTCGTTCATCTCACGTAAAACGTGAAATAACCGTGGACATTATATCCTCAGGGATTTTTGGCGACATTGGGCCAACACTAAACAAGACGGAAGACTGAATGTTATTTTCAATGTTGGAGGGTAGAAAATTTTTAACATGGCACTGCGTTTTTGGTTATTTATATTCCACAACAGCGCTGCAAAGTAAATTTAGCGTACAGCTAAACAACTTCCGGTAGAACTCTCAAGTTGTGTAACTAGCACGACATGATTCTTTTTGAAGTCCTGTGTTGTTTAGGTGTTGGGAGAGATTCGATGGCAAATTAATTTGCTTGCGATGTGAATGTGCGTGAAAGGCTAAGGTGCGTTCCGGTGCATAAATGTTATTGAGATTACATTCTGTAATGCATTACTATTCCTCGTAGGACAATCCCTGCCTGGTGAGTAAAGTACTGCAGTTAGCAGGTTGCAGGTTGATTACCTATGCCGGGTGTCCTAGCTAGGTTTTATCGGAAACTGTTTATCCAAATTTTTGGGTTTCACGCGTCTTAGGAAATATGGTAACGAAGGATCTAATAACGAGCTTTGCAGTTGCCTGATATGTGGGGCACGCTGCAGGAAATGAAGTCAGCTGCGTAAATTCAAATGAGTACATTTGAAACGTCCCCTTGGAAAAATTATGAATGACTGTGCTGGTAAACTTCTACGTTATTTGATACAAAGACAGCTGAGTAAAACTGAACATACTCAGACAGTTCTCTCTTTACTTATTTTGATCATCACTAATTTTTATTGTAGCGCAGCGCAACGCAATCTGACTTTTAATAATCCCTACAAAAGAACAGCCCTGACTAACAATAACCTATACCTTTCATGAACCACTTACCGCGCAAAAATCTTAGTTACTCAAACTACTGCACAGGGTGTCCGAGCGGTTCTAGGCGCTACAGTCTGGAACCGCGCGACCGCTACGGTCGCAGGTTCGAATCCTGCCTCGGGCATGGATGTGTGTGATGTCCTTAGGTTAGTTAAGTTTAGGTAGTTCTAAGTGCTAGGGGACTGATGTTCTTAGACGTTAAGTCCCATAGTGCTCAGAGCCATTTGAACCATTTTTTTGAACTACTGCAATACAGGGAGCGCCAATACTGCCAGCTAAATAAGAGATTCTAACTGCTGAAGGCACTAACTACTGATAGGCATAGTTAACAACGCTACGGTCGCAGGCTCGAATCCTGCCTCGGGCATGGATGTGTGTGATGTCCTTAGGTTAGTTAGGTTGAAGTAGTTCTAAGTTCTAGGGGACTGATGACCTAAGATGTTAAGTCCCATAGTGCTCAGAACCATTTGAGCCATAGTTAACAAATGAAAAACTTTGACAGCGAACAGACAACCTTAATAATGTTCAAAAGTCATCATATATATATATCTATCAATTTATGACATCCTTCTTCTGGCCGACACACGTCCAGATCGTCCGCTTATAGTAACCTCTTAAAAGTCTGGCATCTCTCTCTCCACATCCACCACTGCTGGCGGCTCACCTCCACCTGCACAACGCTACGTGCTGTTCACATCCAACTGCCCAACACTACACAAGCGAGTATTCCAACAATGCCAACCAGACACAGACTGCACGCAGCACAGTCAGCGGTCAGTGATTTTCACACAGAGCGCCACGTGGCGTTACCAACATAAAACCCTAAACAGCCTACTTACACATTGTGAAAATTAACATCACAAAGCGTAAATTTTTTCTTGATGATCTTTTGGTACTCTGTGTCGATTCAGTGTTATATTAAGAAATCTGCCTAAACTAGAAAGTGGAACACTGGCGTCTGTTAGATCAGTTGAATACTTTTAGAAAGCACTTGTACCGTATTGTAGCTGCAAAGAACTGTTTTACGTATTTTAAAAATAAAACGCTTTTGCCATTTTAAGAGTGTAAGAATAAAAGGAATGGTGAGTACGTATGGGATAGGAGATATATGACTTATTTTGAGGTCGAAGATTAGCCCTTTCTTCACGATAGTTTAACTTACATTGTTTTCCTTCAGAGGACAAGTAGTGCAGTGTTGTCACACCTGATCTATAACGTACTTCGTTAAATTAAACAAAGAGTAATAAATTAGGAATAATTCTAAAACAAGATCTACTTAAGAGGAGTACTAATTCTGAAAGTAACATTTCAACAAGTCTAGAAACGCAGACGTAATTAGTTGCTCCTTAATCTCTTAGTGCTTATTAATTAAATACATAGCTTGAAAAGAAGGGAGCTGTGAGTTAATTCTGGCCTCGTTCCTTGACATGATGTGAAGATTGCTGTGGTCTAGTGACGAGACATTACTTATAATCATGCTAAGAGCGCCACCCCTCTCCCTAGGGCTCTGGTTGGCCAGCCAGTCATTAATTTAACGCGTGGCACAGAACGTGGCCGCGCTGCGGGTTGCGGTACAGCCAGGCGCGCGGTTCTACGTCGTAGCGGCAAGCGGCCCTTACGGCTTCTCTTTTTACGAACACTCAGACACTTCTTGATGAAACGAAACGAAAGATCACATATTGTTACTACTCGTATTTGGCACATTGCTTGTGCACAACGTAAACTATTAGATTCGAAGATGTTTTGCTTCAACAACCTACCCTCCCCCGGTTCTGAGAAAACCACCTGTACTCAACGCGCAAACGACTGTGTTGACGAGATCGATAGATAATTGAATAAATGAGCAGTTTTCACCCCTAATCAAATGGCGTGCCTGTGAGGTATCGTCTCAGTTGTGCGACTGGATTCGTGCTTTTGACAGAAAGCTGAAAGTTCATATTATTTGACGGAAAGTCATCGAGTAAAACAGAAGTAATTTCTTGCGTTCATCAAGTAAGTTTCACAGGCTCTCTGTTGTTCCTGAACTACATAAACGATTTAGGAGACAATCCGAGTGGCGCCCTTAGATTGTTTGCAGATGATTCTGTCATTAGATGATCAAAACAAATTGGAAAACGACTTCGGCAAGACAGCGTATTGTGTGAAAAGTGGAAATTGACTCTAATTGATGAAAAGTCTGAACTATTCCACGTGAGTACCAAAACGACCCAGCTAAATATCGGTTACACTATAAATTACACAAATCTAAAGGCTGAAAATTCAGCTAAACACTTAGGGATTACAATTACGAATTTTTTAAGTCGGAACGATCATATACATAATGTTGTGTGTAAAAGACTACGATTTGCTGTCGGAACATTGAGAAAATGCTACAGGTCTACTAAAGGGACTGCCTACGCTACCTTTGTACATCCACTTCTTGGAATATTGATTTGCGGTGTGGGGTTCGCTTAAGACAGGATCGACACAAGACATTGAAAATGTTCAAAGTAGGGCAGCTCTTTTGTACCGTCGCGAAATAGAAGAGAGAGTACCACGTATATGATACGTGAATTTGGGTGGAAACATTCGTTGCGGTAGGATGTTCTCATGAAATTTCAATCAGCAACTTTCTCCTCAGATTGTGAAAATATTTTGTTGGCACCCACCTACCCAGGGATGATTGATTATCATAACAAAATGGGATAAATCAACGCTCGCATAGAAACATTTAAGTGTTCATTTTTCCCGTGTCGTTTTCGGAGGTGAAACGTAAGAGAAATAGCTTCAAAGTGGTTCGATGGAACCCCTGCGAGGCACTTAATTGTAATTTATAGAGCAATCATTTAAATGTAGATCACTAATGTGGGATTCGTAAATGCGTAGCTTCCTAGAAGTTGAGGAAAGTAACTTTTATGACTACCGTTTATTACCCATCAGGTAATCTCTGGCATAGCAACCAAGGTATTTGGCTGTGAAACAGAGAACTTGTGTTCGATTCTCAAACGCAGTCTGGAGATACTCTTTTTTCATTTATCGATATTGGCAAGAATAGAACGGTCAACAAGGTAAGTAAATGAGGAAGGGATAATAATACGGTTGGAAAATAAATTTACCAAAAGACTTTTTCTCAAATGTCTTTCCTAGAGCAAGATCATGACGGACCAAATATTTGGAGAAGGGTGAAGATATCGATCATAGCCCAGCAATCGCCTGAACGATATTTATGGAAAAAACTGAAAACATAAATCTGATCAGTCAGGCGGGGATTTGACATCAATTTCTCTCGCGTTCTAGTTCGAAGCTTCAACAACGGCAACATATCAATCAGTATAAAACCGTATTTTGATCTCTACCGATTGGCAGTTTAGTGCCAATACTGACAGCCAATGCAGATGGTGAGAGCATAGAACGAAAACAAAGATCAGTATCATCGTGTTTTTATGGTGTACTGACGATAAGACTAGGAACTGTCAAAAACTGACGTACGAATCTCATGGTCAACTAAAACAGTTACTTGATAGCTTAGCTCACAGGGATGGATATTGCGATTTCATACTAGTGTCACTGACGCACTTTTCAACTGACAATCGACATACTCGTACATTGTCTCTGAAACGGTTTGTGTTTACAGAGCACTGCGCTGTAAGCCGTAAGTCAATTTTTGTTGATGGCATGCCGCAAGGGCATATGTAGGATTCAGTAGGAAGTCATATCACAGGTACGCCAGCCCCTTCGACAACTATTCCAGAGGTGAATAACACCTTTGTCAAGGTTTTCCAAATTTTCCTTAGAACAACATAGTAGCTATCAATGTCGATAGTAGCAACTTTCTAAAAGGCACAGAAATTATGGCCGCTTCACCTCTTCCTTATCTGATCCACTGATGATGTAGCTGTCTTCCGTCCTTCACGCTTTATAACGTATTTCCAAAACACTGCCCTTGTAAAATATTTTGTATTATACTTTAGAACTTTCTACAATATTTACTGTTAATTAGTGCATTAACATTTTTGAAGAGTGTACGGTATAAATTCACTGTGTAGACTGTAGTGCAAAACTGAAGGACGAAAATAACTTTCGCATGACGTGTCACTGCCAAGCAACATAACTCACTGAGACTTGCATCATACATAGAAACAACTGCTGCAGTATAGGAAAGAAGGTACCTGAAAGAAATACGTAACGGTTTGTCTTTTACCTTTAATCTGAAGGGTCGCTGTTGGCGATATATCATTTCGTGAAAAACGTGAACGATTCAATAAAAAATAATAAAATAAGGTGAGAAGTGTACATAAAAGATATTATCATTTACGTAGTGACAAAACCTGTATCGTGTCAAAAGATAAACGCATGTTCACTGGAGTATTTAATACGTGTGTTGTGGTTATAGTTTAGCAAGCTTATGGTGAAGCGAATACGAGCCTCATGTATTGGCAAAAAGTTATTCCAATTATCAACTTACGACAAAGATGAAGCAGGAGTGCTAACCATCAGCTTGGTAGACTTGTCGACGCTTTGCAGACAGCGTTATACATCGTCGACCCAAAAGTTAAAGAATATAATATTTGTGTTTCAAAAAATGAGTTCCAAATAAAGTAATCATCTAAGTAATTAATTATAAGTAAAAACCATTAAACGCTAAACTGTTCACATTGACTCACATTCTGACCTGACTTCCGATTCAAAGCGAATCTTATTCTCATTATAGCATTTTTTGCTGCTGTCATCTGACCGTAAATCCTTATCTTCTCTCCATTTCACTTCTCTGACTCCCACTATATATAGAGTGAACCTTTGTATCTCTCTTTTCTGATTTTCTCCTTTTCTCTTCTACGTATCAACTTCTGACATTCCCCACTCCTCTTGTAGAATGTTATCCTTTACTTGGTTTTTGCATCCTTTCCTTATGTGTATTATTATTGTCGTAAGATTACGCTAATTTTGATATTCCAAGTCAGGAGAAAACAAAATACTCAACTTGTTTACCAAAAATATTAATTGTCTACTCACGAATTGTATGTGATCACCAATACTTTGTAATGACAAGCTATAACACAAGAATACAGGGATATAACGAGGTTTTCATTAAAAATAAAGATCTACAGTGTACTACTAAATAAAAGCGTTCACAATTCAACCGACATCCGGGAATTCCAATCATTTGTACTTTATCTGAAAATATGATTTCATCTGTGTTCTAACGAGAACATATATGTTCGTCTGCACTTACGTGATAGTCGAACAATATTCTCAAGTCTGACGTGTTAGTTAGCGAAATGTAAATTGATATTTGGGGGAGGGATTGGGTGGTAGCCTCGCTTCATTGCTCCGGGAACATCCCTTAGCCAATATCAGCCGAAACTAAAACATAGTTTCGTTTCATATAGAAAACTTGCAAAAATACTGGAGAGTAATGAAACGTTGATAAAGTCTTCAGGGAAATGTTCAAGTCCAGATAAAATTAAATACTTCGGTTTATTAAAGGCTTCTGCAGTCACCAATGTGAAGATATGATGGAGCAGCTTATTTGTTTGCTTTTCTTCTTTAATTTAATTTTGCTTCTAGTCGCTTATTGGTGTCTGTCTTGTGTGCACTGCGGAAAAGAGAGATACCGTGCAGCTTAAAAGTATTTTCTCGTATTTGCATGGCACAATTCATTTACACTGAATTCCGCACCAATAACGGCATCATCGTGTAGTCTATTTTGGAGTTAGCCTTATTTCTGGGAAACTGAAGAGAATGAAGGGCAGTGCGGTAAGCTGGGGAGCGGTTATCCGCATTAAGTGTAACCTTTTAAAGTTCGACGAAGCATATCAGAGGAAACAGGTGTTAAAAATAAATTCATGATATACGTTGACAGTTGATGACAACATTCATATTTGACGCAGCAGAAAACTTTCAAAAGGAAGGGGAAGAGATAGTTTACGTCGTAATTTAAAAGATTGTTTTAAAATTCCATGAAAATAATGTGTATTTTCGAAGTGGGGTGTGGAACATTTTGCTGTACCAAAAGACTAGGACAGAACGTTTTTCAGCTACGTATGTGAGACAATTGCAAAGCTATTGTCGCATTTATATGAGTACTTCCTGTTGCACATTAAATATACCTAGTGTGCGGTACAGTTAAAAATGATTTTTAAGGAACTTTTGACAATGAGTCGGCTCACATGTTTGGTAATCATAATGGGAACATCTATCATGTTGGTGACTTTTTGCATCTGAGGACTGTCTGTAATATCGGAAATAGTTGTAAAAGAAAGACTACTAAACCAGCGGCTGTTGAGCAGTCTCTGCGTTATTGGTTCCACAAAAAAAGTTTTGGTCGTTAACAAAACAAGCCGCATCACCTCTCGAAATGACCAAGATTAGGGAGAGACAGGCATGTGCCAGTAGTCAATTTTAAAGGTACTTTTCACAGAATATGTTTCATATATACTATAACGTCATTGTCTTATCAGGTTTTGATACATCGTTGGCCTACATAATTAATTCAATTGGCAGACTTTTAAATTCATGTAGGGTTTTAGACGTATAAGTGTAGGTACGTATGTTGGTGACTGCGGACAGTGCACTGAACAAAACTGCATCGGTATTTACTTCATTTGATTACTAATATTTATAGTTATTTATGGTGATTGATACCTCTAGGTATGTGTGGCAAGAGTAGGCCATTAATGCTTATTATCCCCTTGGAAGCTGGTCAGGTGTTTAAGTGTGGATAGATGGACGCAAAAGATTAGTCTACACTGAGAAGCGTGTTACGACAGTACAGAGAAAATAAGGTAGAAAGTGACGTCTTTAAGGGAAGATTATTAGACGAAGAGAAGAAGCAGCTAACAAATTGATGGTACCAATGACCACTATAACAGAATTTATACGAATAATGCCCTATATAAACCTTTGCACTATTCTGATGATCTTTAAACTTACAGTCCTACTAATAAAAAAGAAAAATCGCGCAACCCGAAGGACTTATTCAAATTGGCCACAAATTGATATTCACACAGATGCTGAAGGAACATGCAAAACTATACATTATGCCGCCCGATGGATGAATGTGTGAGGTTGCGGCGCAATTTCACCGTACACCTGGCAAAGACAAAAAACAGAGGACACGTCGGCATGAGGACAAATGGCCTTTGTGAATTTCAATCCATGTACTCAGTTGGACAGTAACTATGCCTCGCAGACAAGTGGGTTCCATTTCATTTCCTAGCAGGATCCCTTTAATAGTCATCCGCAGCACCTTTACAGCACAGCGGTACGTCGAAGATATTCTACTCCACATTTTGTTGCCCCTCATGGCTTTCAGCAAGATAATGCCCGCCTACACATGGCTAGACTTGCTGCTACATGTCTTCATGCTCGCCAATCCCAGGCCAGCAAGGTCGCTGGCACTCTTCCCAGTTAAGTACGTTTGAAGCAATATGGGCAGAGCTCTCCAACCGGCTCGGAATTTGGACGATCTTACGCTCCATTTGGACAGAATTTGGTGTTATATCTCGCGGGAAAATATCCAACAACTCTATCAATTAATGCTAAGTCGAAAACCTGTATGCATAAGTACCAGAGGTGGACAAACGCGTTTTTGACTTGCTCGATTTGTGAAGCTCTTTCTGTTTACTAAATCATCCTTTCTTCCGAACTTGCAATCTTTTTTTATCTGCGAATATACACCACATCTACTGATTTCCGTCCCATTCGGATAATTCCTTCGCTGTACGTCGTCAATTTTTTTGTTACAGTGTATTTGCACATGTACCCTGTGTCATTACCATTGTATACAAATTCATCGCCGGCCGGTGTGGGCGAATGGTTCTAGGCGCTTCAGTCTGGAACCGCGCGACCGCTACGGTCGCAGGTTCGAATCCGGTCTCGGGCATGGATGTGTGTGATGTCTTTAGGTTAGTTAGAGCCAAATAGTTCTATGTTATAGGGGACTGATGACCTCAGATGTTAAGTCCCATAGTGCTCAGAGCAATTTGAACCATTTTAATCAAATTCATCCATTCGCTACAAATTAACTCCAATCTAGATCTCATGCACTGAAAGCACAGCAACAGGCAGGTATCAATATTTACTTTATTGAGCTATCTAAATAATTCAGCAAATCTTAAAGGTGTCACACTTTTCTCTGCACTTCACGAACTCATCACTTACTGGCACCAAATAAACAGACGTAAAATAAAAGGAAATAATACACCTCTGACCAAAATTTTTTGTAGTAAAGTGAGTTGTATTTGTGTCGTGACGCATGGCAAAGCGGTGGGGGACATCCAGGTAGCTCTGCCCCAAACGGCTGCCTCTCTCAGTCCACCAGTAAACTCAGGCTCTATCCTGTGTTAATTCTGTTAGTGTTTAACTATATACATAAATTAAAGCGTAGAACTGAATGTATTGTTAACTGAGCAGTGAAAACTGCTTTTAGATTTCCTACCAGTGTAACCCGGAGACGACGAGTCCTATTATCGACGAAATCTCCAGAGAGAAAGCGCTGGACGCATTCCGCGACTCAGTGAATAGTAGTGACTTGCCACAGGGGCTACGAAACATCTTTAGCAAAATATTTCACACTGAAATCTGGTTACGCAGGACAGAACGGATCAGGTTGTAGAAGGGGGCCAAGATCAGTTACTGTTAGTTACACAAGAATCATCATCATCATCATCATTTAAGACTGATTATGCCTTTCAGCGTTCAGTCTGGAGCATAGTCCCCTTATAAAATTCCTCCATGATCCCCTATTCAGTGCTAACATTGGTGCCTCGTCTGATGTTAAACCTATTACTTCAAAATCATTCTTAACCGAATCCAGGTACCTTCTCCTTGGTCTACCCCGACTCCTCCTACCCTCTACTGCTGAACCCATGAGTCTCTTGGATAACCTTACTTTTCCCATGAGTGTAACATGACCCCACCAGCCGGCCGCGGTGGTCTAGCGGTTCTAGGCGCGCAGTCCGGAAACGCGCGGCTGCTACGGTCGCAGGTTCGAATCCTGCCTCGGGCATGGTGTGTGTGATGTCCTTAGGTTAGTTACGTTTAAGTAGTTTTAAGTTCTAGGGGACTGATGACCACAGACGTTAAGTCCCATAGTGCTCAGAGCCATTGACCCCACCTTCTAAGCCTGTTCGCCCCACTGCTACATCTATAAATTTCATTCCCAGTTTTTCTTTGATTTCCTCATTGTGCACACCCTCCTGCCTTTGTTCCCATCTACTAGTACCTGCAATCATCCTAGCTACTTTCATATCCGTAACCTCAACCTTATTGATAAGGTAACCTGAATCCACCTAGCTTTCGCTCCCATACAACAAAGTTGGTCGAAAGATTGAACGGTGCACAGATAACTTAGTCTTGGTACTGACTTCCTTCTTGCAGAAGAGAGTAGATCGTAGCTGAGCGCTCACTGCATTAGCTTTGCTACATCTAGCTTCCAGTTCTTTCACTATGTTGCCATCCTGTGAAAATATGCATCCTAAGTACTTGAAACCGTCCACCTGTTCTAACTTTGTTCCTCCTATTTGGCACTCAATCCGTTTATATCTCTTTCCCACTGACATTACTTTTCTTTTGGAGATGCTAATCTTCATACCATAGTCCTTACATTTCTGATCCAGCTCTGAAATATAACTACAGAGGTATCTCTTTGATCAGCGTTGTGGGTAAAATCTTATCAGGTATTGTTGAAAGGAAACAGCGAGTGTTAGTTGAGGACAAATGGATGAAAATCAGTGTGGGTTTAGGCCTCTTAGAGGTTGTCAGGACCAGATCTTTAGCTTACGGCAAGTAATGGAGAAGTGTTACGAGTGGAACAGGGAATTGTAGCTACGATTTATAGATCGAGAAAAGGCATATGACCGGGTTCCTAGGAGGAAGTTATTGTCTGTTCTACGTGATTATGGAATAGGAGGCAAACTTTTGCAAGCAATTAAAGGTCTTTACATAGATAGTCAGGCAGCAGTTAAAGTTGACGGTAAATTGAGACCATGGTTCAGAGTAGTTTCAGGGGTAAGACAAGGCTGCAACCTGTCTCCACTGTTGTTCATATTATTTATGGATCATATGTCGAAAACAATAGACTGGCTGGGTGAGATTAAGATAGGTGAACACAAAATAAGCAGTCTCGCATATGCGGATGACTTAGTTGTGATGGCAGATTCTATTGAAAGTTACACAAGAATACACAACTTTATTCCTCGAAAACCAATGCTGAGTTTTCTCTTTGAAACAACATGGATCAATTAACGGCTGAGGGCCCAAGCACCTTCTCAATAATAAAGTTTAAATAATTCCTTTTAAAACACAAGGATTTAGAGAAACGGGTGAAGGCCTTACGTTAGTAAAATTAAAATATCCTTAAATGACCCCTTTTAAGGGACAAGAATTTAGACAAACGGCTGAAGGCCTTAGTTAAGTAAAATTAAATATCTTCTTGACTAAAGGCCCAAATAATATTTCAGATCAGCAAAGGAAATTCTTTAAATGGCAAGAATTTAAAAATTTCTGCCAAAAGCCATATGAAGGAAAATTTGAATTAATTCCTGTGCTGAAAGCTCAATAATATTTCAACACAGTAAAAGGCAACCTATAAAGACAAGCATTTACACAATACAACAGAAAACCATCTCAAGAAAACTTGAAATACCTTAACGGCTGAAGGCCCAAACAATTATTCAAAATAATTAATTCAAAGTAATTAAAGACAAACCTTATGGTTCAAATGGCTCTGAACACTATGGAACTTAACGTCTAAGGTCATCAGTCCCCTAGAACTTAGAACTACTTAAACCTAACTACCCTAAGGACATCACACACATCCACGCCCGAGGCAGGATTCGAACCTGCCACCGTAGCAAAAAAACGGTAGAAGGCTTAATCTTAAAATACTTCACATAAAGTTCGGCTGAAGGCCATATACTGAACATAGAACAGACAAAATTAATACACGGCTGAAGGCCTGGCACAGTACTTGCGACAAAAGAAAGTCACAATTACAAACAACAGGACAGTGGTGCTCAGAAGTGTTGCAAGGGTCGGTCTGGGGAGTAGACTAACAACAGTTTAGGTGAGACAGGCAGCCAAACGTAACACTATATAATCGGATGGCAGCACGACCTAGGGACGGCTTAAGAACCAACCAATAACCCAATCAATTCCTTTCCACCCGACAACGGAGCGACAAACCAAAAATATCAGCGAGGACGATGATCGATGCAGGACAATATCCTTATAATTGGCGTCTAAACACAGTCCAAGCACAATAACCACTCAAAGAAAAAGGGAGAAGAACATCAAGCTGTCGAACTACACGCTGTGCTGGACAACATCAACACAGCGGGGAAACACACTCTCGCTGCTCTGTCCCAACCGACCGACTGCCTACTCCAGGACGCTGACAGCATTGGTAACTGCTCAGTGCAAATCACAGAAGCTGTACACAGTTCCACGTAAAGACTTGCACCAAGAACTGCAACAATACTAAAGCCAATCGCTGTGGAACAACAAGGAGCAACCACAACTCGACACACACGCAGTTTCCATAAGCGGTCGGCGACCACATACACGTAGTCCAATGAGACGACCGATCCAACGACCAACCAAGACCGTCCCCACTCAAGGTATGTGTATCGGCAACGGTCGGGCGAATCATGGCTGTCCGGAGCCCACTGTAGCTCCATCCCGACTTCCTTGATGTCCGGAATTTGGGAGACACGGGCACACTGGCTCGGACCCAACCATGCAGAGGGAACACCGGACCATTGGCCACCCGACATCTCCGCACAAAGAAGGAGCCGGCCCACGTCCGGCAAGATGACCAACTGACGAGGCCCAGAAACGGCCAAAAGACCAAATACACGTCGCCTGATGAGACGACCAACTGAACGGTCGTTCCCGCTCCAGGCTCCTTCCATCGGACTGTGCATGTGTGTCGCCAGCGGTCGGCGAATACTGGCTGCCCGGACCTCACTGGCGCTGCGTGCCGACTCAACTCCCAACAAACAAAGACCCAGAAATACTAACGGTCGCTCCAGAGATAGTACGACAGTGCACTTATCGATAAGCGCTGCCGCTGCCACTCACGATCAAGCAAACCAGAAACTTAGTGACGCGAAAAAAATTGAATAAGAAAGAGGCGAGAGAGCCATAAAGATAATACGACGAGCAATAAACGGCATGACCGTGAGCCGCGCACGGCTCACACATTATTGTGGCATGTGTTTTATGAAGGAATTATATATAAATATCTTAAGACTGCCGAAACAGGGAGACAACTAACTTGATTACATTTGGAATACCAATTAGCACTGAAAATCATGCCTGATAAACGGGAATGTTAGAAATAAGCAAATAACAGGAGACGTTTGGGAAAGGCAGAAACACAGTGCAACTTTATTTAAGGGACAAGACTGCAGTGTCTTCAATGACCGCACCGTAGCGCACAGCGTTTCGCGGCCGGGAACCAGACGGCGTTCAGCTCACGGCCGATAGGCGGCGGCACCACCGGCGCTTAACAGCACAGGCGCAAACACCCCTGATTCGCTTCAGTGGCAACCCCAGCGGACAAACATAAGGAAGATAGCAACCTACTGACAGCGTCCAATCACGCCATGCCACGCTACCGTAGACTCATCGGCGACCTGTGTACTCTTGCGTGGCCGAACTAGTTAAAAGCTAACACCCCACCACGCACGTCAGGGAGAAGTCAGGCTCCAGTCTCGCGAGGTGTTGAGTCATGGCTTGTAACTACGGACATATAGAGACCTGAAGAGACAGTGTTGCATATTTGCGGTAGGGATTCAGTGAGTGTAAAATTCCGTCGGAACTTCAATCGGCGGATTTCATTGGGGTATCATTTTCGGTTTTGGTTCAGTTGGTTATCCGTCGCTTGTCGTCAGGTGTCTCATCGCCCCCGACGGGGAGGTCACCGTGCGTTTCTTTTCTTCTTATCTTTTCTTGTTTTGTGCAAACGGTGCTGGTGGAATATCCATCCGTTCCTTCGCTTTTGTCTTCCTTCTTCATTTTCTCTTTTTCCGCCATGGCGGCTCCCCAACCTGTGAAACCTGTGTCGAACGAAGTATCAATCGATGAAATTCTCCCAACTGATGGCGAAGTTGACATTCCTGTTGGACGACCGGCAGTTTCTACAGCAAGCCAAACATCAGCGCATCACCCAGACTGATGACAGCGGCAGCCGAAACTGATCGGACTCGCCGTTCCGCGAGTTCGACACTGCAGTGGAAGAATGGGACGGACACAAACGGCAGCTGTTTCAACACTTTGCGGCCTACAACATTTCAGGCGATGTAGAGGGCTGTTGGAGTTTCCCGTCACTCAGCTGGAATCAGTTCCTTTCTCGCACAGCATCGATGCCCGACTTCCAGGTCTTGGTCGCTCTGCTCGTTATAATTTTTTCCGCACAAAACGCCAGCCTTCCCAGTCATACTGGCAATGGCTCACGGAGTTAGGTAGTATGACCCGCACGTGCAAATTTGTCTGTCCTTGTGGCAAGTCATATGCTGACGCTATGTTGTAGGACGCTATTGCTCAAAATATTACTGATTCCTGACTTCGTGCGGATGTTCTCCAGCTCTCAGACCCCTCCCCTGAGATGTCACTCATATAATTGAGGCACAAGAATTTGAGCCATGTCACCATCGAGTTAGCAAGTGGTATCGTAAATCAGAAAATCATATTGACCAAGAAAAATTAGTAAGTTCGTTTACGCGATATAACATTATACGAGTTGGAGCTTGGGGCCTCAGAAGTTAGAACGTAGTGGGACAGCCAGAAAATCTGAAAAGTAAAATCCTAAGGCTCAATCTAGACGTAATGGAGGTGACGAGGGAAGGGGCGGTGGTAGTAAGGACGTCTGGTCAGACATACAAAGGGCCGCATCATCACTAGCAGACTATGGCATAACAGGAGTAGGATTTGTAATAAACAGGAAAGTAGAGCAGATAGAGAGCTGCTGTTGCGTTGTTCTCATCAGGTAGTTAAGGTACACATGCCAACGTCGCAAGCTGAAGATGAATAGATATAGTACATGAGGCCACTGAAAGGGTAATTCAGGACGGAGAGACTCTTATGGTCATGGGGCACTGGAGCAAAATTGCAGGGGAAGGAGTAGAAGAAAGGGTTACGGGAGAATATGGGGCTGGAAGTAGGGATGAGAGAGGAGAAAACTAAATTAGTCGTGCAACAAATTTCGGATGTTAACAGCGAATACTCTGTTCAAGAATCGCGAGAGGTGGAGGTGTACTTGACCTGTACACACTTGAAGACTCAAGCTGCACTACATAATGTACGCAGGGGCATATTCAGACAAGTATAACAGATTAGTAATGAGTAAGAGAATCGTCCGGAGAAATGCGTGTGGAAGAAAGTGTAGTACTGAAGTACTCAGGAATTGTGAGAGGCGTTTGAAGAACGCTATGAATGTAGATATTGTGATAGGTATAGCAAAATTGACAGGTTCCGTTAAAGAGGAGTGAGAATACCTAAAATATGTAGTTACAGACGTCGGACAGAGAAACATAGGTACACTGAAAGCATCTGCGACGAGGAGAAGCAGCAGCAGATGTAATATTTCAATTGATCGACGAAAGAAGTATATTTAATAACGTTCAAGGGAAGACAGGAATACAGCAACATTAATCCCTTACAAATGAAACATATACAGAAAGTGTCGGACACCCAAGGCAAAAACGTGAAGAAACACAAAAAGGAAAGATCGTTGGAAGAACTGATTCAGCATTTTTATTTATTTATTTATTTATTTATTTTTTTTGTCGTCAGTCTTCTGACTGCTGTGATGCGGACCGCCACGAATTACTCTCCTGTGCCGACCTCTTCATCTCAGAGTAGCACTTGCGAACTACGTCCTCACTTACTTGCCGGATGCATTCCAATCTCAGTCCACCTCTACAGTTTTTACCCTCTAAAGATCCCTCTAGTACCAAGGAAGTCATTCCCTGATGTCTTAACAGATGTCCTTTCATCCTGTCCCTTCTCCTTGCAGTGTTCTCCACATATTCATTTCCTCTCCAAGTCTACGCAGAGCCTCCTCATTCCGTACCTTATTAGTCCACCTAATTTTCAACATTCTTCTGAAGCACCACATCTCAAATGCTTCGATTCTCTTCTGTTCCTGTTTTCCCAAAGTCCATGTTACACTACCATACAATGCTATGCACCAAAGGTACTTCTCAGAAATTTCTTTCTTAAACTACTGCTTTTGTTTGATAGTATTAGACTTCTCTTGGCCAGAAATGCCCTTCTTGCCAGTGCTAGTCTGCCTTTTATGTCCACCTTGCTCCTTCCGTCATAGGTTATTTTGTTGCTTACGTAGTAGAATTCCTTGACCTCATCTACTTCGTGACCACCAATCCTCATGTTAAGTTTCTCGCTGTTCTCATTTCTGCTACTTCCCATCATTTTTGTCTTTCTCCGATTTACTCTCAGTCCATAATCTGTACTCATTAGACTGTTCATTCCATTTAGAAGATCATGTAATTCTTCTCTTTCACTCAGGATAGCAATGTCATCAGCGAATCGTATCACTGATATTCTCTCATCTTGAGTTTTAATTCCTCTCCTGCACCTTTCTTTTACATCCATCATTGCTTCTCCGATGTATAGACTGAACAGTAGGGGCCAAAGAACATATGTCTGTCTTAAACCCTTTTTAAACCAAGCACTTCGTCTTTGGTCATCCCCTCTCATCATTCCCGCTTGACTTTTGTACATACTGTATATTACCCGTCTCTCCCTATAACTTATCCCCATTTTTCTCAGAATTTTGATCATCTTGCACCATTTAACATTGTCGAATGCTTTCTCCAGGTCGACAAACCCTAAGACCGTATCTTGATTTTTCTTCATTCTTGCTTCTATTGCCAACCCCAGAGGCTGAAATGCCTCTCTGGTGCCTTTACCTTTCATAAAGCCAAACTGATCGTCGTCTAAAACTTTCTCAATTTTTTCCTCCACTCTTCTGTATATTGTTCTTTTAAGGAACTTAGATGCGTGAGCTGTTAAGCTGATTTTGCGATTATTCTCGCACTTGTCAGCTCTTGCGGTCCTCGGAATTGTTTGGATGATATTTTTTCCGAACGCCAGATGGTATATCTCCAGACTCATACTTCCACACACCAACGCGAATAGTCGTTTTGTTACCACTTCTTCCAATGATTGTAGTGATGCTGATGGAAAGTAATCCGTCACTTCTGCCTTATCTGATCTTAAGTCCTCCAAAGTTGTCTTAAATTATCATTCTAATATTGGGTCCCCTATCTCTTCTATATCGACTCCTGGTTCTTCTTCTATCACATCTGACATATCTTCCGCTTGATAGACGCCTTCAATATACTCTTTCCACCCATCTGCTATCTCTTCTGCATTTAACAGTGGTATTCCCGTTGCGCTCTTAACGTTACCACCCTGGCGTCTAATTTCACCGAACGTTGTTTTGACTTTCCCGTATGCTGAATCAATCATCCGAGCAATCATTTCTATTTAGATTTCTTCACATTTTTCTTGCAGCCGTTTCGTCTTAGCTCACCTGCACTTCCTCTTTATTTCATTGCTCAGCTACTTGCATTTCTGTATTCCTTAATATCCCTGAGCATTTTTCTGGTGTCTTTTTTCGTCGATCAACAGAATTATTATTCTGTTACCCATGGCTTCTTCGCAGCTACGTTTTTGTACCTACGTTTTTCTTTCCAGCTTCTGTAATGTCCATTGAGATATCCATTGCTCTTCACCTGTACTGCCTGCTGAGCCATTCCTTCTTGCTATATCTGTAGTCTTAGAGAACTTCAAGTGCATTTCGTCATTCCTTAGTACTTCCGTATCCCACATCTTTGCGTAGTGATTCTTCCTGACTAATCTCTTAAAGTTCAGCCCACTCCTCATCACTACTACGTTGTGATCTAAGTCTATATCTGGTCGTGTGTCCACCTTACAACTCAGTATCTGATTTCTGAATCTCTTTCTATCTGAAATCTTGCAGTATCACCCGGCCTTTCCCAAGTATACCTCCTCCTCTTCTGATTCTTGAATAAAGTATTCGTTATTACTAGCTGAAATTTATTACGGAACTCAGAGAGTCTTTCTCGTCTCTCATTCCTTGTCCCAAGTCCGTATTCTCCTGTAACTTACTCTTCAAGTCCTGTCCCTACAGTTGGATTCCATTCCCCCGTGGCTATTAGGTTTTCATCTCCCTTTATGCACTGCACTACCTTTTCTATATCATCATATACTTTATCTATCTCTTCAACTCCAGCCTGCGCCGTCGGCGTGTGTATCTGAAATATCGTTGTCGGTGTTGGTTTGAGTGTGGTTCTGGTAAGAAGAACCCTATCACTGCACTGTTCACAATAACACACTCTCTGCCCTACCGTCTTACTCAAAACGATCCTACTCTAGTTATACCATGTTCTGCTGTTGTTCATATTATCCTATACTCATCTTGCCATAAATCTTTTCATTCATCCATTTCACTTCACTGACCCCTATTATATCTAGATATACTATCCTTTGCATTTCTCTTTTCCTATTTTCTAGCTTCCCTACCACCTTCAAGTTTCTGACGTTCCACGCCCGACTTGTAGAGTGTTATCATTTCGTTGGTCATTCAGTCTTTTTCTCATGGTCACCTGCCCTTTGGCAGTCCCTTCCTAGAGATCCGAGTGGGGGATTATTCTGGAATCTTTTGGTAATGGAAAGATCGTCATCACACTTCTTCAGTTACAGGCCACATGCCCTGTGGATACATGTTATGTGATTTTAATGCAATGGTTTCCATTGCCTTTTCATCCTCATTCCGTTGATCATTGTTGATTCTTCCGCCTTTAGGGGCGGTTTCCCACCCCAAGGACAAGAGAATGCCTTGAACCTCTGTCCGCCCCTCAGCCCTGTTTGAGAAGGCTGTTGGCAGAATGAAGTCTTTGGCCGCCAATACTGATTATTAATCAAAATTTTAAAACAAAGGAGGGTTTCGAATCCGGGATCAAGGACGTTTCAATTATTAATGAAAGACGAGTGCATCAAACAGCATTCAGCTCATAGAAAAGTAAAAAAAACCTGCGGTGAAATGGAATCAGGAGGGATAACATTACGAATACCATGTGAATTCCACATTTAAAGCATAAGATAGAATGGATAGGTGGAAAGAGTCGACTGAAGGCCTCTATGAGGGGAGATGACTTGTAGGAGAAGAAACTGGAGTCGACATGGAAGACTCAAGGGATCTAGTATCATAATTTAAAAGATCAAGTAATGTCGAGAAGTTAAATAATATTCCGTAGGAGTTTCTGAAATGATTGGGGGAAGTGGCAAGCAACTAACTATTCAGATTGGTGATTGAAATCTGCAAGTTTGACAACGTACCATCAGACATCCAATCAATTCCGAAGATAGCAATAGCTGACAAGTGCTAAAACTACCGGACAGTCATCTTAACAGCTCACTCATCTAAGTTTCTGACAATAATAATTTACAGTAGAGTGAGATAAGAAACTGTATATCTGTTAGGTGACGATCAGTTGGGTTCAGGAAAGGTAAAGGCACCAGAGACACATTTCTGACGTCGGGCTTCATATTGTAAGCAAGGCGCACTGGTAGAATTTGTCGAAAAAGCGTTCGAGAATTTAAAATGGTCTAAGATGCTCGAAATTCTGTGTAAATTAGGATTATGGTGTAAAGAAAGCCAGGTGAAATACAACATGCACAGTAAGATTGGAAGTCCAAGAAAGAAGCGTTCAGATAAGAAGGTTGTAAGGCACAGACAGTCTTTGGCCCCTCTTTTCTATCTATACATCGAAGAAGCAGTGGTGGAAATAAAAGGAAGCTTCAAGAAGAGTGCGATTAAAACTCATTTTGTAAGAATAGCAGTGACAAGTTCACTGGTTACGTTGCCAAATACGAGGAAGAATTATAGGACTTGCTGAACTAAATGAACAGTCTAATGAGGACATGGTATGGAGAGAATAAAAGGGGAAAGACAAAGATAATGAGAATTAGAACAAATGGGAGTAACAAGACACTTAGCATCAAAATTCGTGATCACCAAGTAGGTAAAGTGAAGTAATCTGCTACTTGAAAGCAAAATAACCCACGACGGCGAAGAAAGGAAGATATAAAGAACATACTAGCACAGGCAAAGAGGGAATTCCTGGCCTACATAAGCCTAGTGGTGTCAAACATAGGCCTTGATGTTGTGTTAAGACATCAGGGAGTAACTTCTATGGTACTAGAGGGAGCTTTAGATGTTAAAAACTGTAGGAGAAGACAGAGGTTAAAATATACCCAGCAAATACGAGAGCTATTCGGAAAGTGAGGAACGATCGGTCGCGAAACGGAAACCACTGTGAAAATCCGACGAGGCTTTCCACAGACGTTTTGGGCAGTGTCTCTAGTAGGCCCGCCGATCGCATCAAGAAGCTATTTTCTGTTGTGAGCGCACTGTGAGCGAGTAAAGGTGCCTGGAACAACGACTTCTCCCGCCAAGTAGGAGGGCCCGCTTACAGGCTTCGCCTTAATGAATGCAGCCCACCTAACACAGCTGCCACACACTTCCTTTTTCATGGCAATTCTCAGATGCACTCTGTAGGGGCAGTGAAGACGCTCGATGGGAAGTGTTCTATCACTCACAACACAGCCCTAATTGGCTCGTTCTGAGTATCGTCTCTATTCACATGAAACGCGCGCTATAGACATGCGTAGAGATTTATTGGAAAGCACAGGCTGCTGCCTTCTATGACGATGGTGTTGCAAATGTGGTATAACGCTCCGATAAATGTCTAAGTCGAAGCGGCGACTATGTAAAGAAGTACCTGGAAGGTTTAGCTACATGTGCAAAGGTTTCCATTTCGCATCCGATCGTTCCTTACTTTCCGAACAACCCTCGTAATTGAGTATGTAGGATGTAATTCCTACTCTGAGATGAAGAGGTTGGCACAGGAGAGATTGGTCGCATCAAAAATATGAGACGTTTTAGTGCTCTGTTCACTACCGCTTATTCGGTAAGCAGCGGAAAATGGCCTGACAAAGCTGGAGAGCTCAATCTTTGCTAAATAAGTACCTTTTGATTCTGCAGACATTCTCAGTAGCAGTAAATAACATTATTGTTTGTAAGTGATTGAAAATGGTCTGTTTTCGTAAAAATCGGTGATTCCGGAAGTTGTTTGTAACTGGAAACGACCGTCCACCTATGCAGCAATATTTTTGGCGTAAGTTTTTACGTTATCTCTGTTAAAACGTACATATCCCCCCCATGCCCATATGGTAGTCTTGTTTTTCTGTCTGTGATACATATAAACAAAACTTCAGTATCTGTGGACCTGTAATAAGATAAAGAGGAAAGTTACGTATCTAGTCAGTAAGGACATTGGCTTATAACAGCTCACCAAAGAAAACAAACTCCTAAAAGATGTCTGTAACTTCAGATATTATAGAAATTACTTCTGTAAAATTCTGAAAAATCCCCCTAATTTTTGGAAAACGAGAAGGTGGAAAAAAAGAAAATTTAGCCACAGCAGTACTGGAACTCTGCCCACTACACTACGCTGTAGCTTCGTGATAAACGTCTTTCTGTCTTCTCTTGCAGTCTTCTGTAGCTATTCAATCGCCGAAATGTTGTTAATTTACATTTGATTATAACAAATCGTAACAAAATAGACACTTTTTTCATGAATCTTCAATCTGCTGTTGCCTTAAAACCGTTTACCCTCGTAACACGCGAGCTATAAGAACACTGTTCAACCACCAATATGATGTTAGCGTCATTCCTTGAGAACAAATCGCACTTGTAACTAATCGTTCTACATGCATTGAATGTGCTGGTGCTTAGAAAGAGCGCGTATTCATGAGGTGTATTGTATAACACAAAACACACCAAATATGGGCTTTATTGAACACGACAAATACTATTTGCCATATTGCTTTCTGTGGACGTCATGTTTTCTGCTCGTGACGTAGGAAATGCCCTTGTTTCCTATTGGTTCTGCTTTACGTGGCACATGGCCGAGTTATCGCAGAACAATTTTTTGTGTTTGACGTGATGAAATTGCTCCTCAACCTGAAATAGCAGGAACTGACGCCACAAAACTCGTAGAGCGCCAAGTCAGAGGTAGCTAACTCAAGCCCTGAATATTTTCGGCAGGTTCTGGAACACCTACAAACTCCACCTCTGCATTAGTGGAAGCACGTTCCTCAGATCGTCTGGGAGTTTTCGGACCGGCGATGCCGTCTCGGCTGGTATCCGCAAAAGTGCGGCAAACTCCGCTGGTGCTTAAAAAGAGCGCGTATTCATGAGGTGTAAGGTATAACACAAAACACACCAAAAGCGTGTCCGCTTTTCTCCGTTATTCATTTAGTCTGGTTTCAGGGCATGACTAACTGACGGCTTCTAAACTAGTTATGATTAAATAAGTAATAAAGTGTAACCGAGGGAACTTCTTAAAATATTATCAGCAAAGAATTAATGATAATTTTCAACGAAGTAGTGCAAGATATCGCTGTCTCAATACACGGGATGGTTTGAGAAACGGATGAAATTTAATTTTAGAACTGTTTAGCAGTCATTCCGGAAAAACAAACTCCTAGTCGGAGAAGTTATGGTGTTCTTTCATTTCCATTTACACTTACCATTCTGTCGATTCACTCGTCAGTGAGACGGTTAGATATGAATTTTAGCCAAGTGTTGGTGAAAGAATCGGAAAGAATCCACGCGTGACGGTCGAATGAAGTCCAACGCAATAGTGTTAGGACCTCTGTTTTTCGGTAAACAATGAAAGAATAGAACATTTTTATGCTGCGCTTGCAAAATACACTCTCACTATCTCAATGCACTTTATGTAAATGCTATATCTACATTTGTTTACCCACTAACAATCCGTGATAGGAGGCCGGAGGACACTCTCCTCGAACAGGAAGTCAGCATAAACTTCGCACAATATTTTCTGTCAGGCTACAGTCCTAACGTTATTATTCATAATCAAAAGAATAACAGTATCGATGAACACAATTATAGTATAAAAGAAATGTTCTTCTGTGATCGACCAAATAGAACGATTTAAGTTGAAAAATAGCGATAATAATAATAATAATATTAATAATAATAACGACAATAATATAAATCAGTTGAAGACTCCACAGGTAATAGTGGAAATCGCCCCTAACATGAGGCAGGCTCGTTTCAAGGACGCTATTAGAAATTTAAGAAAACAGTTGGTTCTGAAGAAACTAAGAAATTATTAATACGACAGAAAATAAAAATCGTTGGCACAGCGGTAAGTAATCTGAACAGGCACACAGAAAGTGACTATTAGTGCAGAGAGTTTGAAAACAAAATCAGTCTCAAATCTGATCAATAATTATTCAGGCTCCATATTGAACTTAAACAATTACAGCTGAGGTATGTGGTAGTTTCTCATTTGAAGAAATACCGCAAACATAGATTTCAACCTTACCCATGAGAGTTAAATATGCACCCAAATAATTAATGGTTAATATATATATATATATATATATATATATATATATTAAGCCCACTATAAATTAGTCAAAGCCTCAGACTCGAGTGGAATATATGCGGGTGACGCAAATGGCTGGTAGCGTTATATACTCAGGTCGCTTAATCCACAGGCACTGTTTCCAACTACCACTGTCATCGATAACAAGCAAGCACTTTCTGATAATTGTGTGAAACGTATAACGTATGCTCGAAGTACTTACTGTACAGTACACAGGCTAATAGATCGATTCCAGAGTATTGTTTCACCAAACTAAAGTAATCCGTATTTACTGGTGGAATATAATTACGAAACTGTGAATGAACAGGAAATACTGTTAAAATGTAAATTTGATTTGTTAATGTTAAAGGATATTTTAACACTTTCCCAGCTGTGATTTAGTTACTCGGTAACAACAAACGATGTTCGACAATATTGGAAGTGTCGGTGCGCTATAATGCCGATTTCCGAGTGAACTGGACTGCGTGAATACGCATTCACAATTGCGAATAAAGACAACTATCAGCTGCACAATGGAATGACAACAAAGAAAATTTCTGCCGCAGCGGGACTCGAAGACGGATTTTCCGCTTATCGCGAACAGTAGCCTGATGGTTTAGGTAGCTTTGCGCAACTTACGGCTACACCTAAACTTTCTTATATCTCAGCTATGCGTTACTACCTGTACTCGTACAACCATTATGTATATTCCCCTACAGGTAAGACGGAGTACTTGAAAGTCGCTTGCCCGGTATCGGCAGATACATGTATGCACGTCCAAAGGAACTTTGCATCCTAATCAGAATAACACAGGCACTGCAATATCGTGCCTGCCTAGTAAACGTTGTTTTTCGGGATTCTTCTATGGTCGCAGTTTTTTGTTCGTTCCCTTCTTCCCCTTTTTTCCGTAAAATTAAAATCATTCTCTTTCACCACCGCCAGCTACTGTCAAAGGCATTCATCATGGAACTCCTGTATTACCAGCTGGCTATGAAATCTTACCAGTTTGAAATCGGTGTATACCAATTACTGTCTCAATTACATCCTCGTCAGAGAAACGCAAAGGTTTGTCTGACGTGAGTGTGATTCTCCATGACCGATTGGCCCGGGCGCCATACATTTAAGTTCTCATAATTTTTTGGTGCTAGCTGAAGACCAAAAATTAAGCTTCGGAACCAGTTGTCAAATACCGGGTGATCAAAAACTCAATATAAATTTGAAAACTTAATAAACCTCGGAATAATGTAGATAGAGAGGTAAAAACTGACACACATGCTTGGAATGACATGGGGTTTTATTAGAACAAAAAAAAAAAAAAAAAAAAAAAAACACGCCATATAGCTAGATGCGTGAAAGATCTCTTGCGCGCGTCGTTTGGTGATGATCGTGTGCTCAGCCGCCACTTTCGTCATGCTTGGCCTCCCAGGTCCCCAGACCTCAGTCAGTGCGATTATTGGCTTTGGGGTTACCTGAAGTCGCAAGTGTATCGTGATCGACCGACATCTCTAGGGATGCTGAAAGACAACATCCGACGCCATTGCCTCACCATAACTCCGGACATGCTTTACAGTGCTGTTCACAACATTATTCCTCGACTACAGCTATTGTTGAGGAATGATGGTGGACATGTTGAGCATTTCCTGTAAAGAACATTATCTTTGCTTTGTCTTACTTTGTTATGCTAATTATTGCTATTCTGATCAGATGAAGCGCCATCTGTCGGACATTTTTTGAAAGTTTGTATTATTTTGGTTCTAATAAAACCCCATGTCATTCCAAGCATGTGTGTCAATTTGTACCCCTCTATCTGCATTATTCCGTGATTTATTCAGATTTCAAATTTATACTGACTTTTTGATCACCCGGTAAATTAAGAAAATTACTGGTAACTGGAGGATATTTTTATTCTATAAATACGTGTCGTATGTTCTTCAGTGGCGGATGTTCATCTGATCAAATATTTTGCGGAGTATTTGTGCTACGAGATAGAGTGGAAGCTGTAAAATATTAGCACAGGCACCTGGATTTAACAGAGGCCAAAAACGTTTATTGGTGCAGAGGGAGATAGCTGCTGCAGGCAAGCAACCGGCTACGAATGGGAAAGGACAAGGGAAACAGGGACTGCTCTAATGAGGAAACAAATACATCTGGCCAGCTCTTAACTGCGGGGCTCGTTACGAGAAAGCCCGGCGGCGGCGGCGGGTCGGAGCGGCCTGCGTTTCAATAGCGCCCGAGGCCGGGCTCGCTGTGCCAGGCGGGGATCAAATAACCAGAGATTTACGGCGCCGTAACTCGGGCACCGGCCGCGGCTAATATGGAGGCGGCAATTAGCGAGCGCCTAACAAATGCGACGGCCGCCTAAACAAAGGCGGCGCCGGCGTTTGTCACTCAGCCACAGGTGCGCTGCAGGGCGCGGCAGAGTCCCGTTGCAGGCGCGCCCAGGAACCGGTCACCGCCGTAGCGGCTGCGAGCAGGTAAGGTGGACATCGCAACAATGAATGTAATACCCTCCTCAGTATAGAGCGGGGACAGATTTCTTTGGCATCTGAAAGAAAGTAGGGACTCAGATGTTCTCTTTTTCTTTTGTTATTTCTGACTTCTGACTGGTCTAATGCGGCCCTGCTCCCTACAGTTCACTCAAGTGCAGTATAAGTTGTCTTATGTCTGTCATATAAGTTGTGTGATGTCATATCTTCTATCATCCTGTTCCGTTTTCTTGTCAGTGTTTCCTAAGTGATTCTTATCATTCCCCCTCATTTTCTGCATCACAAGTGCTTTTGTTTTATTCTTTCCCAGTTTCCTCTGAAGCCCCGGATTCGGGTGGACTGGGGTTTGGGCTGGGGACTGTGCAGCCAACGGCTTTTTTTATGGTGGCAGTTACTAACTAAATAAGTATTATCACACAAATACAATGGCATCAGTAGAAAGTTAGACAACTAACAGATAATTAATAATAAATCAACAAAATTTCGCTCAGAGCTAATGAGTATATAAAAATGGGATTACACGACAATAAATTAAAGAAGTAATTTCCTAAGATAAATGAAATTTATTTTAGGCCCTGTGACAGGCCAGAGGAATACAAGAATACAACTAGTAACAAAGAACAGAAAGCAGAACAGTCACACTCATCATCAACAGAACATTAAAACCCGCCAATCATACATGGGATAGGCAAAATAGTGCGAACAATGGTAGTAAAGGGATGGTTGAGTTTGATGGTCAACAACGCAGGTAAGGCACGTGTCGCGCTGGTTCAAATGGCTCTGAGCACTATGGGACTCAACTGCTGTGGTCATCAGTCCCCTAGAGCTACGTAAACGTAACTAACCTAAGGACATCACACACATCCATGCCCGAGGCAGGATTCGAACCTGCGACCGTAGCGGTCGCGTGGTTCCAGACTGTAGCGCCTAGAACCGCTCGGCCACCCCGGCCGGCTGTCGTGCTGGACTGTGCATGTTTAATACGGACTAGGCATCAGTGCATGATGTTTGTGACTAGTGTACACTTCGTATTTGCATTCAGAGGTCGACGTGCAATGAAAGACCTAACAGAGTTCCAAAGAGGGCGGATTGTGGGGCCCGACTAGCTGGAGCATCAGTTGCCAAGACAGGCAACTTACTGAATGATTCAAGTGCAACTGTTCCTACAGTCATGATAGTCTACAAAAAACATGGAAAGACATCATCAAGTAAACGTAATAGTGGGCGAAAATCCAAACTAAATGACAGAGATCGTCGTACGCTAAAATGAATTGTGTCAAAACAACACAAAAATGCGTCGGATAAAGTCACTGCAGAGCTCATTAGCGATCTTCGAGACCCCGTATCTATGGGCACTGTCAGCCAAGAACTCTCGTATAGCGAGTATTCTTGGACGAGCTACTACACCAACACTATTAGTAATGGCAAACAACGCAAAGAAGCGTAAACATGGTGTCAGGAGCATAAATCCTGGATGGCTGATCTGTGTAAACACGTTATATGGTCCGGAGAGTCAACGTTTTCGTCTTTTCCAACATCGGGCTGGGTTTACGTATGGAGAGTGCGAAAAGACGCCTACAATCCCGACTGCTTCTTTCCAGCGGTTAAGCATGGAGGTGGAAGCGTGATGGTGTGGACAGCCAAATCGTGGTATTCTGCTGGTCCCATAATTACTCTCAGAGGCTGTGTTACAGGCAACGATTATGTAAACGTTTTAGGTGATTGGTGCACCCCATGATTCGAATGATGCCATATTTGAGGACGAATATGTACCAGTTCACACAGACAGGACAGTACAATTGTGGTATTTGGAACACCGTCTTCTCTAGCCAGCACAGTCCCCGGACTTGAATATTATCGAAACTTTGTGAGCGGTATTGGAGCGCAGACTACGGAGCAGATTTCTGCCACCCTCGCCACTACAGAAGTTAGAAGAGGTTCTGATTCCAGAGTGGCATAACATTCCACTGGAGACTATACAATCATGATGTGCCAGTATTCCAAGAATAATCGCAGCTTTATTGGGGGCAAATGGAGGACTAACCCCTTATTAATAAACCATTCCCAAGTAAGTCCAGGTGTTCTCGTTATTTTGCCTATCCCCTGTATGAACACAGGGGACTCACCGAATAAAATCGCACGTTCTGTTTTTACTACCGATGACTTCCAGCAGCAAGTTACTACTGCTCCATGCAACGGGACTCCCAAAACTACCTAGTCTACGCAAAACCACAGCAACATGAAATACAGAAGACTTAGTACAATTGTTGAACACATCTTAAACTTAATTACAAACAGGATACAGAGCTTCCTCTCCTTATAAAATGGTATAACATGCCCTCATCGCGGAGATAAGATAAAAAGACACTCTCGCTCCCAAGCCATGTCGTGTATATTGGAACTCAGCGTATTCAAAACATCTACATTAGATACCGGCTACCTAGCGAACACTGTGGGCTTTGTAGCACACTGGTAATGCTCTGTGCATTACAACAACAACAGAACCAATCTTCTCTGTATGTGTTTGCCGTCTTCTTTGGCGATCGGTTAAAAACATGTCCACCATCCAGGTAGGCGATGTCCGTGGCAGTCTGACTGCTGACTGCACAGGCTGCCCAGGTCCTCAGTACACCACGTCTGTCTTCACTGCTGGCGATCAGCACCTGCTGTTCGTTTCAAATGCAGTCCATGACAATAACTTCCACCTGCCACGCCACACCCACGACAAGTCTGGAGAGCACCTTATACTACACCCGGTGTCTCACCCATTGCTGGCCACTGTAGCTTCTGGAGAAGGTTATGGACGTACTCGCTGCACTTTTCCGTCCTGCTGACCGTCGTCTCAGTATCAGTTCGCTTCCACACACAACCTCGGCAGTGCATTCAGTCATCTCTTATTCTAACATATCCAAGCTCAGCCCGCCACCACGGACAACCTCGGTCTTCGCGCCCGTTCTTGGTACAGAAAATGCAACACAGGCATGCCCGATGCTTCCACAAAAGTGTCGGCGCTGGTCTCCACATATACATCTCTACATCGATACCCTGCGAACCACTGTGAAGTGCTTGACAAATGATACTTACCACTGTATCAGTTGTTAAGGCTGTTAACAGTTCCATTCACGAATGGAGAAGGGGAAAAATGATCGTTCAAAGGAAGATGCTGGTGAAATTTCAACACGATCGTAAATCACGAGTGGCTGAAAATTGTTTCGTAACATATCTTGGGGTGCTGAAGTCAGTGGTAAATCCAGTGTGCTAAAAAGTTTTTTTCGTGCTTTTGGATTTTTTAGTTTTAAAAAAGAATCATTATTTTTCCAAAACCATAACTGGAGTTGTTGGTAGTCACGAAATGTATTCACAAAAAAAGGTTTCAGCCATATAAGTTTAAAGTCAACGGACGAGTAGCATTTCTTCGTTTCGACCACTGTGATTTTTTTCTAGAAATTGAAATATTGTGACATTTTTGACACTATATACAAACTAAAAGTATACATAAATTGTACAAATTTTCTTTTTATAATACATGACAAAAATTGAGCCTAAAATAGAATTACTACGTCATTGAACAATGGTTGGCCCAGTATAAAGGAAAAACAAATAAGACGACTCAGTACGTTTGGTGGAACGTGTTACGGACAACTGAAGGACACTACAATAGAGAAAGCAGAATATTACAAAAAGGGTGTAATCAAACTTTTCGATGTGATTGACATTTTACAGCTGCAATAGTGTCAATTAAAAAATATGAAAGATGCAATAAATGCATCCATATATCATTGCCTATCTACTAACAAAAATCCTCAGCAATCCCACTGCCGCAAACAGAGTCATCACGGTGTTTTTATCAGTCATCATTGGTAAAAGAAACTGAATCTGAATATCACACTACTAATATAAAAACACCAATAAAACAGCTTTATTTGGATAAAATACTGCCTCTTTATCCTCCCTTAACTGGTGAATCACTATTGCCACGATGTGCTTGATGTGTGACTCATAATAATAATGACGATTAACACAGTATTGTATGGAACAGGTGTCCCAAAGAGGAGACCTATGTCCTCTCAATGAGAATAGCGGCTTCTATCAGTGTTTGTGAATGTAATGTTGGCTCTCACAGAATTATTTCCGAACTAATTACCAAATTAGGAGTCAAATATGCTTATCGAACAGCACAAGCTTCAGCAAAAGCGGGCAATGTAGCATTGCACTAAGCTGAAGTGAAATATTCGAAAAAATACAGAGAAGTTCATCGAAATATTGATTTTGCCATACATCAAAAAGAAGAAGCTATATCCGAAAGTGATGGTGTAACCAAAGATGCCTCATTGTTTTGTTGAATTGCGTATTATTCACACACATACGGTGCGCTTATAATGTGATATATAAGCTGAAAATAAAGAATATAATTTCCAAACAGCCTGGAGCTGTAGAACCCGCTCTTCCAAATCTGTTGTACGCACGGTCCGTCGCCTCCTGCACATTGGTCTGTCTGAAAAGATCCATCAGCACACAAACGTCCAAAACGGTCTGAAATGTCAAGTGACGTGGTTGGTGTTTGTGAGGGTACTTGGTTTGGCATAGTCGCAGTGCCTCTCGACCTTTTCCATCTGCTTGGCCGTACACAAACACCCGACGTGAAGACCGGACCGGACCATTCTGCCACTTAGAGTACTCTGTGTCAGTCACACAACCTGCAATAAATAAGGAACGCCCGGCACTTGCTCGGAGTAACTTTCATTCGTCAGCACCATCTATCTTGTCAACGATGCATTTCGGGATACATGTTCATAAGATTTTTTTTCCTCCATTTCCACTTAGGAATCAGTCCCAGCAATAGGAATTGTACAGAAAAGTGGTATTAAGTTAGATTTAAAGTTGCTCTACAATCTGTCAATGCTTTCTGTTACTGGGAAAATGATCAGAAAGCTTTGCTGCTGCATGTTGATCTCTTTTTGCATATTCATTTCTTTCCTGATCCGCTTACAGCTATAATAATACGTAATAAAAATAATTTTCTACTCCATTGTTATACGTACGAACATCAGCATTCTTCTCAAATTATGACGGATTATTTATAATTTTATTAGTGAATACTGGTAGTGTGATACTGCAATCTGTACTTTGTTTACTCCATACGACGTTACTGAGTAGAAATATGCAAGGTATGTCAGGAGGTTTATTCGTCTGTTTAAACGACTAGCAATTATACGAAGAGCAAAAGCAGCTGCACTTAATTGTTTCAATTGTTTCAGAAGCTCAGTAATATGCTTCTTACAGTGCAGACTGTTGCGTGCTTTAATCATAAACGTATGTCCAAGTGATTCTCAATGTTACTATCTTCACATAAAGAAAAGTATAATCTTCTCAATAATCTTCAAATCTTCAGCTACACCCTTAATTTTGATGTATGGAATTAGTGAATCTACTCCTGGCACTTTTGTTATCTATGTCTGCGGTCACTTTCCGAACTCAAATTAATAATCAAATTAACTAATGCAGTGAGAGTGAGCTTTGAATTTCTGGTGTACCGATGCATCACCACAGCAAAATAAAAATGGCGAATAGTTGAGGGTGTATGAACAGTGGCGTATTTAAGTTTACAAAAGTAATGACAAGTTTTTATTTATCCTTTTACAATTACAACGAGTCGATAAATCCTGCAAAAAATGACTAACACAATTTAAAAAAATGGATGGTCCTTTATTGGCACAGCATTCATTGAGATGGAAGCTATACAAATTCTCCCCTGAAATAATCCCTTTTACCATGCTTTATGACTTTTTTTTACACGAATTAACTGTGAGGTTCAATTCTTTTCAAATGGAATAAAGTACGACCAAATACACCGTGGAACAGGGAGCTATGAATGTCTTTGACAGTCCCACGCATTAGTACTCTACGCTTTCACCTTAACTCAGGCGGGAGCAAAAAATTGCGTGCTATGTGCGTGGAGTGGCGTTCTGTGGCAGCTGTAAATGTTCTGACGCGATCACGAAAATTTGCAAACAACACGGACTGGCGCCTTAATTATTAGAGCGCGGGAAACTTTCATGACAGAGCCCTGAAATCCTGGCACCCATTCGCTGGTCTGGCCAAACCAATTTGACTCAAGGCACAAAGATGCGTCCTGGAATTGTCAAACATCAGACGGCCGACTCTGGACGCCTAAGTTCACCGGCGTGACACACGATATGTCGGAGATGATACGCAGATTCGCTGTCCGCACAGTTGAAAATTCTATTGGCTGTTAGATAACCGCCGGCCGGGGTTTCCGAGCGGTTCTAGGCGCTACAGTCTGGAACCGCACGACCGCTACGGTCGCAGGTTCGAATCCTGCCTCGGGCACGGATGTGTGTGATGTCCTTAGGTTAGTTAGGTTTACGTAGTTCTAAGTTCTAGGGGACTGATGACCTTAGAAGTTAAGTCCCATAGTGCTCAGAGTCATTTTTTTGTTTTGTTAGATAACAACAAGTTACAGACCACAAGACTCATCCACTAGGGAAGGACCGGATGTTCTTCCCCAGGGGAAGACCAGAAGACGAGGAAGCCAAAAAATTACCACTTTCTACCAAGCCTCGGTACGGGAGCTGAATTAGCAAAAACGAATTGTCCCCCCTCCCCCCCCCCCCCCCCCCTGCACCCGCTCACATAAATAATACAAACTCATTGAATTCCGCTCATGACTGTTTCGTTGTCCTGGTGGCCAATCAAGACACAGCATCGGGATTCCCATGGTGAGGGAGCAAGCCTTCACTTTGCATGTCCTGAGAGGAGACAATGAGCGACTCAAAATGTCTCTTGTCTGAAAGAAGAAGATTTTAGACTACGGAGGCGTCATTTTGATGGTAAGCATGGCCATGTTTCGGCAAAAAAGTCTACCTAGATGGGACCTTAGTCCTTAATTTATGGAGAGATATAATCATTCGGGGGCGACTATTTCCAATTTCCGAAAGAAGGCTGTTAACCTCCACAGACAATATTGCTCGTGAAATATATGGTTTTGCCGATCGCTAAAATAACCTGGCGACTTCCTGGCATCAGGAGAGTCACAGTCTTATCTCCACTAAAGTACAGCAGCCTCTCTGTCCGTATAGTCTCAGATTCCCTCATGAAAATGCTCCGAGTTTTAAGACCTTTCCACCGTTTGCAGTATTCTTAAATGACTTTCTCCACCTACTTTCCGCCGTCTGACCGTCTTCGCAACAGACTGTCACAGGGCCCAGGTAAAATGTTTTGCGAACTGGCCTCCTCTTGCTCCGACCATAAGTGGAAAGAGGGGAGTACCAGACCCAAAGTGCCTCTGTAGGTGCGATCCACTGAGCTCTGACTTCCAGAATCACTGACATGGCTAAGTCGCTACTCTCACCATTTATAGCCCCCGATTCATCTGTCTCCCTGTTCTAAGTCGTCTCCACTATGGACGCTCTTCTATAAGTTCTCTATAGGTTACACATCGCAATTGTAAGAACATTTTGTCTACAATTTCCTCACGTAAAAAAGTCCTTAAATACATATATCAAATGTGATACTGGGGAACACGGATCATGTCCTAAAATATGAATATTAATCTGACTGACAATGTTGTTAAAGTGAGAGAGAGGAGTGCCACCTCTCAAGTTCCCTCTAACGCCTTCTTTTTCGCTGATGTCTTAACACGTATCCTATCATCCTCTCCACTCTTCGTATTTTATCCATATGCTTATTTCCTTGCCAGTTCTGCCGAGAACCTCTTCATTCATTATAGTATTACAGTTTATTTTCAAAATTCTTCTGTAGCACTGCTTCTCCAATGCTTCGTTTCTCTTCTTCTCTGGTTTCCCACAGCCTAAGACTCACTATTGTGTAAACCTATGCACCACACATAAATTCTTGGATTCGTTTGTCAAATAAGGGATAAGGTTGATATCAGTAGTTTTCATTTGGCAATGAATGCCCTCTTTGGCTGTGATAGCCCATTTTTACGTCCTCCTTAGCTCGTTCATCATACTTTATTATGTAACTTCGTTTATTGTGCGGCCACCAATTTTGATGTTAAGTATGTCGCTGGTCTTATTTGTGGTACTCTTCATTAATTTCCGCTTTCTTTGATGTACCCTCATGCCGCTTATTGTACTCATTAGGTTGATCATTAATTCAACATATTCTGTGATTCTTCTTCACTTTCATAGAGAGTAGCAGTCACATCAGTGAATTTTACTTTTGATATCCTTCAACCCTGAATTTTAATCCCAGTGTCGGATCTTTGAAGACTGTCATTGCTTTTTTGATGTATAAACTGAACAGTAGTAGGCAGAGGCTCATCCACCCCTTTTAATCCGCTCACTTCTTTCTTGGCCGCCCAGTGTTTTTGTTTACTCTTGGTTCTTGTACGTATTATATACGCCCGTCTTTCCCTACTGCTTACCCCTTTTTTTATCACAGTTTAAAACATCTTTCACTATTCTACGTTGTGGAACTCCTTTTTGTAAGTCAACGTACCCTACGAACGTGTAGTGGTTTGTAAGTCTAGCTTCCATTACCCCTCTCAACGTCTGGAAAGCCACTCTAGTGCTTTTACCTTTCCAAAACTCAAACCGATAGTCATCCAACATATCCTCGGTTTCCTGCGTCATTCCCTGTGTATTTCTCTCGTTAGCAGATTGGATACATGAGGCGTTAAGCACGTGTCTGCCCTTGCCAGCTTCGTGGCTGTGAGGACGATATTTTTGGAAATTCTCATGGCATGTCTCTAGACTCATACACACACACCTACACGAACAATAACTTGGCTCTTGAATTTATTAATGCCGTAGGGCTATTATCTGTGACTTCTGTGTCATTTGATACCATGTTGGTACCTGGATCTCTTTTCGTACCACACTTTCCCACCATATCTTAGATACCATAAAAGAGGAAACAGGGTGGAATCATGGTCGGTACTCACAATTTATAATGAAGACAGTTTGTTGACATTACGCCTTTTAAGGAATTTGAAAATTATAAACTGTGGGCGAGACACTAGATAAACCTTTGCAAATACAGTTAGAAATCCAACGTGCTCAGTACTCAAGTAAACAGTCCGTTAAGAGAAAGTTATAAAAAATGTGCCAGGCTTTTATAGAAATCTTAAGCATAGCAATTGTCAATTACTTCACATAACCACTTCATCAACCTCCTCAAAACCAGTTATTACATTAAGATGGCCACAATTAACAATCTTCACTAAAATACCGTTATAAACTTACTATTTCAATCCGTTAAAGAAGCAATTACAAACTTAACATTGCCGGGCACTAATACCCCTCGTTTTATTTTCCCTTATTAAGAAGACTGAATTACTGGCAAACTTCAGGAATTCATACTCCTTTGTAGGATTACCCTCAAAATACATATAATGAAAACAGTTACCAATAAAGTGTGACTTAAAGATACTTCAACACTAATGCCAAGCTATGATCCAATTGTGATGCAACCACTTACACAAAAAACTACAGCAGAAACACTGATCTTTCATAAAGAATGTTCACGTTCTCAGACGTGTTAATAAAATACCACTAGAAAGAGATGCTGAAGGAACTCAGCAGGTGCTATGCAATTTAAAGTTTAGCCAGTTGCCAGTCGCTAATATTTATGGAAAAAGGTTCGTATAAGAAAAGGTTACACACAATATATATATTTATCAGCTTAACTCGCCTTTGCGGATGGAAGACTGGTACTAAACTTTGTAAGGCGGCATGTGAACAACTCCCGGTAGTGGCCAGGTTCTTAAACACTGCCAGGCCTACACCTCGGATTGCATTCCACTCCCCGCCAAGGCGCTGCCACAATCAGAGGTTTTTGCGCGAATCGCACAGACATTCCAACAACTCTGAAACATAGAAAAACTCGGCAGAACCTTGACTCGATATATGGGTAAATGTGTGAAGGAATACGTTACACTACTGATAAATTCGCAACTTTGACCGTAAGCATTTTTGCACATGGACAACTGTATTAGCAGAGTGCAGGCTTTGAAAACGCCAACATAAAATCATTTGATCACAAGAAACACAGAGCACTAGTAAAACTTATGAGAAAACGTTCAAATAACGGCCACCATTTAACTAGGCCAACTGAACTCTTCCACACCACCTTCAAGTTCGACTATGAAAGTCTCACGATAATAATAATGTCTAAATGCCTCTGAGTGCGTCGGTCAAGAAAACACATTTACGACCACTTACTTCATATCACGTACACAATACGAAGGAGCAGGTTCCACAGCTTCACCGCTTCACTTCAAATTTTGTTCCCAGCGAAGTCATAGCTGCCCAAGTCGCCAAAACGCCCAACCAATTTCACACCACAACATGTAACGGTCATCACGCTCGTTCGGCAGCCGTTGACACTCGTCTCCCAGCGATTGTCACGAGATCTCCAGGGTTACCCGTCGAAGGCTACCAACCCCGTCCCTTGGCCCACCAACTCGGAAGATAAGACAGGCGAAATGCAAAGATAGCTTAGCTCAAGCACAATCTATCTCAACGATACATGAAGACAATAACACTGGTACCAGTTCGCCAAGGCTCGCAAGTCTGCCGAAGCTCCATTCGAGTGTCTTCCGTGTCTATTCCTATTTCTTCTTCTATCATCTCCTCGTAGAAGCCGTCAGTGTACTTTTTCATCTGCCTTGACAGTGGAGTTACCATCCATGTTGTACGTCCTTTTGTTGGGACTCCTCTGGAATAAGATCACGTTTGCAACCGGTGCAGTGTTGAAAGTTGGGTGTTAGTCGGCTCTTTCATTTTGTTGAATTTTACCTTTTTTGAGTAGCAATATTTGGTTTCCTACTTTACTAGTACCAACCAGTTCCAGTAACATTGATACAGTCTTTTTCTCAAACTCTTTTCTAATTTAATGAATCACCAGTAAGTTGTTGGCAAGTCTCTTCGCACTCAGCCGGGGCCATTCGTTGGCGGGTTTCATGCCACGTGGGTTATTTGTTAGAAGAGATTTGGCCGATACATTTCTTTACTAAGTTGAGTCTGGTTAAGAGAGTAAGATGGAGATCTGCTTTCGAAGTCGGTTGCTGTTGTCATGAAGTCACTTTGGATGATAGAGAACCATGTTGTTTAACTAACGTTAGTACGTAAAATATGTCTGATAAGATTATCCCAATATAAGTTAGGTGCTGGATTATAGTTTTCTGTGTAAGGATAGCTGGCATTGTCCATCAGTATTGCTACGGGTGCAAGTATTCGGTCCCGTGTTTACGAGCCGTTAAGTAGATGTGAAGAGCTCTGCAGGGTGTTTCACTAAATGTGTTTGCCTTTGTAAGTTACTAAGTAATAGGCGGCGGAAATATTTATTTCGGTAGGTCACCATAAGAAATTTTACTCTCTCTGGGGAGCTATGAACATAGTTTATTGTGTTATTGTCCAAAGAGTCATAGCAAAAAGATACAATTTTTTAAATGGAACAATAGTCGTTTCTATCATGCACTAGAATCAGTAACACCAGCTGTGTATACATCAATTTAAATTACATTCCTATCACTTTTAGTTTGGGAGCTACAACTATTCAAAGTTTCAGGGGCAGATACCACGCACGCTACGCATAACAATATGAGCCTTCTAAATGTAGTGCGGCCGACTTGCAACATCGCATGTGTCACGGAGCAAGATGCTTCCTCGATGCGCTGTTAGATTGCTGACTGTCGCCGCACACGGCCGTATACCCGACAGTTCGAGCCACACAAACAAACGAGGCTCACTATACCACAGTTACTGACATCGGATGAAGATGTCATACAGGAACAACGAGTACGTTAACATGTTGCTGATGCTCGGCGAGTGCCGACACGATGCCACTGAAGCAGCCATGCCGTACGCCGTGAGATATCCTCGGCTTAGAGCTCCGGCAGCCATTACGTTCTTACGTGCTGAACAACGACTTCGGGAAACAGGGAGCTTGGTAAAGCGCCGCCATAACAGACAAAGAACTGCCAGAAGTAAGGAGACGGAGGTGTTTGTTTTAGCAGCAGTACACCACGATCCTCACGTCAGCTTTCGAGCAGTTGCTGCAGTCGCTGGTGTCAATCTCTCGTCTGTGTGGCGTATTGTACAAGGCCACATGTTCCACCCGTACCGCCTGTGACTGACCCAGGAGCTGCATGGGAACGATTTCCGTGCGAGAGTTACATTCTGTGGATGGGCCATGAGTAATTTCACGCTGGAGTCTTTACAGAGTGTTATGTTCTCTGAAGAGTCCACGATCACGAATTATGGTGCAGCGAAACGCCATAACGTGCACCACCGGGCCGCGGCAATCCTCAATGGGTACGACCTGTCGACCGTCAACGTAGGTGGTCTATTAATGTATAATGTGGAATCCTTGAGGATGAAATCATCGATCCACATTACTTACCAGGTACACTGACAGGTGAGTTATATCGCTCGTTTATAGTTGATAGTTTGGGTAGTCTCCTTGATCATGTGTGTCTACACACAAGAGTCCATATGTGGATGCAGCACGATGGTCACCCAGCCCATTTTGCGCGTGCTGTTATGGAAGAACTAAACAACAGGTTTGCAGGAAGGTGGTTGAGGTGCCATGGTCCTCATTCATGGCCCGCAAGGTCACCCGATTTAACATCATTAGATTCCCTTTTGTAAGGATATCTAAAGGATCATGTTTATGTCACTGAGCACACATCACCAGATGATCTAAAACGGCGCATATAGGACACATGTTGCTAAGTGACACCGGCTCTGTTATATCAGAACCTTTAGAAGGCACATTGCATTGTGCATTCAGGAACATGGACACGGATTTGAACATCTCATTTAAACCAACCTCGCACCGCCAGAACATCCATCACCAACCACACAGCCATATATTATGTACAGCGTGTGGTATCTGCCCCTGAAACTTTGAAGGGTTGTAGCTCCCAAACTAAAAGTGATAGGAATGTAATTTAAATTGATGTATACACAGCTGATGTTACTGAATCCAGTGCATGATAGAAACAACTATTGTTCCATTTAAAAAATTGTATCTTTTTGCTGTAACTCTGTGGATAATAACACAGTAAACTATGTTCATAGCACCGCAGACAGCGTAACATTTCTTATAGTGACCTACCGCAATAAATATTTCCGTCACCTATTACTTTGTAACGTACAGAAGCAGACACATTTAGTGAAACACCCTGTACATGTATATTTGTTTTTGGGTGTGTTTTCCGCACCTCCTCCTAAACTACTCGACTGATTTCAACCAACCTTGGTCCATAGGTCCACATACACCCTACTGTCTCACAACAATGGCTGTCTGGCTAAGAACCACCTACCGATCGTATCTCAGTAGATTTGACGTCATAAACAATGAGATGCGTAAAGACTGCCGCATCATCTACGACTTAAGAATTTATTACTTCTGTGTTACTAACTCTAACTGTAGCACATTTTGCAGACAGTATCCACATAATTATTCTGCTGAATGTACCTACACAAAAATATCATTCCACGATATATAGTTCAAGAGATATGACGTCAGACACTAAGATGGGTGAAAAAATGCAACATCATGCATGAAGTTTTAATATACATATTCTTTAGTACTAACACAGCTCTACAGTCAACTTAAGGCTGCTATAGACATCCAAAGCATCTGCACCCAGTATACAGAAACTATCCAGGATATTCCACTACAAACACAGTCCTTTTTTCCGTTTCTAATAGAAAATCGGCAAAATGAATACCTGGGCAAAGCCGACTTTGTTAGCTAGATGATAAATGAAATAGTGAATTGGATAGGTGGTTAAAAAAACTTAAAAAGGAAGAGTGTTTGATTCATAAGAATCGACGGACATGAGTACGCAATATGACGTACAGTAACATTCAGCAAGGAAAATTTGCCTGTAGTGTTCATATCCTCTCTGTATTTCAGCTGGGATCGTGGATTCTACGTAGCCAAACCTAATTTCTCAGGGAGGCAATCGCTGTTTCTTGTTTGCTTTTACAGAACCACCCTTCCAGTGTCACTGCGCAAACTCAGGACAACAAATGAGCGCTCGCGGCAATAGCAATATATATCGGACTACCTGATCGACACTCTGGTGTTTCCGTTTACCTACGGACTTTGAGCGCTAACGCACTGGAAAATGCGCCGTTGCTGCAGAGCCCTGGATCGTATTATGTGGGCGGGCATTATTTACATGTCGGCTGCGCCACGTGTGCTAGACCAGGCGCGGCCACGTGCTGCGCAGAGGCGGCTGTTTCTGCGACGTTTGCCGCCCGCTTGCCCTCGTGTACACTGTACTTGGGCACGAACGATTGGGCGGACACTGGCCCCCGCACAATACATACACATCGCTGATGACGTGTTTGCTGCCGGCAAACAGCGCACGTCCCCAGCTGTACAGTGAGACCACTCGGTCCTCTTTCTGGTCGGATCCGGACTCGCGATAGTCCCGCGGCCCGTCTCCCGTAACGCGTGTGCACGGCACTGCACTTCTGCTGTGTGTTCCGGAGATTTTCCGCTGGAATGGTGGGTGCGTTTGGTGGTGACGTTGGCTGCCGATCAATGTTGTCTCACCTCACTTGGAACAGACGCATATTTTACGAACTTGACGTCTTCAATTGATATATTTTTCCAATCATCATGGCCCGACAATGAAAATTATCCCCTCTTATAACGAAATCCCACTGTCTCTTTTTTGTTATTTCTTCCTCCGCTACCAGTTTAGAAGTCTCATTCCTATTCACAAACGCTCATTCTCGTTCAAATAAGTGTCGGAAGTTCCATGCGGCTTTTCGCGGATGATGCTGTAGTATACAGAGAAGTTGCAGCATTAGAAAATTGCAGCGAAATGCAGGAAGACCTGCAGCGGATAGGCACTTGGTGCAGGGAGTGGTAACTGACCCTTAACATAGACAAATATAATGTATTGCGAATACATAGAAAGACGGATCCTTTATTGCATGATTATATGATAGCGGAACAAACACTGGTAGCAGTTACTTCTGTAAAATATCTGGGAGTATGCGTGCGGAACGATTCGAAGTGCAATGATCATATAAAATTAATTGTTGGTAAGGCGGGTGCCAGGTTGAGATTCATTGGGAGAGTCCTTAGAAAATGTAGTCCATCAACAAAGGAGGTGACTTACAAAACACTCGTTCGACCTATACTTGAGTATTGCTCATCAGTGTGGGATTCGTACCAGGTCGGGTTGACAGAGGAGATAGAGAAGATCCAAAGAAGAGCGGCGCGTTTCGTCACACGGTTATCTGGTAAGCGTGACAGCGTTACTGAGATGTTTAGCAAACTCACGTAGCAGACTCTGCAAGAGAGGCGCTCTGCATCGCGGTGTAGCTTGTTGTCCAGGTTTCGAGAAGGTGGGTTTCTGGATAACGTATCGAATATATTGCTTCCCCCTACTTATACCTCCCGAGGAGATCACGGATGTAAAATTAGAGAGATTCGAGCACGCACGGAGGCTTTCCGGCAGTCGTTCTTCCTGGGAACCATACGCGACTGGAACAAGAAAGAGAGGTAATGACAGTGACACGTAAAGTGCTCTCCGCCACACACCATTAGGTGGCTTGCGGAGTATAAATCTAGATGTAGATGTAGATGTAATCTCATATCTTCACTATTTACAACTAGGCAGCGTAATTCAAATACCTTTTACTTAATGTAAATTTTTCACGAAGCTCAGTCTCAAAGTTCAAACAACATTACCATATATTGTCGGAAAAATTTAATACACCGTTGAAGATATTTCCAATTCACTCAAGATTTATAGTTACAACAGTACATTGGAGTATATGAAATGATGGCATTTACATATCAATAGTACGAGCGATTCTGGGGCACCTATAGTGAAACACTCATATTAGTATGTGGTGTAGCCTTCACGAGCGGAAATTCAGGTTCTGTCTCCATCATCCGGTCGATCGTAGAGATGACAAATGCTGTTTGTGGATACGTTATGCCACGTCAGCTCAACCTGTTCACCTACTTCAGCAAGGGATGTTGGCTGACGATTCGCACGAGTCACTTCTCGTCCCATCATATCCCACAAGTGCTCAATGGGGACAAGTTCGGAAATCGAGCTGGCGAGGGAAGCTGCTGGATGTCTTGCAGAGGACGTTGAGTTTTACGGAAGTGCGTCGGCGAGCACTATCATGCTGAAACAACACATCACCTTCCTGTTGCATGAATGGTAAAAGAACGGGTCTAACAACATTCTGCCCCCACCCCCAAAAAAGAAAAACACCAGCTGTGAACAGTAGCTTATCGCACGCTAGACCATTAGACCTGGGGTGGGCCTAGTATGTCTTAAACGAATGCGCACTACGAGACACGCAAACGACCACCACTTGCGTAGAGACAGAATCTGCTTTGATCGCTGGAGACAACTCCGCGCCATTCCATCTTCCAAGTGATCCTCCGAAAGCAACGGTCGAGCAGTGCACGTCGTTGCTGTGACGTGAGTAATACGGGCTACAGGTGTGCGTTCCCGCAGTCCCACTGCTAACAACCGGTACGCAACGGTTCGTGTTGACACATCTGGACTGCAAGGCCTCCTATCTGTGCTGTAGTAACTGTACAATCTGTCTCTGGTGCCCTTATAATACGACGATCCTAGCGGCAGTGTGTGCTGCCTGGACATCCAGAACCTAAGGATGTGAGAACGTTCACAGCATCGTTGCAGAACTGACGCAGCACGTTCAGCTTGTGTGGGCAATTCTTCTAAAGGATCACCCCTCCACTCGGAACGCCACAATAAGGTCAATTTCAAACTCGTTCAATTGACTGTAGGGAGCACGAGTGCATCTCCGTGGCATGACTACCTGCCTGCTTCACACTTCTACATCACACTGAGCCTTCTGGCTGTGAGAATCCCTTATTATGCTACTACGCTTTCTGTTGGCGGGCGACTTTGAAACCGTCGTCAGCACATCTAGGTAGCATAAGTCGTCATTTGATCAAAATTCGCTAATTTCTTTCCGGCAGTGCATATAGTAAGGACAAACGCATTTTATTTGCAAATGAATAGTACTTATCTTGCAAAGTTGGTCTCAATATAAGAGGCTCCTTCCATTGTTTCTGGATCACCTATTGAAAAGATTTTGTCCACAGTCGTTTAATTGACAGGTCACTGGGAAATTGTATTGCTTTTAATCATTTTCTTGTTTTATTTGCATGTTCTTGAAACAAAATTACGCATCACATATTTGCCATTATCCTAATATAATTGATTAAGGTATACAAAAAACATAAATGATCAGAGAACAACATGTACCGGACTCAATAGTGGCTAAATCCACGCTGAAACTATTTTAACATCATCTGACGCTGTCTCAAGCTGCCCTGACGCCATCGTCGCCAAAAATACCTTAGATATTACGGTCCAGCTTCCAGTATGTTGTACAACAAGATGTTGTCCAAACTGGTATTATCATGACTGTCAAAACTGAGATAGTCTCCAAGATTTAATTTATTTCTCTCCAATGCAGTAAATGAAGCAGGCAAAAAGGAATACAAACGTCTCAAAAATGATATCGGCAGGAAGTGCAAAATGGCTAAGCAGGGATGGCTAGAGGACAAATGTAAGGATGTAGAGGCCTGTCTCACTAGGGGTAAGATAGATACTGCCTACAGGAAAATTAAAGAGACCTGGTGAGCACGATGTATGAGACAGGCGAAATACCCTCAGACTTCAAGAAGAATATAATAATTCCAATCCCAAAGAAAGCAGGTGTTGACAGATGTGAAAATTACCGAACTATCAGTTTAATAAGTCACAGCTGCAAAATACTAACGCGAATTCTTTACAGACGAATGGAAAAACTGGTAGAAGCCGACCTCGGGGAAGATCAGTTTGGATTCCGTAGAAATGTTGGAACACGTGAGGCAATACTGACCTTACGACTTATCTTAGAAGAAAGATTAAGAAAAGGCAAACCTACGTTTGTAGCATTTGTAGACTTAGAGAAAGCTTTTGACAATGTTGACTGGAATACTCTCTTTCAAATTCTGAAGGTGGCAGGGGTAAAATACAGGGAGCGAAAGGCTATTTACAATTTGTACAGAAACCAGATGGCAGTTATAAGAGTCGAGGGGCATGAAAGGGAAGCAGTGGTTGGGAAAGGAGTGAGACAGGGTTGTAGCCTTTCCCCGATGTTATTCAATCTGTATATTGAGCAAGCAGTAAAGGAAACAAATGAAAAATTCGGAGTAGGTATTAAAATTCATGAAGAAGAAGTAAAAACTTTGAGGTTCGTCGATGACATTGTAATTCTGTCAGAGACAGTAAAGGACTTGGAAGAGCAGTTGAACGGAATGGACAGTGTCTTGAAAAGTGGATATAAGATGAACATCAACAAAAGCAAAACGAGGATAATGGAATGTAGTCAAATTAAGTCGGGTGATGCTGAGGGAATTAGATTAGGAAATGAGACACTTAAAGTAGTAAGGGAGTTTTGCTATTTAGGGAGTAAAATAACCGATGATGGTCGAAGTAGAGAGGATATAAAATGTAGACTGGCAACGGCAAGGAAAGCGTTTCTCAAGAAGAGAAATTTGTTAACATCGAGTATAGATTTAAGTGTCAGGAAGTCGTTTCTGATAGTATTTGTATTGAGTGTAGCCATGTATGGAAGTGAAACATGGACGATAACTAGTTTGGACAAGAAGAGAATAGAAGCTTTCGAAATGTGGTGCTAAAGAAGAATGCTGAAGATAAGGTGGGTAGATCGCGTAACTAATGAGGAGGTATTGAATAGGATGGGGGAGAAGAGAAGTTTGTGGCACAACTTGACTAGAAGAAGGGATCGGTTGGTAGGACATGTTTTGAGGCATCGAGGGATCGCAAATTTAGCATTGGAGGGCACCGTGGAGGGTAAAAATCGTAGAGGGAGACCAAGAGATGAATACACTAAGCAGATTCAGAAGGATGTAGGTTGCAGTAGGTACTGGGAGATGGAAAAGCTTGCACAGGATAGAGCAGCATGGAGAGCTGCATCAAACCAGTCTCAGGACTGAAGACCACAGCAACAACAACAACTTCTGAAAATAATTATTTCAGTAAATATTTGTGGCCCTAATTATTAATAACGAAGTTTGTAAATTTTGACAACATGAAAAATAATACCTTCTTCTTGACGTATTTTGTAAAACATATTTCATTATCGAAAGTAAAATTAGAAAAATTATAAGGGAAGACAGAATTTTTTTTGCATTGAGACTAAAGGATTACAACATCGTATTCACTGTAAATAAGTTTTTAGATAATTTAAACTGGCAGTTGTGACTGCTAATTTTCATTGTACAAAATCGATATTATGAAAGGAATGGATACAAATAATAATAATATGTAAATAGAACCTTTTTTGGCAATCATATATGTTCAGAAGTATCTACAGATGTGAAATATATCTTTTAAGTTAGAGAATGAATCTGTGTCTGGCCAAAATTTTCTTGCAACCGAACATATCGATTAACATGTGAAAGTTCCGAGGAGGCTATTTTCATTACACCAGGTAAGTGTGAGAACAGTAACGAGACCGGCGAACTACTATGGCAAACTGGAAAACGAGATCGTTGACTAGTGACTCAGAGGCAGTCCTTACTTTGATATTACTATGTCAATCCAGTTTTTATCGTTTAGCTCTCACCATTCGTAATGCCTAAACAGTGATATGATATCCGATTACGTCATGAATTATGAGCAGAGTTTAAAAAAAAAAAGAACTTGAATCAATAAGAGAATACTGCTGATTTTGTGCAGTATTCTTCGACCACTTACCACTTTTCGATAACAGCATCGAACTATGGACGGATTAAGTTTTTCTTATTTGCTACTTTAATTCAGTACTTTGATTCTATGTATATTGAAACTGAGTGAGTCTAAATTTTTCGATCTTTGTGCAATTGCTACCCCTACTACAGAAAATAATAGTAATAAGAAACTGAAAATCGGTTATTTCAGGAACTGATTATTTTAATTGGTTTTAAAAATCACGTTAAAATGACGTGAAAAAAAGATATAGTCGGATACCGGTTGTTTCAGTGATAACCGCCATCCCTAGCGTGTGCAGTCCAGAAAATCAATGATCCACGAAAGCCATGGATTTGGATTACCGCTGCAGTGCGTGTGGAAAATTTGCAACGGCTGCAGCTCGTGCAACAGTTATAACCGAAAGCCTATGACCCGTGCCTTCAATTTTGCCTCACAAGGCAAGAAAAACATGAGTATGAACATTTCTTATCCAAGTTGATATTCAGCGACAAAGCAAACTCTCATTTACCTGTATATGTTAAGTACCACAGTATCAGAGTGTGGGACACAGAAAATCCTCTCGAAATTGTGGCATACAAACGAGATTCTTGAAAGATTAATGTTTTCTGTGTAGTGTTGCAGAAGAAGCTGAATGGGCCGTTTTTCTTCTGTAAGGAGAATGTCACGCATACATTTTGCCTTGATATGTGGCAGTTGTTCTTTCCATAAACGACTGCTGATCCCGAGAATTTCATCCTCCATCCCAGTCGTTGGAGCTACCTGATCGACGTTGGATTGAGTGTAGTGATAAATACGATGCGGCTCTGTTCCCTTGGCCAATCTTGTGTCCTTTACCTTTAGGGACATATTAAGGACCTTGTTTACGTACCTACACTGCCACTGACAATTTATCAGCTCAAAGAATGCATCAGTGCTGCTGCGATGATGACTGACAGGATGACAAGATATGAAGTGAACTCCACTACCACTTGAACGAATGCTCTCTGACCAGTGGCACTCACAGTACATCATTTAAGTGAGAAATGCGAACTTGGTGAATTTACGGGTCTATTCGTGCATCAGTCGTATTGCAACTCTTTGGAAAATACAGAGCTCCTAGACGAATGGATCATTTAATGTCCTCCATTACTTCGTTTTTATATGGATGTCAAAGCACTACACTGAAGTAGTACTGGGCATGATAATAGGCAATGGTCATGTCGGAGAAAACAAATCATCTGGAAAAAGAAAAAATCGCATTTTGTAGCTATTACCTTAAGCTGCTCTTCAACAGACTTACTCGCGTCCCGTTTTCAAAAACACAGACAAACGTAGACAGTAGCTTTCCTGTACCTCATGTGCAAGTAGAGCACTTGCCCGCGAAAGGCAAAAGTCCAGAGCTCGAGTCTCGGTCCGGCACACAGTTTTAATCTGCCAGGAAGTTTCAATACTTTTGTTAATTTCAGCTTGTTACTAAAGTTATGAACTAAACTCATATTATTTAATCTTTTAATTCCGTAACAAAATTATTCATTTTTTGTTACAACTGTTACGCACAAATTTCATGAAGCTTTTATCTGCAAATCTAGAAACTGCTATTTGCCTCCAATTCAGTAATACCAATCAAATATGAGTTTAGAAGCTAGTGTAGTTTTTCTCATTAAATGTCTCTCTAAAGAACCTATACAACTCACAGAGCATTTATGTCAACTGATGCGCTCTAGTAAACACAAGTGGCTCTTTCTTCTGTATCCTAAGTTCAGATTTCACAGCTAAAATGTTTAAGGACATAATGACGTTAACTGAGCCAAGACAGCTTTATAGTGATTATGAATCACAAAAGATGTAGAAAGATGTAGCCTTTTACTGTATATTTCCCAAAGAATAATTATTATCAAAACTAGACCCACCTCTATAGATAACCAAAACTTAAAGTTCTCACCTCGGTAGCTGACGTGGTGTTTGATTATAGTTTCTAACAATGCTCACGTAATGATGGAGTTAAACATAAGGCTGCTGGAAGTGAAAGCTACAATTATTTTGCCATTATTCCTCTTGAGGTACCAGCTTTATCGTTATTATTCCTATTGAAGTATTCTTATGCGTATGTCTATTTGCAACTTGTAATTATTATTTGCAGGGTGAAAACGCCTTCACCATTTCCTAGCCGTTTCATTGTGTAGTCTTCCGCCCATACAAAACCATGATACTGCTTAGTTACCCTTTACACAACTTTAACTACTGAATTTCGCTTCACCAGAAAAAAAACTTCTATCTCCGCTCAGATACATACCGAGTCCTTCCATGTAGTATTTTTGCGATTTAAAGCCGGTCTTGCAGCACAGTTGTGTGTGACCTATGAACATACAGAGAAACGATGTTCCGCAGCGACACCATAGTAGCAACGTTTTCACCTCTTGTCTTTTTGTGTAATGAAGTGCGCGCTTGTCATTCTTGGCGCGCTCCACGTCATTGCTACACTTATTCCAACTATATAACGCAATTACTACAACTACGACGGGTTCGTATAATCTCTCTGAACATTTTATATACACTCCTGGAAATGGAAAAAAGAACACATTGCCACCGGTGTGTCAGACCCACCATACTTGATCCGGACACTGCGAGAGGGCTGTACAAGCAATGATCACACGCACGGGGCCGGCCGCGGTGGCCTCGCGGTTAAGGCGCTCAGTCCGGAACCGCGCGACTGCTACGGTCGCAGGTTCGAATCCTGCTTCGGGCATGGATGTGTGTGATGTCCTTAGGTTAGTTAGGTTTAAGTAGTTCTAAGTTCTAATGGACTGATGACCTCAGAAGTTAAGTCCCATAGTGCTCAGAACCATTTGAACCATTTGAACCACACGCACGGCACAGCGGACACACCAGGAACCGCGGTGTTGGCCGTCGAATGGCGCTAGCTGCGCAGCATTTGTGCACCGCCGCCGTTAGTGTCAGCCAGTTTGCCGTGGCATACGGAGCTCCATCGCAGTCTTTAACACTGGTAGCATGCCGCGACTGCGTGGACGGGAACCGTATGTGCAGTTGACGGACTTTGAGCGAGGGCGTATAGTGGGCATGCGGGAGGCCGGGTGGACGTACCGCCGAATTGCTCAACACGTGGGGCGTGAGGTCTCCACAGTACATCGATGTTGTCGCCAGTGGTCGGCGGAAGGTGCACGTGCCCGTCGACCTGGGACCGGACCGCAGCGACGCACGGATGCACGCCAAGACCGTAGGATCCTACGCAGTGCCGTAGGGTACCGCACCGCCACTTCCCAGCAAATTAGGGACTCTGTTGCTCCTGGGGTATCGGCGAGGACCATTCGCAACCGTCTCCATGAAGCTGGGCTACGGTCCTGCACACCGTTAGGCCGTCTTCCGCTCACGCCCCAACAACGTGCAGCCCGCCTCCAGTGGTGTCGCGACAGGCGTGAATGGAGGGACGAATGGAGACGTGTCGTCTTCAGCGATGAGAGTCGCTTCTGCCTTGGTGCCAATGATGGTCGTATGCGTGTTTGGCGCCGTGCAGGTGAGCGCCACAATCAGGACTGCATACGACCGAGGCACACAGGGCCAACACCCGGCATCATGGTGTGGGGAGCGATCTCCTACACTGGCCGTACACCACTGGTGATCGTCGAGGGGACACTGAATAGTGCACGGTACATCCAAACCGTCATCGAACCCATCGTTCAACCATTCCTAGACCGGCAAGGGAACTTGCTGTTCCAACAGGACAACGCACGTCCGCATGTATCCCGTGCCACCCAACGTGCTCTAGAAGGTGTACGTCAACTACCCTGGCCAGCAAGATCTCCGGATCTGTCCCCCATTGAGCATGTTTGGGACTGGATGAAGCGTCGTCTCACGCGGTCTGCACGTCCAGCACGAACGCTGGTCCAACTGAGGCGCCAGGTGGAAATGGCATGGCAAGCCGTTCCACAGGACTACATCCAGCATCTCTACGATCGTCTCCATGGGAGAATAGCAGCCTGCATTGCTGCGAAAGGTGGATATACACTGTACTAGTGCCGACATTGTGCATGCTCTGTTGCCTGTGTCTATGTGCCTGTGGTTCTGTCAGTGTGATCATGTGATGTATCTGACCCCAGGAATGTGTCAATAAAGTTTCCCCTTCCTGGGACAATGAATTCACGGTGTTCTTATTTCAATTTCCAGGAGTGTATGTATCTCTACAGCAAGGCACACAGAGAGCTACAATTGCTGTAACTTAATATATTTGCATTAAATATTTTGAGAGAAATTTCTTGTTACATTAAAAAAAATCATTTTTTGGGATTTAATGTAGAAAATTTTTATCTTATCTTTACAAATAAAACGGAAGTTTAAATACGTCCATTAAAATGGTTCAAATGGCTCTGAGCACTACGGGACTTAACATCTGTGGTCATCAGTCCCCTAGAACTTAGACCTACTTAAACCTAACTAGTCTAAGGACATCACACACATCCATGCATGAGGCAGGATTCGAACTTGCGACCGTAGCAGTCGCGCGGTTCCGGACTGAGCGCCTAGAACCGCTAGACCACCGCGGCCGGCAAAATACGTCCATTAAGTTGTTTTTGAATGCTAATTCATTTTCTGTAGCATAACTTTCAGTAACATTTAAACTGAGTTTTTAAAAATGGCTGCCTAAGTGAGGTATCAGGAACGGCACTATTGCTTCCGTCTGGAAATTTTTAGTACAAATCAAAGCTGAATATTATTTTCAGAGCTAATACGATACACTATTTCCAGAACTTGGCCACTGTAAAACATAGTTATAACATTTACCCTGGTGTCCAAAATTAAAGCAACAAACCGGTATTTCCCCGTCCTGTGTGTAATTCATGATAGAATCATACAAACTGTCAACCAGATGTCCTTACGATCGTGTTCTGCACTGAAGGTGACATTCCGGTCATCGGACAACCATACCAACGATGACGTTAGGGCACCTATGAAACGATGTAGTATTTTCCATAATTATAGAAGAAATGGACGTCAATGCGACAGAAATGTAATTCACCACGTCGGCTATGTAATTATGTAATCTTTTTTTACAAACTGTAAAGACCTGCGTCTGTTCCAGTTATATGGTACAATCTGTGCTCCAGCGACTTACAGTAAACCAATTCTAGAGGTCGTTCCATTGCATACTCAGTAAGGTGCAACGGGCCCACCATCAGGCCATCTAGAACTTCCTCTATCGAGCGATTTGAGTCATTTTCCCTTATGTCTGTTCAAAAATGTTCGAATGTGTATGAAATCTTATGGGACTTAACTGCTAAGGTCATCAGTCCATAAGCTGACAAACTACTTAACCTAAAGCATCCAAAGGATAAACACACACACCCATGCCCAAGGGAGGACTCGAACCTCCGCCGGAACCAGCCGCACAGTCCATGAATGCTGCGTCTTTTGTCTGAGTAAGTCATTTTAGCATACATGTCATAAAATTGTGTTGTGAGCATCGTCCGTGAAGTGGTTCCTGAATTTAATATTTCAGCCTAGATTTTATTACCTTCCATTACGATGGCAGGATGATTAACCGACATTTGGACAGGCATGATCCGATGACTGAAAGTCAGTGGGACAATTTTTTCTAATTCTGCATTCACTGAACACATTTCGGATATCTGTCTCAAACTTCTTTTGATTTCATTCGGTTTTTGGAAGCAACTGTTCAGCTTCATTTGGTTCTGCCATGCAGCTCTCTATGGTTTTATAAAAGTTTATAATGCCGTTGAAATATTTCTGTTATTGTTGTTGAGCATTTTTTTCATAGCAAGAGCGTATGTAGCCCTAGGTAGCGTATGAATTACCACTCAACTTTGTCAGAGATTCACCAAATTCTGCTTCCAATGGCTTAATCTCTGCTACTGGCTCAACAGGCAGCTTCTGATAGCATTTTTGTGATACCCACCAAATTGTTTCGGCGGGCAGCATAAAAGGTGGAAGAAGTGACCCCCTTGCCACAGAAATGCAGCTGCTTTGCGTAAGTGGGATGCTGTCACGTTTGCAGCTAGTTTTGTCAGATATCAACACTAATCTAACGTAAGTGATGAGTAATTAATCTAGTAGTTAAATCTGGGCTGCCATGGACAGTTTGTAGCTCAAGCTCAGTTCCAACAAACACTTTCATATCTGGCGTTAACTGTCCGATAATCACTCCTCGATAGCTGCTGGGCTGTTTTGAAAATTTCCCCTATTTCTGTTGAACGATCAAGGAGTTACCATGTTTCCCAATCTTTCTGGAGCGATACACCATATAGATGCACTATGTGATCAAAATTACCCGGACGCCCTAAAAAACAAACGTTTTACGTATTAGGCTCATAGTGCTGCCACCTACTGCGAGTAGTCATTAGGCATCGCGAGATAGCAGAATGGGGCTCTCCGCGGAACTCATGGACTTCGAACGTGGTCAGGTGAGATGGTGTCACTTGTGTCATACATCTGTACGCGATATTTCCACACTTCTAAACATCCTTAGCTCCACTGTTTCTATGTGACAAAGAAGTGGAAACGTTAAGGGACAACTACAGTGCAAAAGCGTGCAGGCTGACCTCGTCTCTTGTCTGACAGAGACCACCGACAGTTAAAGATGACCGTAATGTGTAATATGCAGACATCTATCCAGACCATCACACAGGAATTCCAAACTGCATCAGGGTCCACTGCAAGTACTACGACAGTTAGGTAGGAGGTGAGAAAACTTGTATTTCATGGTCGGGCGGCTACTCGTAAGCCACATATCACGCCGGTAAATGCCAAACGACGCATCGCTTGGTGTTGTAAGGAGCATAAACATTGGACGATTGAATAGTGGAAAAACGTTGTGTGGAGTGACGAATCACGGTACACAATGTGGCCATCCGATGGCAGGGTGTGGGTATGGCGAATGCCCAGTGAACGTCATCTGCCAGCGTGTGTAGTGCCAACAGTAAAATTCGGAGGACGTGGTATTTTGGTGTGGTCGCGTTTTTCATGGTGGGGAGCTTGTACCACTTGTTATTTAACGTAGCACCATCACAGTACAGGCCTAAATTGATGTTTTATCACCTTCATGCTTCCCACTGTTTAAAGGCAATTCGGGGATGGCGACTGCATCCTCCAACACGATCGAGCAACTGTTCATAATTCACGGCCTGTGGCGAAGTGATTATACGACAATTACATCCCTGTAATGGACTGGCCTGCACAGAGTCCTGACCTGAATAATGTAGTACACTTTTAGGGATGTTTTGGAAAGCCGACTTCGTGCCAGGACTCACTGACCGACATCGATCTCTTCTCAGTGCAGCACTCCGTGAAGAATGGGCCGCCATTCCCCAAGAAACAAGCGTTCAGTGCATAGTGCTGTGGAATGCAGAAAAAACAGCAAATTGGCGCTCATAGGAAGAAGAACAAGACCAAAAATGCAACAGGAGCGTAATATGTAAGAAACTGTCTACGCAACCTGCCACTGATGATGCCTTGCAGAAAATAAAGGCGAAACGCGTATGGCACTAAAATTGTGTTTTATTCAGTTGCCGTCAGACGGTCCATAAGTGAAAATCATCAACATACCGTAGTATTACGCGCAACTGAGGAGGACAGGACCAAAAAATTGAAGATGCCCCAAGAAACCTTCCAGCACCTGACTGAACTTATGCCTGCGAGAGTGGAAGCTGACATCAAGAATAACTGAACTGCGGCATTGCCGATCGAGTGCGCCACTAACTTGTGAGTAATTTTCAGCATACTTTTGATCACGTAGTGTATTTAACCGAACATTTTTAAAAATGTAACATGCTAAAGCTGTAATCGCTGTTGTCGGACATCGCTAGCACTTGAATGTGTCAGCGTCTGGCTCTGCCGAGTGCTGTTGGCGAGAGGGGTACTCTCAGCACTTGTGAGGCCATTTGAGGAGCTACTTGACCGAGAAGCAGCGACACCGGTTACAAAAACCAACAACGGCCTGGCGAGCGGTGTACTGACCACATGCCCCTCTGTATCCGCATCCGGTGACGTCTTAGGTCTGAGGACAACACGGCAGCTGATCGCTACCGTTAGGCGTTCAGAGTCTGTTCTGACGATGTTTATTTCTTTTAATGGAAATGAATGGAAATGAGTGGTTGGCATGACTGTGCGGGAGGACCCGTAGACAAAATTTCTAAATACCAAAACGAAACTAAAAAAATGGTTCAAATGGCTCTGAGCACTATGGAACTTAACTTCTGAGGTCATCAGTCCCCTAGAACTTGAAACTACTTAAACCTAACTAACCTGAGGACATCACACACATCCATGCCCGAGGCAGTATTCTAACTTGCCACCGTAGCAGTCGCGCGGTTCCGGGCTGCAGCGCCTAGAACCGCTCTTCCACCGCGGCCGGCAATGAAACTAAAACAAGATATAAATTCCGTACGGGAAAGATAACCGTACTTATTAACAACGAAGCTTTTGAAACGGCTGATGAGGTTTTAGATTTTAGGGTGCAGAAGACAGGCACTGGATGGCCAGGAAAAAACAAGAACACAAGATTAGTTAGAAATGGCCTCGTGCTTGCGGAAAGTAAATAGAGCTTCCGTTGTTTCTGAAACGGAAAGTTTTCTAATATAGAGTAATGTGCATGTATCTTCTTCTTCTCTTGTGTCTTCGATCCGCATCGGTGCAGGGTCGGATTGCTTGTGCACGGATTTCGCATAATTACTTTAAGTGGTGACCACAGCTGTTCCACTGCATGGAATGCCCCTTTGATTGCGTGCAGTGTTGTGGTGAAAAGGAACAAAAATTTTCTGAATATTTCAGAAAAGCGTAGGTAAGGCGGGACTTGAATAACAGGTTCGTACCAAAGTAGTGATATGTATGAGACTGCTTACAAACGATATCGAGGCTGGCCGATACACCGACCCTCATAATTAATCCGCCTGGCAGATCTGTTCCGCGGGGCGCATTCGATCTTCGGGCGACGGACCTCCCTGTACCGAAAGCGGGGCTTTAACACTCACGCCTATGCGGGCAGGTAGCGCAAGGTGTACGACACTAGGTAACATGTAGAACTGAGAAGGATGGTAAAGCTGAAACCTTTAATCCAGAGAGAAGTTTGTGAGAGGTATTCGTCCGATAGTCGTGATGATGATTATGGTAGTTAGAAGATACAGTGCTAGACTGTTTCAAATAAGTCAAGTCCTCTCCTTTGCGGCCTCTTCCTTTCCATACGGGCAGATTCCACTTTTTACTGACAAGTGCATCTAGAATGAAGTAGGGCAAATGTTATTTCACTTCCGCACCGTCACTCCAGTGTACTCTCGGCAAGTAAGCCGCGGGAATAGCGGCTAAACGCACGCTTTTGTAGCGCCAGACAGTCGCTCTGTTTACGCAGATCCGCTGTCCCGCCAGTGGCACCAAGTTCTGAGTGAATACTCGTGTCGCGACCCACTTACAGCGCCAACCGCAGGAATAACATTGACTCTGTGGAACTTCATGAGACATGCAATGCTCCGCAGATGCCTACAAAAACAGCTTGGGTATTACTGACATTTCCGAGTTCTACGACATACACAGGCTAACACACATACACACGCACACACACACACACACACACACACACACACACACATGCTGTTCACAGAAATGCGTGGAAAAGAATCAGGCCATCCGACATTCTACAAACCGACACCTTTCCTCTGGCAAGACTCGTTTTGACTCGTTTTGCCATACTGGTTGGGCTTTACTTTTAATCTTTAATTTGTGCACATTTCTAATGACGACTATTTTATCCGCCACGATGTATCAATCCTTTGTAAGACAGGCTATGGAGCAGCTGAACTTGCTACCTTTGCGTATATATTTCTCACTGTAATAACTGGAATACAGTTGTACATAATGGGCATCTGATGGTACTTTTACTTATGCAACTGGCCATTTTCCTTCCTTATTGCCTCCATCTTGCGGGACTGTGGTTTACAATCTGGCTTGCTTTCGATGGTGCTTTTAACAACGTATTACTCCATAATATGAATGCATGTAAACGCATGAATGGTGCTAATTATGATGTTCGTCAGTGGATATGCAACTCTTTTTTACGATTTGAACGAACTGAAGATGGTTGTGGAAAGCAACCGATCTATTTACCAAACTTTAAATTGTGTAGTGGAATTTGAGGTCTAATCAGAAAATTCTTTTGTATTCAATAAGTTACACTTAAGTGTCTGGCAGAGGGCTCCTTGAATCACGTTAAGACTATTTTGAGAAAATAAAAAGAAACACCTACTGCTGTCCTTATGGTTTTATTTATTTTGTTACAACCAGTTTCGGTGCTTCAATGCGCCATCTTCAGGCTGTAGTTCATGCGGAACGGGTTGATACGATCCCTATATATGACGCATCACTGGCCAGCATAACTGGATACGCAGATAATCTGAAAACGTAGGTGCCAGCATTCGAATCATCAACTGCTAGTTGAATTATAAATGGTTGCGAAAACACTCTTGACCTCTTTGCATCAAACAGTCCTAAGCAAACAGCGATTATGACGGCAGATGCAGGCATCAGTGACCACAAGGCTGTTGCAGCGAGAGTAAATGTTGTAACATTAATATCCAGCAAAAATAAACGCTAAATATATCTATTTAAAAAAGCAGATAAAAATCCGCCTGACGCCTTCCCAACAGAAAGGTTCCACTCTTTCAAATCTGACTATGTATGTGTAGGCCCAATGTGGTATAAATTCAAAGTAATAGTATCACAGCAATTGAAAGGTATAAATGAAACAAACTGATAGGCGATGGTAGTGGTCCCCAACGGTACACGAAAGAGATCAGAACACTGTTGCAGAAAAAACGAAAAAAGCAAGCCAAATTTAAAAGTCTTACGAAAGCGCGAAACTTTGCGGGAACTTCAATGCTAGATTCTTCCCAAAACGAAACTCTGTCCTGAAATCTTGCAGTAAAACCAAAGTGATTGCGGTCATATGTAAAGTACATCAGCGTAAAGACAAAATCAATACCCTCACTGTGCGATAACAATGGCGATGTTCCGGATGACAGTGGAACTAAAGCAGAGGTACTAAACAGTTTCCGAAATTCATTCACTAAAGAAGGAGAGGTAAATATCCCAGAATACCGAATCAAGAACAACTGCCAAGATTAGTAAATTACGAAGACATATCCTCGATGTAGCGAAGCAGCTTAAGTCACTTAATAACAGCAAGGCCTCCGGTCCTGACTGTATACCAAACAGGTTCATTTCAGACTATGATGATACAATAGCTCCTTACTTAGCAATCATATACAACCGACCGCGCGTCGGATGATCCGTATTTAATGATTGGGAAGTTGCGCAAGTCACACTAATACCCATGAAAGGAAATAGAAGTAATCTGCTGAGTTACAGAATCATGTCGCCAACGCCGATTTGCAGTTGGATTTTGGAACGTATACTGTGCTCGAACATTATGAGTTACCTCGAAGAAAACGATTTACTGACAAACAACCAGCACTGTTTCAGAAAATATCATTCTTGTGAAACACAACTAGTTCTCTATTCTCATAAGTACTGAATGTTACGGGCAGGGGACGTCAAATTGTTTTCATATTTTTACGTTTCCAGAAATCTTCCTCATAACCGACTTATAATCAGATTTAGTGCCTAAGGAGTATCGTCTAAGATGTGTGACTCGATTCATAATTTCCCTCCACAAACGTCACAATGTATGGTAACTGACGGAAAGTCATCCACTAAAGTGGAAGTAATATCTGGCGTTCCCCAAAGAAGTATCATAGGGTCTCTGCTGTTTCTGTCAACATAAACGATTTTGGAGACAGTCTGAGCAGCCCTATTAGATTCATTGTAGACGATGCTGCCGTTTACCTTTCTGTAAAGCCATCAGGTGATAAAAACAAGTTGCAAAACTATTCAGACAAGATATCTGTACGAAGCAAAAAGCAGCAATTGACTGTAAATAATGAAGAATGTCAAGTTATACAAATGAGTACTGAGCTGGTGCGTCGCTGGCGCCGGTTTCCATCGATTATCTTTTCATCGCTGAGTCGACTTCGATGCTTATTTCTCTTCTTCTCATCTTTGGCGACGGGGGATTTCAACTGCAGTGCGCGCGCTCTGCTGGGGGCTGGAGTGAGGGGGATCCACAGTGTGAGGTGGAGTGACGTGGGACTGTGTTTGTATGCAGCACGGCGAGAGACCGAGTCGGCACGACGAAGGAGCGTGGCCAGCCGCTATTGCGAGTTTCACACTGTAAATCTTCTGCCCATGGTGATGGGGATTTCCTCGAGGTTGGAAGGACAAGTTCCGTCGAGTTGGTTACAAGTTACACAGACCGAATGAATTGGAGTCGTCGAGTTGCTTCGGTGGGTGGTGTTCATATTAACTAAATATTCCATTCTACTAAAAAACCATTTGGACTTCTTCCAGTTGCTTATCACTGAATTTTGCGTCGTCACTTGATACCTTGACGGCAGTTAAGGAAGTGTAACGACGACCACCACAGACACGAGTCGTGGCTAAACATGTAGCTATAATTGTAACTAAGTAGTGCGTAAGTATGTGTTTGGCGTTCAAAACTGATATGAAATATTATTCCCATTCTACCTGTTATGTTAATATTTTAGTCTGGCTGTTAAACGTGCGCCGAGATTATTCTTGCAATCCTAACTTTTATGCCATTGTTATAGTGATGGTTTTAAGGGATTGGCTAACCAAATTTTAAAACCATTACTACCGAAGGACGTCACGGAGGTTAGTTCTGTTGGTTTCATTTGTAGAGTATATCACTGAAAGATTTTGGTAACTAGTTGTGCAGTTAGGATTGTGTATCTCACGCCTCAGAATAGTGTCTGCCGCTGATGTGTTTTATGTTGCAGATAATTGGCAGTGGTTGGCGAGAGCAAACTAGGATCGGACTACCACGGTGGCAGAGTGATATTTAAGGCCTTGCCCCCCTCCACGTCTCGAGTTATGTTGTTACTGTCCTGTAATTCCTAAGGTCCTTGCAATATTAAAAACTTTACAGATGGAGCACAATGCAACAGTTCTTTTTTTTTTTTTAAAAAAAAGGGTAACTAACTAACACCTAACACTCTGCACCATGTAGCTCAATACATTTGCACTTAGGTTTTGACCAAGTAGTTCATATAATTTTAAAGCATCTGTAACTCCTAACCACGAGCGCGTACGGACGTGTCTCGCGCGCTCCCGCAACTACGGTCTTTTTGTCGGTTCTATCGGGAACAATCACGCCAGTGAACGAAAAAACAGTGATCAATGATGGATAATAGTGAAGTGAAGCAGTCCTACAAAATTTTCTCGTGTTTCGACTAGAGAAATAGTGCAATTAGTGACTTCGCAGGCACATTTACAGCATGTCGGACCTCATCAAAGGTATTTCACTACAACTAACATCCACACACACTACTAATACGATTAGGAACGCTTGACTTTACTAACATTACTAACCGCAGTGCTGTGAAAGTGTTAAAAACAATATGAAAGGAAAGTTACCGTGTGGCGAATCATCAAAGTAACGTCTGGTAGGATTTTTCTCCGTAATTAGACGTTAAATATCCACCAAACTCACGATAACATGTTAGAACAGTGATGGGTAGCTTCCAAAAGTGTCTCGAATAAAAAAAACTGATAATAACGGACTTAGACTAAAAACGAAGACTAACATATGGTAGCAAATCTCGCAGAAAAGACTAGCTTAAAATGAAGAAAACCAGTGTAAACAATACCCATACAGTGAAGGGAAACGAGCATAATTCTGAATTACAGACATATTATAGGTAAAAGTCATAAACTGTCGAAAGTGAGGAACATTGATTACGAGTAACGTAAAGCGATACGCCGAGCGACGGAACCCAAAGTCCCGAGAGTAGGTCGCAGTGCGCCAGCTGACACGCACTACGCGTGAGTTTCGCAAGTAGGCCAAATTGCGCTGGCAACAGCGAACCGGTGTTGCTAAGCACGGCTCGTGTTTCCCGCGCCCATCCGCGGGACTCAGCAGCTTACGCGAGCTCACAGTCCCCACCTGGTTCCGCGAACCATGTGGCCGGCTGCCGGCTGACGTGCGGAGCCGACCGCGGCGCTCAGTGTCGATCGGACATCGCCGGCGAAGCCACTCAGCCCACATTCGGCCTCGCTCTGTGACGTATCGCGTTTGGGACTTACGTGTCACAATGTGGTGCCGCACACGCAATACACACCAAATAAAGGTCACTCTTTAAGAACTATAACACAGATCCGCAATCCTGGATCGAGCACGGCAACTAAGTGGTGCTAACAACACACCCAAGTCCACGAAAGGGACGCTTAGTAGAGCGCAGAGCAGCACCAGTTGCAAAGTATCGCCTATAGGCATGGCGTCTGGTGCCCACGAATTTTCCGTCCTGTCACCGAGTCAGAAGGTCGCTGCAATTGACGAGCTATTAAATGACATTGGGGCGGAATTAAAGGCCAAACACATATCGAGTAGCGTACTGAATACGATAAGGAATAAAATATTCCCTTTGGCTTTCCAACTCACGTCAGCAGAAGCAAAGGTCGAGCTGCTGCAAGAGCAGAACAAAGATCTACTGCGCGAACTTCAGCACTCAGCTGATCCGGTTAAGGACCTTAGAATTGAGTTTCCCACAGAACAGGTCAACAAACTCGAGGAAGGCAATACAAAACTCGCTGATATAAACCAAGAGCTCAGGGACCAAATTAGGGATCTGACAGGAAAGGTTACTGAAGGGGCACAGCAACAGGCCAAGACACTAACATACGCTGCGGCACTCTCCACCGCACCCAAAGAACATAAACGCATTGAGGTGGCAAAAGCCAAGCAGGCAACCACTCTCTTCATAAAGTCTACCGACAACCAAGACACGAAAACAATAAAACAAACTTTGACAAAAAACATCAACCCAAGACGAGACAACCTACATATTAAGTCAATAAGAAACACGAAAACAGCTGTGATTGTCGAAGCAGCAACACAGGAGGACTGTAGGAAAATAATAGAAAAGACGAAAGATATTGAGAATATCGCGTGTGAGGGGCCCAGAAAGCGGCAACCTTTGGTGATAGTCTATCGAGTGACAGACTCTATCTCGGATAGAGAATTTCTTGAGTGTCTATACGACCAAAATCTCAGTGACGATTTCAAAAAAGGCGAATTCGACAAAGACGTGAAAATCACATTCCGCACAGGGCCCAAAGGAAAGGGATACAACCACCAAGTGTTGGAAGTCACACCCAGAATTTATTGGTACCTCACCAAAAAAGGAATGGTGTACATAGACTTCCAATCCCTATCTGTCAAAGACTTTACGTCAGTGAGCCAGTGTTACAACTGTTGTGACCTTGGCCATACAACCAAAGCCTGCGCAGACACAGGTACGACCTGTTCAAGGTGTGGCAAAAAGGGCCACAAACGCGCGGACTGTCGAGCATCAGAGCCCATCAATTGCATTCCGTGCAGGAACAGAAACCGAATTTGCAATAAGAGCAGGGGTGGCGTCTGCCAGAAGTGCTACGCCACAGATAAACACTCAAACTGCTAATAGCACAGCTTAATGCTAGGCGGAGTATACTTGTAAATTCGGAGCTCCCACGGATCCTACGTGAACTAAAAAGTGACATTCTGTGCATACAGGAGCCCTACACTAGACAAGGGCATATCCCCAACTTTCCTCCAAGTGCGATGACAGTTGCGGAGGGGACAGGCTGCATGGCATCTGTCATAATCCTAAACAAAGAAATACATCCAGTCAAAATTACAGAACTCTGTTCCGAGCACCTAGTTACAGTTGAAGTCACACGCAAGGGGGATACTTGGATCATCGCGTCGATGTACGCCCAATTCTGTCATTGCATCAAACCATACGCAGACCTCATCAGAGATGTTGCGCAATACGCTGGCAACAAAAAACTTCTCATCTGTGCAGACATAAATGCCAGATCAACCCTGTGGCATTCAGACAGAACTGACGACAGAGGTAGAACAATAAATGACACCATCCAAGAAAACAGACTACACGTACTCAACAAGGAAGGACATCACCCGACTCTCATCGGACACAACGGTCATTCATCAAACATAGACATCACCCTCGTTATTAATGCCGCCATCAACCACGTACGAGACTGGACCGTACATGACCAGACCACTGCTAGCGACCACAACATCATCACACTAACCTTAAGTGGTACACCAAACGTCAACACAGAAACACTACCAAAAAGACAATTATTTGACAAAACAGACTGGGACAGGGTCAGACAAAAAATACATGAGCACCTACCGCAAGACATCACCGGCAGTGTTGATTACAGAGCACACATGCTGACAGATATCATCATCACACACACAGAACACCTGCATACCCACACAAAGAATGACAAAACACCAAAATATTCCCTGGACTACACAATTAACACGACTCAAACAAGACTCAAAAAGTAAACGTAAGCTTTACCAACGAGCAATTTCAGATAGAGAAAGACAATTACGACTACACGACTACCGGCTTGCAAAGGACAAATATAAACATGAGCTGAATAGACCAGGAAAGACCATTGGAACAGCCATGTAGCAGCACAAACACAACTAAACATTTGGGGGGAACCATACAAAATCGTGACAGAGAAAATTAAGAGCCCACTGGTTCTGGGAACGCTGCGACAGGAGGATGGTGAGATGACTAAGGGCTGGAGACGCACAGCGGAGTTCCTGCTGAGCAAACTCCTGCCCGACGACATCGCAGACACAGACACACCACAACATGCAGCACTGAGACGCGAAGTTGACACAGTATACACCACACCAACCGTCACCTGTCCATTTGCGCAGGAAGAAGTGGCGACAGCGATCTCAGAACTCAAAAACAAAAAGACGCCTGGACCGGATGGTATCCACTCTGATGTACTGAAACAAATTGCACTGCAGATAACCCCGTTTCTCACAACGTTGTTAAACGATGCATTAAGGCTGGGCCGTGTGCCTGCAGTGTGGAAGACCTCGAACGCGATTATCATCAAAAAGACTCCAGACAAAGACCCATCAGACCCCAAGTCATACAGACCAATTTGCCTTATCAATACACTCGGTAAAGTACAAGAAAAACTACTCTGCAAAAGACTACAAGCACACCGAACACTACAGGGACTGACACCACACCAATACGGCTTCAGGGAAGGGAAATCTATAGACGACGCAATTAACAGAGCACTCCAAATAGTACACGACACACCCTCCAAATACATACTTGCAATTATGATAGACATCTCAGGTGCCTTCGACAAGCTCTGGTGGCCGGCCTTGATCAAGAGGCTCAGACACCTGCAGGTACCGGAGTCTCTGTATAATAGTTTCATGTACTACTGCAGAGACAGAACGGTCGTTTGGCAAATGGACAACCAGAAAGTGATTAAACGAATTACAAAAGGCTGTCCACAAGGGTCGATCTGCGGCCCCATCTTCTGGGACATAGTTATAGAACCGCTCCTACAGTTACTACAGGAGCACATCTTGACAGATGGAGTTGTCGCTTATGCTGATGATCTACTCGTCGCAGTTTCAGCAAACAACCGTGCCCAGCTAGAAGAAAAAGCCAATGGAACACTTAGGACAATAACCCAATGGTGCACAGATAATAAATTAAAGATAGCGGGAAACAAAACAACTTATACATTGCTAAAGGGTATCCTGCGCACGAACCCAATAGTCAAAATCGGGGACACAAACATAAAAAGACTGGCGGTCACACGCTATCTAGGAGTATACATTGATGAACGACTGAACTTCCACGAACACATGCGAATATGCACAAACATAGCAGAAAAGATACTATACAAACTGGCTAGGCTAAATTCGGAACAATTCAGACTACCCCTGTCAGTGACACGAACATACCATTGCGCTCTCTTCGAGTCAGTACTATGCTTTGCTGCCAGTACGTGGGCCCACAGGTTAAATCTCTCAACCAACAGAACTATTGCACGTCGAGGCCAAAGAAGTGTTCTACTTCGACTAACAGGGGCATTCAACACAACATCAAATGACGCACTATGTGTCGTCAAGGGAATCTTCCCCATAGATATCACCATCAGGTACCGAGCAGCAATGTACTGGCTTAGGATGGGGAGAATAGACCAGGTTCGGCAGATCACTGGTGTACCGATTGAGACAACATGCCAACTCAGAGCATGGCGAGTGGATACCTGGCAGAGCGAGTGGCCCAACAGCGATAAGGGCCGCCGTGTATACAACTTCTTCCCTGACATCCGGGAAAGACTAAAACTAAAACATATTGATCCCAGCCGCGGTATGGTACAATTCATCACAGGACATGGCCCTTATCCCATGCACCTGTACCGCGTGAGTCTGCAGCAGACTAATAGATGCACATGCGGGGAAGAAGGTTCCCCTGATCATACTGTCTTCTTCTGCGGACAACGCACGAACATGACACGCAGTACACATAAATCGCCTGAACACACAGAACGAACTACATGCCATAATACGCGACCCGGAAAGGTGGACTGAACTCAACAAACTAACGGAGGAAATGTCGAAGATCCAACAAATAGAATACTTGCGCAACAGACCCTACCGAAGGCAAGTCGGTCCAAACAGACGTCACGATGCCCAGGGCGACACAGATATGATTAGCACCACGAGTGATGAAGAAGAAACAGATACAGACCAGGGCACCAACACAGATATTGAAGCGTCCAGCGCGGATGATCCATAGAGTCAACCAAGTCAAATTCAAAGAACATAGTGGAACAACCGACAAGAGGTGCACAAGTCACACACAATCTTATAAACAGATTGCACCTTATATGTAAATAGTTAACAGCATCTCCATGTCTAATAAGAGCTTAAAGCTAGATACATCTTCAAGGGACCTACGCCTTCCGTTAAGAGGCAGCGCACAATCTGGATGGAAGGATCTTAATTGTGGTCCCTCTATTTGGAGCCCAACCCGACGGATACCAATGGTAGATCGGGGAAAACCACCGCTTAGGCTGTGTTGCTGGCGGGGCCAGAAGGTGCTAACTGCCACACCACGTACCATTGTAAGTCTCATTGGCTCAGCGTGAACTGTTTGTACAACCAACCTACACAGCCTATACCTCAACCTCCACTACACTAACAACTTCTGATCTGAAGCTTAAAGTTAAGCACCTCTTCAAGGGACCTACGCCCCCCTGGTAAGAGGCGGCGCACGTCCTGGATGGAAGGATCTTAATTGTGGTTCCTCTCTTTTGAGCCCAACCCGACGGATACCTGTGGTAGATCGGGGAAAACCACCGTTCAGGTCGTGTTGTCGGCGGGGCCGGGAGGTGCTTGCGCCTGATGTACCCTACTAGAAGCCTTGTAGGCTCAACACAAACCGTTAGCGTCATTACCTTATTACTTTTACCACAAGTACCCTTTCATTAGCTACTTTGAGCCAAGCACAAAATCAGTTACCTCTCTATTGTAATCGTAAATAGTTTAGCAGGCTGGACATGGAGGTCTTAGTCTTAGTTTCTAGCTTTAACGTACCATAATCTCTTCTAGTTAAGGTAGTTTTTAGGATGGTAGATGTCAAAGGCATGGTGAGCAACGGCCAGCGTCTTGAGGGTCATTCCAAGACCCGGGCCGCCGCCCACAACCAGGTGACGGGCAATATTATGCCTATAACTTCTCTATTCAGTTCTCTTCCTTCCTTCTTTCTAAATATTTAATTTCGTTTTGTTTATTAATATCTTACTTGATTTTGTATTAGTTATAAGTTTTTCTAATGCTGCACAAAAAGAAAAGATATCAAATGGATCTAAACAGAGCCCGCCTCCACGTGGCGGGACACGGGCAACGGTGTGAGTGGTGACGGGAGCCGGTGTGGTGTTACTTTCAGTCACTCCGGACCCCGGACCCAGTCACAGCGGCTAAGTGGCAACATACGACCCACCATAAGAAATTAGACGGTGGGTCATAAAATATAAGCAGCTAGTGAAAAAAAAAGTGTCCTGCAATTCCATCCTTTCGTTGGAGAGGTATGGTTTCTGAAGCTCAATCCCAGTGCAAAGTTGAGTACCTTTTAATTTCATTTCCTATCCCGTGAATTTCTTGTATTGGTTAAAATCTTTTATTGTGCTCGCGTCCATCACTAGTTCTCATGTAGAGTGGAAGCGGCCCGTGGTAAGTTTTCTTGGGAATATCTTCTCGTTATAGTCAGGTAACGAAATCATACGAACCTGGTATATGCAAGTAGTATTGTTCTAATTAATCAGAAGTTGGCCATGTAAACTTTAAACATTTTGGGACTTCTTGAACTCAGAACTTTGATGTGAGTTAGTCATGTTAGTCATATTTTATGAATCAGGATTTTATGAACATTCTATTCATTAATGGAAAAGTTGACTGAGTAAGCCTTAAAATTTTGGTGTTTGTTGAACTCAGAACTTTTAACTGGGATAGGTATGTTAGTCATATTTTACGAGCATGCTTTTATGAATAATGTGTTTGAATTATGAAAAGTTGGCCAAAGAAGCCTTAAAACATTATTATCTGTTGAATTCCGAACTTGGAAGTGATGAAAAGACAGATAAAAGAGTTTTCATGTAAGTGATCAAGTAGGTGCTTTGTCAGTGATACTGATTTAATTATCGATCCATGGACATGGTTTAAATTAATTTAAGTGGGTGAAAGAAAACGATATGCGGAAGATATCTTAAAATATTTTTGTGTTCTATAAGACAAGCTTTGTTGTAATTGTGGTTACTGTGAATGTATTATGATCAATGTGTTTGTAATAAAGAAGTGTGTGGCAGCTACAACTAAATTCGATTGTGATTTCAGAGTGTCCTTAGGGACCACACCCCAAGTACCAAAAGGATGGGCGCCGGTAACCACGCTGCTTAGCGCCCGTAAACCTCAAACACACACAAACACCAAAAGGAATCAGCTAAATTTCGGTAACAGGATAAAACAAACAAACCGCAAGGCTGTAAATTCTACTAAATTTTTGAGGATTACAGTTACAATTAACTGAAACTCAAATGGTCACGTAGATAATGTTGTGGGGAAAGTAGACCAAAGACTGCGATTAATCGACGAAACACATGGACAATTTGACAGGTCTACTAAAGAGGCTGCTTGCACTTCGCTTTTCCACCCTCTTATGGAGTACCGCTGTGCGTTGTGGCATCCGCATCAGATAAACTGACAGAGGACACCGAAGAAGTTCAAAAACGGACCGCTGGTTCTATATTGTAGCGAAATAGGGGAGAGAGTGCCACTGATATGATGTACCATTTGGGATGCCATTCATTAAAACCAAAGCCTTTTTGTTGCTGCGGGATCTTCTAATGATTTCTGAATCTCACATTGTCACAGAAGTGTAAAAATATTTTGATGGCGTACACCAACACAGGGACGAATGATCGTCATAATAAAATAAAAGAAATCGGAGATCAGACAGGAAGAAAAAAAAATAGCCGGCCGGAGTGGTCGAGGGGTTCTAGCCGCTGCAGTCTGGAACCGCGCGACCGCTACGGTTGCAGGTTCGAATCCTGCCTCGGGTATGGATGTGTGTGATGTTCTTAGGTTAGATAGGTTTAAGTAGTTCTAAGTTCTAAGGGACTGATGACCTCAGATGTTAAGTCCCATAGTGCTCAGAGCTATTTGAATCACTTTGTTTTTGGGTCTTACTAGATTTGTTATGCTTGGCTTCATTATCTGTTATAGGTTATTCCATAAATATTACTTCTCATTTCATCTATTCGGTTTTATTCCTGTTTCAGAGTGTTCAACGTCACAATAGCTGGAAAATTTCATTTAGAATAAATGTGTACAGCGTAGGCATCATTTAATAATTAAAAAAAGCGACAACGTCGGAAACTCGTATTTGTAATCTCCTTCCCGCGTTAATAACACTCGCCATAGCTGAAACATGTAATGTGGAACAAATTTATGCAGTGTAGACATAAATTATTAATTGAAATTTTAACAAAGACGGAAACTCATATTTCCCTCAATTGTTTGTTCAGTTGAACACATTTTTCCGCTTCAGACAAATCAAAATCTGCCAATGGAATGGGAAGGGTGAACTTATCTTCACGTCGACATCCAGATCACTCCGTACATGGATTTGGGAGCAAATGTGAACGTGGTCTTGATGATGGAGACATATCTCCTTGCACTTGCATGCATCAGAGGAAACCATGTAAAGTTAAGCGACCGTATGGTATAGGAGACAGAATCCTTTAGATTATAAGTCCAGTGCTTAAACATTTCGGTACCTGTATCCGTAAGATTCCCCAGATTAATGAAAGTAAGGAAGGATGTCTTTTCATTTGGGTTCACTTCTTACCATATGAGCTGGATCCGAACTATTTTCCAAACTTCATTCCGTGTCTAGAGCAAAATTATCGTCTTCGAACAGCGGACAGCTTTTAATATCTGTTGTTCATGTTCCCATTCCAGTCATCGCTGTTAAATCGTAACATGTAAAAGTGTTCAGAAATAGTTATCAACAATGGATCCTCCCATTCTATGACCATGAAAATTTGGAAATTTCTGGTAGGTTCCTATGAGACCAAACGGTCATCGGTTCCTAGGCTTACACATTACTTAACCTACACACACCCATGCCCGAGGGAGGACTCGAACCTCCGTGGGGGAAGCCGCGCGAATCGTGGCAAGGCTCCTCTATGTCCACGGTACAACAACCGTGATATATTTGCATTAAGAAAAAGAGTCTAGGTTGCATCCTAGGTTGTTTCATCCTACTGGAGTTATCAAAACTTAGAAGTCCTTGGATGGATGTTTGCAATTCATCTGTTCCATAATGTTTTGTCACAGTACTGAATAACATTCTGGTATGGTAATGTTGGTAGCATCCGTGGTATTTTCGATAAAGACACATATGGGGCCCGGCGCGTTTTAAATTGCGAGCACCCCATGGGCCTTAGATTTCGTTTTTGGTTACGGGCTTTGCGATGAACCCACGTCTCCTGAGCTGGGGACTTGTGAACGCTGCCAGTCTTCTGTCAACGCAAGTTCTGGGCATACCTCAGCCACCATGGTACAGCGTAGTGGTAGTGTAACGCTGAGTGCCACAGGGAATGGGGATCTTGGCTTTTTTAACAACAAAAGAGTATCAACATTCTCATCGTGTGCTATATGTCGGTACGCTGGGTGGCTAGTGATATGGAACAATCGCTAACGAGCGAACCCCGCAAACCCTGCCGCTCCTCAGTTGTGTAAGGGTTCTCCAACCCTCGCTCTCGACGGTTCGGATGATCCGTTTCGCAGTCGAAATTCCCATCACCCAAAGAGAGCACTGGAGGATAGCACTCCTGAGCCGGCTTAAAAGCAACGTATCGTATCTGGGTACACTCAACTTGTCACGATTTCGCTCTTATCATTCGAACATCCCTCCCATGAACCATGGACCTTGCGTGCCTCAGCGATACAGATAGCCGTACCGTAGGTGCAACCACAACGGAGGGGTATCTGTTGAGAGGCCAGACAAACGTGTGGTTCCTGAAGAGGGGCAGCAGCCTTTTCAGTAGTTGCAGGGGCAACAGTCTGGATGATTGACTGATCTGGCCTTGTAACACTAACCGAAACGGTCTTGCTGTCCTGGTACTGAGAACGGCTGAAAGCAAGGGGAAACTACAGTCGTAATTATTCCCGAGGGCATGCAGCTTTACTGTATGGTTAAATGATGATGGCGTCCTCTCGTGTAAAATATTCCGGAGGTAAAATAATACCCCATTCGGATCTCCGGTCGGGTACTACTCAGGAGGACGTCGTTATTAGGAGAAAGAAAACTGGCATTCTACGGATCGGAGCGTGGAATGTCAGATCCTTAATCGGCAGGTAGGTGAGAAAAGTTAAGAAGAGAAATTGATAGGTTAAAGTTAGATATAGTGGGAATTAGTGAAGTTCGGTGGCAGGAGGAACAAGTCCTCTGGTCAGGTGAATACAGGGTTGTGTTGTTGTTGTGGTCTTCAGTCCTGAGACTGGTTTGATGCAGCTCTACATGCTACTCTATCCTGTGCAAGCTTTTTCATCTCCCAGTACCTACTACTACCTACATCCTTCTGAATCTGCTTAGTGTATTCATCTCTTGGTCTCCCTCTACGATTTTTACCCTCCACGCTGCCCTCCAATACTAAATTGGTGATCCCTTGATGCCTCAGAACATGTCTTACCAACCGATCCCTTCTTCTCGTCAAGTTGTGCCACAAACTTCTCTTCTCCCCAATCCTATTCAATACTTCCTCATTAGTTATGTGATCTACCCATCTAATCTTCAGCATTCTTCTATAGCACCACATTTCTAAAGCTTCTATTCTCTTCTTGTCCAAACTATTTATCGTCCATGTTTCACTTCCATACATGGCTACACTCCATACGAATACTTTCAGAAATGACTTCCTGACACTTAAATCAATACTGGATGTTAACAAATTTCTCTTCTTCAGAAACGCATTCCTTGCCATTGCCAGCCTACATTTTATATCCTCTCTACTTCGACCATCATCAGTTATTTTGCTCCCCAAATAGCAAAACTCCTGTACTACTTTAAGTGCCTCATTTCCTAATCTAATTCCCTCAGCATCACCCGATTTAGTTAGACTACATTCCATTATACTTGTTTTGCTTTTGTTGATGTTCATCTTACATCCTCCTTTCAAGACACTGTCCATTCCATTCAACTGCACTTCCAAGTCCTTTGCTATCTCTGACAGAATTACAATGTCATCGGCGAACCTCAAACTTTTTATTTCTTCTCCATGAATTTTAATACCTACTCCGAATTTTTCTTTTGTTTCCTTTGCTGCTTGCTCAATATACAGATTGAACAACATCGAGGAGAGGCTACAACCCTGTCTTACTCCCTTCCCAACCACTGCTTCCCTTTCATGTCCCTCGACTCTTATAACTGCCATCTGGTTTCTGTACAAATTGTAAATAGCCTTTCGCTCCCTGTATTTTACCCCTGCCACCTTTAGAATTTGAAAGAGATTATTCCAGTCAACATTGTCAAAATCTTTCTCTAAGTCTACAAATGCTACAAACGTAGGTTTGCCTTTCCTTAATCTTTCTTCTAAGATAAGTCGTAAGGTCAGTATTGCCTCAAGTGTTCCAGTGTTTCTACGGAATCCTAACTGATCTTCCCCGAGGTTGGCTTCTACTACTTTTCCATTCGTCTGTAAAGAATTCGTGTTAGTATTTTGCAGCTGTGACTTATTAAACTGATAGTTCGGTAATTTTCACATCTGTCAACACCTGCTTTCTTTGGGATTGGAATTATTATATTCTTCTAGAAGTCTGAGGGTATTTCGCCTGTTTCATACATCTTGCTCACCAGATGGTAGATTTTTTTCAGGACTGGCTCTCCCAAGGCCGTCAGTAGTTCCAATGGAATGTTGACTACTCCGGGGGCCTTGTTTCGACTCAGGTCTTTCAGTGCTCTGTCAAACTCTTCACGCAGTATCATATCTCCCATTTCATCTTAATCTACATCCTCTTCCATTTCCATAATATCGTCCTCAAGTACATCGCCCTTGTATAGACCCTCTATATACTCCTTCCACCTTTCTGCTTTCCCTTCTTTGCTTAGAACTGGGTTTCCATCTGAGCTCTTGATATTCATACAAGTCGTTCTCTTATCTCCAAAGGTCCCTTTAATTTTCCTGTAGGCAGTATCTATCTTACCCCTAGTGAGATAGGCCTCTACATCCTTACATTTGTCCTCTAGCCATCCCTGCTTAGCCATTTTGCACTTCCTGTCCATCTCATTTTTGAGACGTTTGTATTCCTTTTTGCCTGCTTCATTTACTGCATTTTTATATTTCCTCCTTTCATCAATTAAATTCAATATTTCTTCTGTTACCCAATAATTTCTACTAGCCCTCGTCTTTTTACCTACTTGATCCTCTGCTGCCTTCGCTACTTCATCCCTCAAAGCTACCCATTCTTATTCTACTGTATTTCTTTCCCCCATTCCTGTCAATTGTTCCCTTATGCTCTCCCTGAAACTCTGTACAACCTCTGGTTCTTTCAGTTTATCCGGGTCCCATCTCCTTAAATTCCCACCTTTTTGCAGTTTCTTCAGTTTTAATCTACAGGTCATAACCAATAGATTGTGGTCAGAGTCCACATTTGCCCCTGGAAATGTCTTACAATTTAAAACCTGGTTCCTAAATCTCTGTCTTACCATTATATGATCTATGTGGTACCTTTTAGTATCTCCAGGGTTCTTCCATGTATACAACCTTCTTTCATGATTCTTAAACCAAGTGTTAGTTATGTTTATGTTGTGCTCTGTGCAAAATTCTACCAGGCGGCTTCCTCTTTCATTTCTTAGCCCCAATCCATATTCACCTACTATGTTCCCTTCTCTCCCTTTTCCTACACTCGAATTCCAGTCACCCATGACTATTAAAGTTTCGTCTCCCTTCACTATCTAAATAATTTCTTTTATTTCATCATACATTTCTTCAATTTCTTCGTCATCTGCAGAGCCAGTTGGCATATAAACTTGTACTGCTGTAGTAGGTGTGGGCTTCGTATCTATCTTGGCCACAATAATGCGTTCACTATGCTGTTTGTAGTAGCTTACGCGCATTCCTATTTTCCTATTCATTATTAAACCTACTCCTGCATTACCCCTATTTGATTTTGTGTTTATAACCCTGTAGTCACCTGACCAGAAGTCTTGTTCCTCCTGCCACCGAACTTCACTAATTCCCACTAAATCTAACTTCAACCTATCCATTTCCCTTTTTAAATTTTCTAACCTACCTGCCCGATTAACGGATCTGACATTCCACGCTCCGATCCGTAGAACGCCAGTTTTCTTTCTCCTGATAACGACATCCTCTTGAGTAGTCCCCGACCGGAGATCCGAATGGGGGACTATTTTACCTCCGGAATATTTTACCCAAGAGGACGCCATCATCATTTAATCATACAGTAAAGCTGCATGCCCTCGGGAAAAATTACGGCTGTAGTTTCCCCTTGCTTTCAGCCGTTCGCAGTACCAGCACAGCAAGGCCGTTTTGGTTATTGTTACAAGGCCACATCAGTCAATCATCCAGACTGTTGCCCCTGCAACTACTGAAAAGGCTGCTGCCCCTCTTCAGGAACCACACGTTTGTCTGGCCTCTCAACAGATACCCCTCCGTTGTGGTTGCACCTACGGTACGGCTATCTGTATCGCTGAGGCACGCAAGCCTCCCCACCAACGGCAAGGTCCATGGTTCATGGGGGGGGGGGGGGGGAATACAGGGTTATAAATACAAAAACAAATAGAGGTAATGCAGGAGTAGGTTAATAGGAAAATGCGAATGCGGGTAAGCTACTACAAACAGCATAGGAACGCATTACTGTGGCCGAGATAGATACGAAGCCCACTCCTACCACAGTAGTACAAGTTTATATGCCAACTAGCTCTGCAGATGACGAAGAGATTGATGAAATGCATGATGAGATAAAAGAAATGGTGAAGGGAGACGAAACTTTAATAGTAATGGGTAACTGGAACTCGACAGAAGGAAAAGGGAAGAGAAGGAAACTTAATAGGTGAATATTGAATCGGAATAAGGAAGGAAAGAGGAAGGCGCCTGGTAGAATTTTGCACAGAGCATAACTTAATCATAGCTAACATTCGGGTCAAGAATCAGGAAAGAAGGTTGCATACATGGAGGAGGCCTGGAGATACTAGGAGGTATCAGACAGAGTATATAATGGTAAGAGAGAGATTCAGGAACCAGGTTTTAAATTGTAAGACAATCCCAGGGGCAGATGTGGACTCTCACCACAATATATTGGTTATGAACTGTAGATTAAAACTGAAGAAACTGCAAAAAGGTGGTAATTTGAGGAGATGGGACGTGTATATACTGAAAGAACCAGAGGTTGTAGAGAGTTTCGCGGAGAGTATTAGGGAACGATTGACGAGAATGGGGGAAAGAAATACAGTAGATGAAGAATGGGTAGCTTTGAGAGATGAAATAGTGAGGGCAGCAGAGGATCAAGTAGGTAAAAAGACGAGCGCTAATAGAAATCCTTGGGTAACAGAAGAAATACTGAATATAATTGATGAAAGGAGAAAATATAAAAATGCAGTAAATGAAGCAGGCAAAAATGAATACAAACGTCTCAAAAACGAGATCGACAGGAAGTGCAAAATGGCTAAGCAAGGATGGCTAGAGGACAAATGTAAGGATGTAGAGGGTTATCTCACTAGGGGTAAGATAGATACTGCCTACAGGAAAATTAAAGAGACCTTTGGAAAAAAGAGAACCACTTGTATGAATATCAAGAGCTCAGTTGGAAACACAGTTCTAAGAAAAGAATGGAAAGCAGAAAGGTGAAAGGAGTATATAGAGGGTCCATACAAGGGCGATGTACTTGAGGACAATATTATGGAAATGGAAGAACATGTAGATGAAGATGAAATGGGAGATATGATACTGCGTGAAGAGTTTGACAGAGAACTGAAAGACCCAAGTCGAAACAAGGCCCCCGGAGTAGACAACATTCCATTAGAACTGCTGACAGTCTTGGGAGAACCAGGCCCAACAAAACTGTACCATCTAGTGAGCAGCATGTATCAGACAGGCGAAATACCCTCAGACTTCATGAAGAATATAATAATTCCAATCCCAAGGAAAGCAGGTGTTGACAGATGTGAAAATTACAGAACTATCAGTTTAATAAGCCACGGCTGCAATATACTAACACGAATTCCTTACAGACGAATGGAAAAACTAGTAGAGGCCGATCTCCAGGAAGATCAGTTTGGATTCCGTAGAAATGTTGGAATACATGACTCAATACTGATCCTGCGACTTATATTAGAAAATAGATTAAGGAAAGGCAACCCTACGTTTGTAGCATTTGTAGACTTAGAGATAGCTCTTGACAATGTTGACTGGTATACTCTCTTTCAAATTCTGAAGGTGGCAGGGTTAAAATGCAGAGAGCGAAAGGCTATTTACAATTTGTGCAGAAACCAGATGGCAGTTATAAGAGTCGAGGGGCATGAAAGGGAGGGAGTGATACAGAGTTGTAGCCTATTCACGATGTTATTCAATCTGTACATTGACCAAGCAATAAAGGAAACAAAGGAAATATTCGGGGTAGAAATTAAAATCCATGGAGAAGAAATAAAATCTTTGAGGATCGCCGATGACATTGTAATTCTGTCAGAGATAGCAAAGGACCTGGAAGAGCAGCTGTACGGAATGGACAGAGTCTTGAAAGGAGGATATAAGATGAACATCAACAAATGCAAAACGAGGATAATGGAATGTAGTCGAATTATATCGGGTGATGCTGAGGGAATTAGATTAGGAAATGAGTCGCTTAAAGTAGTAAATGAGTTTTGCTATTTGGGGAGCAAATTAACTGATGATGGTCGAAGTATAGAGGATATAAAATGTAGACTGGCAATGGCAAGGAAAAAATTTCTGAAGAAGAGAAATTTGTTATCATCGAGTATAGATTTAAGTGTCAGGAAGTCGTTTCTCAAAGTATTTGTATGGAGTGTAGCCATGTATGGATGTGATACGTGGACGATAAATAGTTTAGACAAGAAGAGAATAGAACTTTCGAAATGTGGTGCTACAGATGAATACTGAAGATTAGATGTGCAGATCACATAACTAATGAGGAGGTATTGAAAAGAATTGGGGAGAAGAGAAATTAGTGGCACAAATTGACTATAAGTAGGAATCGGTTGGTAGGGCATAATGTGAGGCATCAAGAGATCACCAATTTAGTATTGGAGGGCAGCGTGGAGGGTGAAAATCTTAGAGGGAGACCAAGAGATGAATACACTAAACAGATTCAGAAAGATGTAGAAGGCAGTAGGTACTCGGAGATGAAGAAGCTTGCAGAGATGAGTGTAGCATGGAGAGCTGCATCAAACCAGTCTCTGGACTGAAGACCACAACAAAATTCGAAGATGGGGCCTTGGAGAAGTTAACCTCCCTTCTATATTCAAAAAGGTCTGTAACTATAAAATTTATTAAGTGGCTAAGCAACGGAAACTTACTGGTAGATGCAGCAAGATCACAGCATGCCATCAGCCTCCCGAAGTCATGTATATCGACACTACAGAGTGCAACATCTACGAGATAAATTTTAGCTACAGTGCGACGAGAGGAATTTATGCCTCTAACAGCTGTAAACATTATCCATCCGACATATGAAAAAACAGTGAAAACGATGATAAATATTAATTATTTATATAACATTTTATGATGTAATTGGACATATCGATGTGTATCATACAAAGAAAATGATAATTGTAAACTCCTTTTATGATCTGCGTTTGTCTTCCTTTGTTTTTACCGTTTGTTGGTTGGCTTTTGTAGGTTGCGGACACAAGACGCATATCAAACTGAGGTCCTTTAAAGAAATTGTAATTATTTGTTAATTATTACTTGAGAATAGAGTTCATTATTATTATAAATATGAGTGAATAAGTATTTGTAACTTTAATTCCTCTCTCAATAAGCATTATTTGTGTTAATTATTTCTTTCCACTGCAAGGAGCGCAGGGATTGATGATAGCGATTTGTATCGCGTTTTTATCTGTGTTTCTTAGAAATAAATCAAAGGTTTGCTTGATGAAAGTTAGTCTAAATAGTGCACAATATTGAAGTAAAGTTTAATAAGCATTTCAAATACTTGTCTTGTTAAAAGAAAATTTACTCTAATAAAAGAAAATCTCTATCAACAGACTGACGCCATCTTAACAATTATCCCAGTGGCAAATTCAAATTACGCAACTCTGCAGACATAAGTGCTGAAGGAAATAAAAATGTGTAAAAATAAATGTGCACCGGTGGTCCCGATCTCATTTTAATGAAAATAGTTCGAATCAGATTGGTTTTTTAAACATGGTGCTCAAAGCACGATCCATACAACAAACTTTTTCTTGCTGATGTATGGAGCCGAAATTAATTACGCACGAGTTGCGAAGAGTATTGTTTCAGCTAACATACGTCAGTGTTGTGCGCGGCTGTTCGGTGGTTTTAATGATCATTTTGCTGAAGATAATTGTTCCCATCATAATCAATAGTTGTATAGAATATGTTGTACGAACTATGATTTAGTGACACACAGCTTACAGACAGCACTTTAATACAACGTTAACTTGGATTTCTTTAGCAACTTGACCAAACCTTTAGCCGGGAAAAAAATTGTTTAGTAATTACTCAATGTAATGAAATAAGATTATCATTTTCATTTACAAATTAGTTAAATACCAAACCACTGAATAACACAGCGAACGCCACAAGAGGTTAAGGAAAATTGAGCTAAGAAAGGGGTTGTAAGGTGTCGTATAACTCGAACACTAGAAAAATTGGAACTGTTAACACTGACTTACGATCAACTTGTTTTGCCTGTATAAAAGTTGCATTTATGAGACTTAACGTCGGACCGTACATCCCGTACCCCATGAGACTTTTAACGTCGTAGAAATTTCGGACACACCAGTGTGGAGTTTAAAGGTCAGGCTACATGTGGAAAATATGTTACAGCTGCTCATCTTGAAGAACTGCATGTACTTTCCTTCACTTCTATATCAAGTGCTCAAGTCCACATCCAGCATAGAGCAGAGACTGTATGCTCTTCAAGGAAGAAAACGAAATCCAGGAATTGGACGTGACTAAGCGCAAACCATACGATGGGGCGAGGTGGTATGCAAATCTCTTCACCACCCAAACTTTACATCGTTTGCTGCAGCACTCACAAAGAAATCATAAAAAGTAAGTACTTCCACGCAGACGTCACGTATAGATTCTAAAACCAAAATATGTTCTTACAAAAGCACTTGCGGTGCCAAAATTTGGATGAAACTAAAAGATGAATGGTGAGTAATGATTCAGCCCCTGCAGAACAAACCGCAACGGAAGTGAAAGAGACCAAGAAGGAGAGGAACGTCAAAAATTTGGAATCGAAGTAAGTACACAATAAGATACACAAACACTCAGATAAAGCTAGTATCAGTGCTGTAATGGCGGCGATTACTTCCTCTAATTACTTGTTTCGATTTATAAAGCCAGATTATTTGGAAATTTGTGGTAAGGTCAACGGGACCAAACTGCTCAGGTCATCGGTCCCTAGGCTTAAGCACTATTTAATCTAATTAAACTAACTTACTCTAAGGACAACACACACACCCATGCCCGTGGGAGAACTCGAAACTCCGACGAGGAAAGTCACGCGAATCGTAACAAGACGCCTAGACCGCAAGGCTACCCCGTGCGGCAAAAGCCAGATTAATCAAGATTAAGGTCAACATTTCATACGTAACTTATCCATAAGACAAGTTTCACATTCTCGTATGATAATGTGAAACTCTACATCTACATCTACGTTTATACTTCGCAAGCTACCCAACGGTGGCACTTTACGTGCCACTGTCATTACCTCACTTTTCTGTTCCAGTCGCGTACGATTCGCGGGAAGGACGATTGCCGGACAGCCTCCGTGTGCGCTAGAATCTCTCTAATTTTACATTCGTGATCTCCTCGGGAGGTATAAGTTGGGGGTAGCAATATATTCGATACCTCATCCAGAAACGCTCCCTCTCCAAACCTGGCCAGCAAGCTACACCGCGATGCAGAGCGCCTCTCTTGTAGAGTCTGCCACTTGAGTTTGCTAAACATCTCCGTAACGCTATCACGCTTAGCAAATAACCCTATGACGAAACGCACCGCTCTTCTTTGGATCTTCTCTATCACCTCCGTCAACCCGATCTGGTACGGATCCCACACTGATGAGCAATACTCAAGTATAGGTCGGACGAGTGTTTTGTAAGCCACCTCCGTTGTTGATGGACTACATTTGGTAAAGACCCTCCCAGTGAATCTCAACCTGGCACCCGCCTTACCAAGAATTAATTTTATATGATCATTCCACTTCCACCTACTCCCAGATATTTTACAGAAGTAACTGCTACCAGTGTTTGTTCCGCTATCTTATAATCATACAATAAAGGATCCTTCTTTCTATATATTCGCAATACATTACATTTGTCTATGTTAAGGGTCAATTGCCACTCCCTGCACCAAGTGCCTATCCGCTGCAGGTCTTCCTGCATTTCGCTACAATACTACAGCAGCAGCCGCGAAAAACCGCATGGAACTTCCTACACTATCTACTAGGTCATTTACATATATTGTGAAAAGCAATGGTCTCATAACACTCCTCTGTGCCACGCCAGAGGCTACTTCAACGTCTGTAGACGTCTCTCCATTGAGAACAACATGCTGTGTTCTGTTTGCTAAGAACTCTTCAATCCAGCCACACAGCTGGTCTGATATTCCGTAGGCTCTTACTTTGTTTGTCACGCGACAGTGCGGAACTGTATCGAACGCCTTCCGGAAGTCAAGAAAAATAGCATCTACCTGGGAGCCTGTATCTAATATTTTCTGGGTCTCATGAACAAGTAAAGCGAGTTGGGTCTCACACGATCGCTGTTTCCGGAAACCATGTTGATTCCTACAGAATAGATTCTGGGTTTCCAGAAACGTCATGATACGCGAGCAAAAAACATGTTCTAAAATTCTACAGTGCACAACTTGTCTTATGGATAAGACAAATGACTGTATACCTATATACGACGTGTTCGCCTTTGTGATGTGCAAATCGAAACGCGCCAGTAACGGAGATCTCCATTTTTTTTATAAAGTCAATTACAACACTGATAAAACCTTGAAATTATGTAAGAACGGGCGCCTACATTTTACGCAACTTTACGTCACACCTGTTTCACTTAGGTGATGTCGAGTCCATCAAGCAGTTTGAGGTCTGATTGAATAAACCCTGAAGTCCTTCCATTTCTCCCCACTACTAAACTCGGTCCTTCTACAAGCGGAACAGAAAGGGGACGACAAAAATATCACTGATAAATGGCTCCGGTGCTGCAGTCGAACTTGAGCGGTTGCACAACATGTTTTGTGGACGTGAAACTGTTGGCACAGGAGAGGCTCCCGTGTCCTTGTCTTCAGGAAAAACACTTTAAATGTGTCGACGTCTCTATGCCCAAGGGATTCAGCCTTCACCGAAAAAATGACCTCGGTGGATACAGGGCTAAAAACGGGATGACAATCTCTATGAATGACACTTACCACTCCACTACTATGCCTTTTAGAATAGCTATAAAGACGGTTGCTATCGAAGTGCACATTTCATTCAACGTTATACTTTGGAATGCGTATTTCCCACCAAACGTCTTTCTGAATTCATTCCATAAATAACTTCCCCACCCATCTCACTTGTTAGAGATTTTAATGTGTATCGTGTGGTATGGGGATCTGCATCGTCCTGTTACAGAGGTCGATGTGTCGAAAACCTCACTCTGGTAGAAGAACTGTGCCTCCTTAATTCTCAGATAGGACTGCAACAAGGTCGTCGTCCTTCATAGCCCTTGCTTTTCATTCTCCTGCCGTGACAGACACTGTCCAGTGGAAAACTGTCGATCACCGTGATTCACATGACCACTCCACTGTCCTGATCCATCTCTCCGATAGACCTGTCCCTGAAAGAAAGCTGCTACAGTAGATGCATAGCAGAGCAAACTGCTGTACAGCGAACTAGCTGTAAACCACGAGCCAGCGTCCAGAATTGGGTGAATTACATTACCAGCGTAATCCACCATGCCACTGATGTATCTATCCTAAAATCCTCAGGCTGGCTTCAGAGGCGACATGTCCTATTGTGAAACGACGTGTGTCGCTCACAATCAGCGTAAGATTCATGGCTCTGCGACGGTTGAAACGCCAACCGTTTACTGCGAACCTCACCGCCTTTCGGGACTCGAGGGCAAAGATACGTAGGGCAACAAAACAGGCAGAGTACTGGACTCAACAAATCGTTCCACTAGCTCCTCAAAATGGGGATATCTGACAAATGTGTCCGAGCACCTATAACTGGTGTACTGAGCCAGGGGTGTCTCTAGTCTACACCTGGAGACATTGCACAGGCAATGGCAGAGTGCCTGAGTTCGCTCACTGACACCTGGACCAACTCTCCGCTGAGATCGAGAATTAATTGAAAGAGAGGTTGGGCCCCTGTTCTGCGTGGGAGCTCTAGGGCGCATTGCCTCAGGTCAAAGAGACTGTATCGAATAAGGAATACGGTACAGCATGTTACAATACCTCAGAGGGGATGCAAACGGCATCTTCCTATATATATATATATATATATATATATATATATATATATATATATATATATATATGATGACTGTAGATTTTCCCGACTCTTGAAAGGAGGTGATTTAATATCCCTTCTGAAGCCAGGGAAAGACCGTGCACTGTCCATAGCGTGGCCTTCAGTACCTGCGTGGGAGAGTAGCACGAATGCATGGTCAATCAGCATCTGACTTGGGTCCTAGAACGACAAAAAGTACTTAGTCGCTTCATGTGGATTTCGGAGTTACCGCTCACACTGTTGGAGGCCGGAATGTAACAATGTTTCACAAGCATACAGTGCGTTTTTCCGATCTTCAAAGGAACAACGACACTGCTTGCAAACATCACATCCTAGGACAGCTCCACAAATGGGGCTTTCGAGGACTGTTACCTATATTCATATGGGCCACCCTTTCTAGATGATTTTTTCGATATCGGGTCGGTGATGCATTTTCCGAGCAGTCCGAGCAACTGAACAGTGTCCCACAGTGACCTGTTTCAAGCTTGATTCTGTTCACTATAGCCATCAACGTTATTACGTCCACAGTTAAGACTCTGATTCGATGTTCATTGTTTAAGGATGCCATATTCTGCTGCTCTTCTAAACTTTATTTCTGACAAACGTCTTTCTTAGGCTTCCAGTTTCACGACTTCTTCCAAAATTAATCTTACTATCATCACTTTTCAGAAATTCCAAGATTTTCTATAGCGATATCACATTTTTCCCTTTTGGTATTTGTGGGCCCATGGTCAATTACTGACGCTCTCATTGTTATTGCATTTGTCGCACTATCGACCATCTGGGGCATGACGAAATTCAAGGATATCTGTGACCGTTTTTTAAATATTTTTTCACTCTGCATGAGCTTCACCTCTTCTCATTTAATCGTTCATAGGCGAGATATTATAACAGTTTGCCGTTACTGAACGTCACTCATGTGAGTGAATTTCCCCACGTCGTCTTCCGTTCTCTCCCACACTCCTTGAATCTAAGTCTACCCGCTTTCGCAGAAGCTTTCTTTTGGCAGTTTATTTCAGGGTACTGCATATTTGCGTGACGAGAGGGGCACTGGGCAGTGAATTAATGTTGGAGTAGCTAACGTTGTCATTAATACATCACTGCGCAGCGGGTCCCCAACGTGGCCGCTTTGTTGATAGCCAGCGACAGGTAAGGGACGCAGCGGCAGTGGGGCAGCCAGCGTGCGGAAGATAAGACGGGCCGCGGCCCGGCGATAGCGGCGCTTTACGGGGCGCCACGGTGTCACCGCCATGATTGATCCCCGCTATCTGCCCGCCACTTACACGAGGGAGGGCGCCCGTGACTGCCCCAGTCGGACACAGTCAGCACGCGCCAGCAATGCGTGTTCATTACGACTCCAGCCCATCTGGGAACAAAGGCTGTTGAGACAGACGAACAAAACAACAGGCCTACATCTCTGACGCCCTTCTATTGTAGAATTTGGGTTTTTGTTTTATGCTCGCTATGGTGATGATTCTGGAGCCGGAAAATCTCCTATATAGGTCGATGACATGGTGGGAAAAGAGACAAAAGTCAACAATGAAGAAATAGGGGATTCAGTATTAGAGTCAGAATTTAAAAGAGCTTTGGACGACTTAAGATCAAGGAAGGCAAAAGGGATAAACATTCCGTCGGAGCCGGCCGGTGTGGCCGTGCGGTTCTAGGCGATTCAGTCTGGAACCGCGCGACCGCTACGGTCGCTGGTTCGAATCCTGCCTCGGGCATGGATGTGTGTGATGTCCTTAGGTTAGTTAAGTTTAAGTAGTTCTAAGTTCTAGGGGACTGATGACCACTGATGTTAAGTCCCATAGTGCTCAGAGCCATTTGAACCATTCCATTGGAAATTCGAAAACCATTTGGGGAAGTGGCAACACAACGATTATGCATGTTGGTGTGAAGAATGTAAGGGACTGGCAATCTGCTATCAGAGTTTCGGAAACACTTATAGTTCCAAGACTGTGATAGCCGACAAGTGCGAGTACTATCCCATAGTCAACAGCTCATACATCCAATTCTGACAAGAAGAATATAGAGAAGAACACACAAAAAAATAAAGGATCTCGTAGATGACCATCAGTTTGGCTTTAGGAAAGGTAAAGGCACAAGAGAAGCAATTCTGACGTTGCGGCTAGTAATGGAAGCAAGACTGAAGAAAAATCGCGACATGTTCAGAGGGTTTCTTAAAAACCATTCAACAATGTAAAATTGTGTCAGATGTTCGAAATGCTGAGAAAAATAGGGTACGCTATAGGGAAAGGTGGGTAATACACAATACGTACAATAACCGAGGGGGAGCAATATGACTGGAAGACCATGAACGAAGTACTCGGATTAAAAAGTTGGCGTTTCACCACCACTTTTAAATCTATAAAACGAAAAAGCAATGACGAGTATAAAACGAAGCTTCTGCACTGGGATTAAAATTCAGGGTGACGGGGTATCAGTGATAAGATTCGATGATGACATTGCTACCCTTAGTGAAAGTGAAGAATTACAGCATCTGTTCCGTGGAATGAAAGTTTTAATTATTAAAGAATATTGATTGAGAGTAAACTGAAGAAAGTAGCTGAACTGTGAACAGTGAGAAACTTAACATTAGAACTGACGAGCACAAAGTTGAGGAAAGTGAGGATGCAAAGTGACCAGTGACAGATTGTGCAAAGAGGACATAAAAAACAGACTATCACTTACTTTGAAGAAGAAATTTCTAAGAATGTACTGTGGTCATATGGTGTAATGAACTGTGGATTCCGGGGAAACCGGAATACAGAAGTCTCGAAGCATTTCAGATGTTGCGTTGCAGACGAATGTTGGAAATATTGTGGACTGATATGGGAAGGGATGAGGGGGACGGCAAAACATCTACTAACACATAAAAAAAGAGGAATCATTATGGGTTCCGAGAACAATGATCGTGTAAAATCAAGCTGGCTCTGTTCGGCTATAACACCAAGAAAGCAGGCGCCCCATAGTTACCGACTACCTTGACTTCCGGAAGACGTTCGATACAACTCTACACTGCAGTGTAACAATCAGAATACGGGCATACAGAATATCAGACAAACTGTGTGACTAGACTTAAGAGTTCTAGCAGACGGAATACAGCATCCTGTTTTCCAAGGATACAAATCTTCAGACGTAAAAGTAACTTCGGGCATACTCAAGGGAGTGTTAAAGGACCATTAAAATTTACAGTACATGCAGGGTAGTCCATTGATCGTGACCGGGCCAAATACCTCACGAAATAAGCGTCAAATGAAAAAACTTCAAAGAACTAAACTTGTCTAGCTTGAAGGAGGAAACCAGATGGCGCTATGGTTGGCCCGCTAGATGACGCTGCCATACGTCAAACGGATATCAACTGCTTTTTTTAAAAATAGGAACCCCCATGTTTTATTACATATTCGTGTAGTACGTAAGGAAATACGAATGTTTTAGTTGGACCACTTTTTTTGCTTTGTGATAGATGGCGCTGTAATAGCGATAAACATATGGCTCACAATTTTAGACAAACAGTTGGTAACAGGTAGGATTTTTAAATTAAAATACAGAACGTAGGTACGTTTGAACATTTTATTTCGGTTGTTCCAATGTGATACATGTACCTTTGTGAACTTCTGAGAACGCATCCTGTTACAACGTGATTACCTGTAAATACCACATAAATGAAATAAATGCTCAAAATGATGTCCGTCAACCTCAATGCATTTGGCAATACGTGTAACGACATTCCTCTCAACAGCGAGTAGTTCGCCTTCCGTAATGTTCGCACATGCATTGACAATGCGCTGACGCATGTTGTCAGGCGTTGTCGGTGGATCACGGTAGCAAATATCCTCCAACTTTCCCCACAGAAAGAAATCCGGGGACTTCAGATCCAGTAAAAGTGCGGGCCATGGTGTGGTGCTTCGACGACCAATCCACCTGTCATGAAATATGCTATTCAATACCACTTCAACCGCAAGCGAGCTATGTGCTGGACATCCACCACGTTGGAAGTACATCGCCATTCTGTCATGCAGTGAAACATCTTGTAGTAACATCGGTAGAAAATTACGTAGGAAATCAGCATACATTGCACCATTTAGATTGCCATCGATAAAATTGGGGCCAATTATCCTTGCTCCCATAATGCCGCACCATACATTAACCCGCCAAGGTCACTGATGTTCCACTTGTCCCAGCCATCGTGGATTTTCCGTTGCCCAATAGTGCATATTATGCCAGTTTACGTTACCGTTGTTGGTGAATGACGCTTCGTCGCTAAATAGAACGCGTGCAAAAAATCTGTCAGCGTCCCGTAATTTATCTTGTGCCCAGTGGCAGAACTGTACACGACGTTCAAAGTCATCGCCATGCAATTCCTGGTGTATGGATATATGGTACGGGTGCAGTCGATGTTGATGTAGCATTCTCAACACCGACGTTTTTGAGAGTCCCGATTCTCGCGCAATTTGTCTGCTACTGATGTGCGGATTAGCCGCGATCGCAGCTAATACACCTACTTGGGCATCATCATTTGTTGCAGGTCGTGCTTGACGTTTCACATGTGGCTGAACGCTTCCTGTTTCCTTAAATAACGTAACACATGTCCAGGATACGGAGCAGGATACATAGCATACGCATATTGATCACAATAGCCATACATCAACACGATATCGACGTTTTCCGCAATTGGTAAACGGTCCATTTTAACACGGGTAATGTATCACGAAGCAAATACCGTCCGCACTGGCAGAATGTTACGTGATACCACGAACTTATACGATTGTGACTATTACAGCGCCATCTATCACAAATCGAAGAAAGTGGTCCAACTAAAACATTCATATTTATTTATGTACTACACGAATATGTAATAAGAATGGGGGTTTCTATTTTTAAGAAACGCAGTTGATATTGGTTTGACTATCTATCGTGCTAACCATAGCGCCATCTGGTTCCCCCTTCAAGCTAGACGAGTTTCGTTCTTTGTAGTTTTTTCGTTTGATGCTTATTTCGTGAGATATTTGGCCCGGTCTCTATCAATGGACCACCCTGTATAAATGATCTAGTAGACAATGTCGGAAGCTCCATAACACTTTTCACGGATGTTTTATACAGAGAAGTCTGAACGCTGGAAGACGGTAGCGTAGAGCAGGAATGCCAGCAGAGGATCGATGCTTGGTGCAGAGTGTGGCAACTTAACCTCTACATTAGCAGCTGTAACGTGTGGCGAATACACAGACAGAAAGACATTTTATTGTGTGATTATATTTTGCGGAACAATCCCTGGAAGCAATTACTTTCATAAAATATGTAGGCGTATATGTACGGAGCGATCTGAAGTAGAAATAACAAATAAAATTAGTCGTGTGTAAGGCAGATTGCACACTAAAGTTCATTTGAAGTTGAACGTATCACCCCTTCACTTATCTGCGTATGGAAATACATTCACTTTGCACTTACAATCAGCCTCCCTACCCCCTGCCCCCTCCCCTCCACACCAACGACTCTATCTATAAAAGTTTCTCTCAGTCAGGCAACAGAAAACATAGAGCAATGTGAAAGTCACGAAGATGCACCGTCCGTTCTTAACGATCGTCGAACAGTAGGGAAATCCATTCCAGAAGGCAGACAACTGCGTATAAATTTCGACTCACGCACTTTCAGATTACAGCGGACACTGAAGTTGAAATGACGGTGCATATGATCTAGAAGCACATACTGGAGAAAGGACTAGCTGTTAACCGGACATGGCGAAATAAACTGAAAATAAACGGATTTCATTCACATACTTTAATGAACGTTTATAACTTTTTTACAAAATCTTTCTATTTTCTTAAATTTTTCTCAAGCAAGGCTTAATCTAACCTTAGTATTTACATTCTTTTCACAACAGCACACATAGCGTTATCGTAGCCTCGGCAACACCCTTACACGCTCCCAGTTCTTTCCTGGCAGATGGTTAAAAAGTATGCATCCTGCAGTCTATGAACGATTAGAACTTCTTACCCCCCCCCCTCCCCCCCCCCCCCCCCACACACACACACAGAAATAAGACTATAGAAAGTTCTGTACAGTGCTTTACTTTTGCGAGTGAGCCCTGCGCCTCTCCGCTCTCCACTGCTCCTGACCAAACTGCCACACGCTTCCTTCACGCTGATTCTAACTGCTCACGCCTGAGTCCCCACTACCTAACTATGCCTGCAGCACCGACTCCGGCCAAACATCGACTTCCGCAGCTGCCGTCCCAGCTTCTGCACCTCGATACACATATCTCGGGCTCTTCCCCTTTTCGATTAATTTTGTCATAAATAGCCTGGTTGATTAGTTCCCTGCTACCTCACAGCCTTGCAAGACGAATTTCCCGGTGCAAATGTGATCTGTGAACCACAGCTGTCACAGTTAACGGGAAAACACTACTTGGCTCCTGCCGACATACCTCCGTCCTCTGCTTGCAAAGTAGCCCCAGAGTCTGCAAAGCAACTACGGTTCTGTAACAACTCCAGGAGTCGAATGGGAGCCGTGACAAACATTTCTGACAACGGGTTAAATTTTCTGTGTCCTACGTTCCCAGGGTTCTTGTCTCCGAACGTGCGGCAAGCTTCCCATGGCACTGTACAATACGTACCGTTTCAGCCTGAACTATTATCCAAGGACATATTCTCCTAGCAGTCAGTGTAGCAGGTTCCAACAAAGGTCCTTTAACCAAAGCACGACCAATATGGAGCATAATTATATCTCCAGATTAAAGACTCCCGAAATGAGACGTCGCAGCAGTCGCTGAACCTGTGAAATACTAAAAGAACTGGTAATACTGCTTCTAAATTATTTTTTTCTGCCAAGGCGGTGGACTCTCGTACCCGTGTTTACGCTTACACTTAGTCTGTTCTTCGCTACGTGCTACAGCACATGGTGTAAGACGCCTGGCACTCCCAGAAGGTAGATCAAAAGGAACTATTCTTAAAATATTGCACCAGCTACGTACGAATAAAGCACTGACTGTATGTACCTGGCTTTGAATGCAAACACACCAAGCAGATAATAATATATAATTGCATAGAACTTTATTGCTACAGTCAGACCACATGCTTACTTAAGTGTCAGTTTCTTTGGAGTCTTAGCGCTAAGACTAGGAAATTTTTAAAAACATTTAATGATATAATAATAAGAAATTTCATACACCAGCTCAGGATGTATAGTAACGCTGGATGATCTATAAGAAGAAGGTAAACTTATCATTAACAATGACGAGAAATCAATTGGGTCTTTTTTTCTTTTCTAGAAAGTTATTCTTTTTCCTTTTTCGCGCCGAAAATTCTCTGAAATCGACACTGCCCTGTTCTTTTGTTGGCTCTATTGCTGGTCTTCTATCTGTTTCCCATAACCATTTTCAGTGTTGGTCTCTGACAAATTAGCTCATGTGTTATCCTATTTTTTTGTCCAACTGTTCTTTCCACCTGGATCGGGATCCGATACTGCAGATATCGCAAATGAACTGAGACGGGAAAGGATGCTAATAAACAACTCGATAAGCTGAAGAAAATAGCCCTATTGGCTCCAAGATAAAAACTCTGAATACCATCGGGAACAAAACCCGAGACAAGTTAAAAAGGTAGACACATTTAACTAGATACGACACGTAACCGGAATATATTGTAATGTATATCGACAGACGCTTGTAATACAATGAACGCGAGAATCAAAGCCACAATGCACACTGAGGAATGCGAAAGTTACTTGAAGATAGTGAAGAGCAAATAGCCCAAAATACAATTCTCTAGGACGACGTTAAGCGCAAGAAGCGAAGGTGGAAGCGAAAACCTCAGGAAGAATTTCACTGAATACAGCGTAATAAGATAAAAATAGTCGAAACATAAACGGAAAGATTTGCTGGGCACATTATCAGAATGGACTTGGGATCCATAACAAGGAGAGTATGGGAACAATGATCGCAAAGTCTAAATCTTTCTAATTACCGATTTATAGAGGCTTTTTGCAGACAGAAAGCCTTTATCTTTTGATGTAAGAAAATCATTCTTAATAAATAGAGCCTTTTGTCGCATTTTATCGTTGAAAACAGCCTTTCTGCGCTACATGTTTTTATCTAACTGTAATAGAAAGAAAGTACAAAAATTGTTTGTTAAGAGGCGTTCATTTGAGACAGCTCACGCCAGATGATCAATAATATTTGTTCAAACTTAGAGTTTTGCTTTTTAGTCAGTGGATAAATAAATGTAAATATAACAAAATTATTCTTAAGTGACATATCGCAAGTAAGCTTGTCTTGTGCGCAAACTCTCTCTCTCTCTCTCTCTCTCTCTCTCTCCAGTAGTCACAGAAAGGCACAAGAGGTACACTTTACTACTTAACTCGTCGTTTTCGACATGTGTGGTATGTAGTACATGAGACAGTATTGATAGTTTTTTATTTACCCGTGGAAAAACATAACTTACGGCAATGTTTACTTCACTTATGAGTGGGACATTAAATTCTAGTACTATAGACAAGTAAGTAATTGTCTTGTCTGAGAACAACGCTTTTAGATCAGTTGTTTCGACATTCTGAGCGTATTACACCTGTCCTTTCATTTAGTACTTCCGTCGGCAAAGTATTCAAGCTCTGTAATCGATTACAATACCTTGTGGGTTTTACGAACGTGCACTGAACGTCTTGTCGTCGTTGACCAGAGTGAAATCCGTTACTAGTCATTATCAGATATATTCTGGATACACTTCTAATTATCTTTAATTTCAGTAATAAATATCATCCACATGAAATTAATGACTTTTGAGACGACAGCAGTTAGAAGTTCTTATTATGACAGTATATGCCTTTTAATTTCATCTTGTTTGTGCTGACTCTTACGGTCAATGTTTCCAGATCTTGGAAAATTAATAATCGTCCAGAACAATACTCTTAATTATATTTTCCTACCCGAATCACTTTCGACCTACTCCTCCTTCCCCCTGTTTCTGTCCATCTCCTCCTCTTCCCCATCCTACCTTTCTGTACACCTCCTCTTCCCCCTCCTTCTGTCCACCGCATTCTCTCCACTTTCGCCCTCCTTCGTCTGTACATCTTATCATCCATCCTTCTTTGTTATGTCATACTGTCTCCTCCATTCATCTCCTAGCCCCCTAGCCCTTCTCAGCAGTATCCATCTTCACATAAATACTCTGGAATGCAATCCGATATTATCAACACAATTCATCAGCTGTATAGGTTAGCTGCTAGACATTATCAATCCTTCTCAGCTCTCGCCCTACCTCTCCCCTGTGGGAGGTAGGTCGTTCTTGCCCCTGAAGCACTTCTTCCCAGAGACTAAGTAACCAAATTTGGTTGAAATTGATCCAATGACTTACGAGGAAGTGTGGAAAACACACACACACACACACACACACACACACACACACAGAATACATCAGAAGAGTACAGCAAAAGAACGTGCTTTGTCCACTTTCTTCCAAAAATGAGTTATGTATGCCATGACATGTTGAACTCTGTGTTGTTTAATACTGTTAATCGACCAGTGTGATGATATGAATAGTCTACGTTTTATAACCACTTTTAGATTACGCATGCAGGGGAAGAACACGCTGTGTCTCTTGCAACAGGGAATATATGTGCTTTGTCCACTGTTTATATTAAGTTTTAGATTCCTTGTGGGATGTCAAACAATGTTGAAGCAAGAAACAGAGCATTTCCTTTATTGGTCATTGTTGGGACCAGTGAAAACCATTGCTTTAATTTGAGACATACTGCCTAGTAATGGGGGAGTCTTATGTTATTCATTTCAGTTTTAACAATTTATTATTTATATTGAATGATGAGTACTGCATGTGAGGTTGAAAGACAAACGAGACCTTCAGACTCCAACAGTGTTAGGAAAAGGCAATTATGACGGCCTATGAGTACAGTTGTCAGGAAATTAAGGGATAAGTCACATGAATTATGAGAAGAAGTTTAAGTGTTTCGAAATAGGCCGGCTGGGGTGGCCGAGAGGTTCTAGGCGCTACAGTCTGGAACCGAGCGAGCGCTACGGTAGCAGGTTCGAATCCTGCCTCGGGCATAGATGTGTGTGATGTACTTAGGTTAGTTAGGTTTAAATAATTCTGAGTTCTAAGGGTCCTTAGAAGTTAAGTCCCATAGTACTCGGAGCCAATTGAACCATTTTTTCGAAATAGCAAGGGCTGAAGAAACAAAACGTTACATGAAAATTTAGTGATATGGTAGACTGAAACGAGCAATCAATGTATCAGTGTTTCTGAAAGGCCTCTTTACAATATTTCCACTTAAAAAAAAAAAAAAAAATGATCAAGTAAGAATGCATGTGAAGCAGAGCTTCAAGTGTGTAATTTCAATTACAGAGTAAGAGTGAAAGTTAACGACATTGCACATGAAATTCCTGTAAAATGAAAAGCCTTTGTGGCATTGCATGGATTAACAAGGCGACGATTAATGACAGTTCAGTAATTTTTGTAACTGTGCAAGTCTCTTCGGGCTAGAATGGGTAAGCACAGAAATAGGCCACGGAAATTAAGAAAGAAGTAGGAAAGGCGGTTTATGATCAAATTCATTGATTTAGGGGTAGATCAAGACATTGCAGCAAAGACATGACCAAGAAGTAGTATCGCCTAAAGGAACTTTTGATGGAAAAGTTGCATAAACTGGTTCAGGAAAAATGACCTAATTTTGATGTTCCATATGAAACGATTAGAACGGTATTCAACACCAATTCAGTATCAGCCTTTAATAAGTACACTGTTGAGATGAAAGTGTTGAACGCAATGTTATCTGAAAATTTATGATGTGATGAAGAAACAGGTCTTCAAAACAATTAATAAGATAACCGTTGACCAGAAAGTACACAAAGTCAAAGCTGAAACATTTTATTTCAGAATGTGAAATTGTAGTTTAAAAAGCCAAAAGTCTAATAAAAAAAATCAATCTACATGGAATGCCAAAACAATGTATGCTTAACAAACATAAGTACTAATGATGTCTGTTACAAAAGGCAGTTGTCTGTCTTTCAATATTCATCAGTTTCTAAATGCGGCTACATTGTTCTACACTTAAACTGATGGTACTGGAAGAAAATGTGTCAATGAAGCTGTTTCCTTTTTAATTCGTTTTGTGACACAATTCCTGCACAAGAAAGTGAAACATCTTGAAGCTTTTGTGATTCGTGCTCAGGCCAAAACAAGAATGTAAGCCTAAGCTTTTTGATATTGTGCTGGTCAGTCAAGATATGCCAACAAAAGTTGGGGTCATCCAGAATGACATTTTCACTCTGCAGCGGAGTGTGCGCTGATATGAAACTTCCTGGAAGATTAAAACTGTGTGCCCAACCGAGACTCGAACTCGGGACCTTTGCCTTTCGTGGGAAAGTGCTCTACCGACTGAGCTACCCAAGCACTACTCACGCCCCCTCCTCACAGCCTTACTTCTTCCAGTACCTCGTCTCCTACCTTCCAAACTTTTCAGAAGCTCTCCTGCGAACCTTGCAGAACTAGCACTCCTGAAAGAAAGGATATTGCGGAGACGTGCCTTAGCCACAGCCTGGGGGATGTTTCCAGAATAAGATTTTCACTCTGTAGCGGAGTTCGAGTCTCGGTCTGGCACACAGTTTCAATCTGCCAGGAAGTTTCAAGTTGGGGTCACTTCCATAAAATAAATATTTGAGGAAATCCCATTTCCCACCGGGACCCTCAGAGAGGCAGTCTTCACAAAAAGATCTCTTCCGCATTCAACATTGAGTAACCTGTAACGGAGCTGGGATTTTAGAAAATAGTAAAATGCTTTTACAGTATTTTTATGTGATATTGATAATAATAACAATAATAATAACAATAATAGAAGTAATTGTGATAATAATAATAATAACAATAACATTTTGCCATTATGGGTCACCTGGCAACACCAAAAGTAAAATTATCAGTACTTTCTGGTTTTGAAGGAGTATTTCAGCCAAGAAACTAATGTGACTTATAAAAACGTTTTACACTAGGCCGACGAGTGGTTGTTGGGGCACAGTGATACTACGTTTCATTTTTTTTTACCGCTTTACCACATGAAGTTAAAATAGCAAAAAGCCTTACCAAGAAGTACCTTCATTGTTTCAAACATTTTAATCTGACACACAATGTTTAACGAAAATACAATTTTACTAGCAATGTAAAGAATGCAGTTTTTCTAGCTAGATATATTAAGTAGCACGTTTTTTCCTTGTAACACATGACAACTTTAAATATTATGCCGATAAAACCACAATTTAAATTTTTAAGGAATCAATTTATATTGAATTTAATGTAAATAACATGTCATTCGAAGTGAGTTTTGTATTCATTAATTTTGCCCATTAGTATCATTGAAATTCGGTTTCAAACTTTAAAATTACTCTCCTGAACAATTTAACAATGTGGACAAATCACATTCTTTGTTGTGCTATTCTTGTTAGTTTATTTTTTGTATATATATATCTGTGATCATATTATTTTAAGAATAATTAACCCGTCGCACCTTCAAGGATGTTCAGAAATACATTCGCTCTAACCATTCTTTAACATAGGGAGCCATAACATTCGTTTCATCTACTCACCTGTAGCTACCTTAAATGTTAATAACACAGCGATATTGTGTGGAGGACGCAAAGACAAATAATGTGATCTTTTGAGATGTTAACTGCCACATTTCTCTGAACTTTTTTCTGAATAAATTCTGTGTACAACAGCTCAATACAGATGGTATAACACAGCATTAATGATTTATACATTTATCGTTAAATAAAAAAACTGCACGGGCAGAAAAAAAGAAAACAAACTTAGAAAAGAGAAAAATGACGTTGGTAAATAAGTGTGAGGTAAGTAATCACTAAATTGGCGGTTGAAATTTCACAAATGTTCAGCTTGATGAGATGAAACAATATGTTTATAAAAAAACGGTTTTATACCTTCGTCTCTCTTGATTAGGGTGCGTAAACGAATATTACAGAACGTGGTACGCCAGTTGCTCGAAATATTAGAGCTCAGAGATTGAGTACAGAGGCAAAATTGTTTTTCTCAGAAACATTGCTATCTAAGGGAGCGTGAATTACGAAGCACAGATTTTCACGCTCTAGAGATAAGAGTCTGAGTATATCCTAATCCTGAGTTATACCCTTATTTTCAAATTTGTTTATCAACACTAATAATTAAATAATGACACGGCTTTAAGCGTTGAACTTCCAGAAACACGGATCTATAGCACGGAAAAGTGTCATACATGTTCCTCTATAAACGATATATTCGTTAATTCCGTTAACTTTCTTTCGATTAGTATTTTACTTATGCAAATATGCAAGGAAAGCAAAAATAAAAGATATTTTGTTTCAAAGAAAATAGTTTTTAACTACAACGGTAGTTAATGATTTGAGGAAACGACATAATTATCCTACTTTTACTGGATATGTAAACAATTCAATGAACTTTTAAGACAGATATACTGTCACGATACTTCCTCATTGCTATACGGAATATTGAATTCTGTGAAGCTCCGTATTCGATTGGGACGCGAGCTGCCACACGAGCTGAACATTAACTCAAGCCTTGGACTCAACTTTTAATTTTTTTCACAACTCTCGCCGCATTGGTTCTCCGGTCACGTCTGTTCGGTCCGTGGCCGGGTCTCGCTTGTCTCTGTGAGTTATTCTTCCTCCCGCCATCTCACGCGGATACGCCATTCGGAATTCAAAATGCGCTCCGCATTCATTAGGAAACTGTCAAAAAGATTCCTTGTTTCGAGCTTTCTCGGAGCCTCTGGCGAAGGAGAGCAGTTGATTTTAACGTGGAGTACGTATCTGATTTTCATTTTAACTTCAATACATCGAATCACTGTACTTAGAAAATGGAAACCTTCATTTATATCGCAACAGATGAAACAACTTTCGTTTGCAACTCGACACTGATTTCTGCTTTTTCCTCTCACTATGGGAAGGACAAAGTGAGAAAGCGAGAAATTTTGTTTTTGTGATTTTGGCACACTTTGCAGAATGACTTAAGTCCAGAGTCTACCAAAATTTTGCGTTAGTTTTTCGTCATTGCTTTCGAAACGTATAGGTTTGTGTGAGTAGATCCCTCAGTTTAATAAATTGGAATGAATCTCTCTTACAACATGGTTTGTTTGAGTGGTTTATTATCATAGCAAATTCATCGAATGCTATTACATAGGTAGAACACGATATTTTTACACGAGGAATTGCAACATGAACGCGACATTTATTGAATCTTGATCGAAAGCAAATATGAAAACAAACTTTTCATAAATGTTTGGACCGTTTTATAATGAATGTAACTGATTGTCTGCTCTGGTTTCCAGCTCTGCACTGAAATATTTAAAGTGTATTTCATTTGCCAGAACTTTTTAGAAAGCAAGTGGGACTATTCTTATTCTTCATCTTCTAAAGGGTAAAGGAAAATAACCCGCTAGCTACTGTAGCTGAAGAAACCAGACGCCTAAATACCCGACCAAAGATACGGTAGGAGGCTCTTTTCATAAGAACAATGACGAGATCTCTGTTCCTTGTTGATGGAAATAGTGAAGGATTTTAAGAATAAAACTGTTGAAACTTATAACCTCAGAAGGAGATCTTTTCCATCTACTCTGGTATCTAAAGAAATCTGAACCTGGAAACAAGTTCAGAGTAGACAGCTGTGAGATACTGTGAACCCTCAACAACGACACTTCATCAGTGAAATATAATCACCGGAATGATGCTGAAAAATAATTTTGAGCTACAAAACACTCTTTCACTAACAGCTCAAAAATTATTTACCTAGTTCTTTGTTTTTGGACTGAGACATTTACTTGAAATCGAAAATAAAAACGCTGTTTTTGGCTCAATAGAAGGTAATTTTGTCTTCTGAGTCTTTCACAGCGCCATCCACACATATTATAAAAACGCATGAATTCACAGATTTTATCCTTCCTGTGTTTGAGAATGTGAGCAGCGTACACATAATTTCAAACATCAATAAATTTTTTCTCGCTCACAACCCCTATAAAATGGTTAAAGGAATAATGTTTGTCGCTTACTTCTTTTCCGCTCTTCATGAAGTAAAAGCCATGCATGAGGCATGACATTATAATTTATTAAATTTTTACTGCAACTGTATTCGCGACACATTTCACAGATATTATCCACATATAATTGAATGTAAGTGCAAAATTATATCAGTGTGCGGAACGTAGTTCAGCAGATATGACGTCATAGACAATGAGTTGCCTGAAACGCTACCGCATCATGTACGACGATTAAATTTATTACTTCTTTGCTGCTAAATCTAATCGCAATAATTTCGCAGATAATATTCACATATGCAGCTGATTGTATCCACATAATGCAGAAGATATGACGTAATAAAATTTAAGCATAAGGCCAGACTCTGGGAGGTACGGGCGTGGACGCATATTTATAAATAAATATCTGGGCAACGCTAGTACACACATCAAAAAAAGTTTTGTCTCACCCCGGTTACATGAAACCCTGAAGGTAGATGTTGACTGTGGATATTGTATCACAGACGCAGTCCCTTTGACTGTTCAGAGATGTCACTAAACTCGGCCAAAGATGACAAAAACCATGCACAAGCAGCGCCTATTAGACGGAGGGGGTCCGACAGCCGATCAGTTCTAGTCGTTTCCAGGAAGGAAGTACACGGCTCGTGCCGTCTGTAGTTCAACAATGAACAGACGGTCAATACCGCGGTTCGATCGCGTCCGCGTTGTTACTTTGATCCAGGAAGGACTCTCAACAACGTAAGTGTCCAGGAGTATCGGAGTGAACCAAAGCGATGTTGTTCTGACATGGAGGAGGTACAGAGAGACAGGAACTGCCAATAACATGCCTCGCTCAGGCCGCCCAAGGGCTACTACTGCAGTGGATGACCGCTACCTACGGATTATGGCACGGAGGAACCCTGACAGCAATGCCACCATGCTGAATAATAATTTTCGTGCAGCCACAGGACGTCTTGTTACGACTCAAACTGTGCGCAATAGGCTGTATGAATAGCAACTCCACTCCCGAGCCGCGCTGGGTAGCCGTGCAGTCTAGGGCGCCTTGTCACGGTTCGCGGGGCTGTCCCAGTCGGAGGTACGTGTCCTCCCTCGGGCATAGGTATGTGCGTTGTGCTTAGCGTAAGTTAGTTTAATTAGTTTGTAAACCTAGGGACCGATGACCTCAGCCGTTTGGTTCCATAGAACCTTACCACAAATTGCAAAATTCACTTCCGACATCCATGGCGAGGTCTACCTTTACAACCATGACAACATACAGCGCGGTGCAGATGGGGCCCAACAACATGCCGAATGGACCGCTCAGGACTGGCATCACGTTCTCCTCACCGATGAGTGTCCCATATGTCTTCAACCAGACAATCGCCGGAGATGTGTTTGGAGGCAGCCCAGTCAGGCTGAACGCCTTAGACACACTGTCCAGCGAGTGCAGCAAGGTTGAGGTTCCGGCTGTTTTGGGGTGGCATTATGTGGGGCCGACGTACGCCGCTGGTGGTCATGGAAGGCACCGTAACGGAACGGCTGTACGATACGTGAATGCCCTCCTCCGACCGATAGTGCCACCAAATCGGTAGCATATTGGTGAGACACTCGTCTTCATGGACAACAATTCGCTCTCCCATCGTGCACATTTTGTGGGTGACTTCGTTCAGGATAGCGACATCTAACGACTAAAGTGGCCTGCACGTTCTTCAGGCATGAACCCTATCGGACATGCCTGGGACAGATTGAAAAGGGCTGTTTATGGATGACATGACCCACCAACCACTCTGAGGGATCTACGCCGAATCGCTGTTGAGGAGTGGGACAATCTGGAGCAACAGTGCCTTGATGAACTTGTGGATAGCAGGCCACTATGAATACAGGCACGCATCAATGCAAGAAGACGTTCTCTGGGCATTAGAGGTACCGGTGTTTACAGCAATCTGGACCACCACCTCCGAAGGTCTCGCTGTATGGTGGTACAATGTGCAATGTGTGGTTTTCATGAGCAATAAAAATGGCGGAAATGATGTTTATGTTGTCCTCTATTCCAATTTTTTGTACAAGTTGCTGATCTCTCGGAATCGAGGTGATGCAAAGCTTTCTTTGACGTCTGTATTTGAATAAAATACTCTATTCACACCACACAATTTGGAATAAAATTCTGCCGCTGTACCATAACAAGTATTATGAGATAACGAATGGCCTAGTGATGAAATCTCCGCCGTCGTCGGTCATCGTAAACTTTTTTACGGTGCATTCAGGGAAAAAGAGCTCTCGACTAGACGACGCTCCTCTCGTCGTGTTTCCTCCCGTGCGTTCACGTTACTTTCTTGATACCTCTTGGAGGAAATAGGTTGTCGTAGTTCGTGGATCATATGAATGGTGTTCGTGCAAATCCGAAATTTATTGTTGAGGTAAAGAAGGATAGGTTGCTAGCTTTTCGTGCATGAGCTTCTTGGTTAGACGGCAAACGTGGGACAACAGTTTCATATTATTTTCATCATCATGTACACAAAAACGGCTTGAAAACGTTGTTCCGTGAAGATAAGATCCACTGTCTAAGATTCAGCGTCTCAGGATGGAAAAATGTTTACAGCAAGCAAGGTAGTGTAAACGCTTTCATTTGCCAATGGCGATGACAGCTTCGTAACTGAGTGAAGGGAGCCATCCTAGCAGCTTTCCTTCCGTACTGCGGTTTACGAGTAGTCAAAGATGATGTGTGTTACAGAGATATCGCAGATCTGGGATGTTACACACAGTTAAAACGATGTGAATATTTGAACGTCAGCTGTGTATGGTTCCTTATGAATGCGGCAGCATGTAGTTGGTATGAGAAGGCGGGTCGTCGATCGTACTTGGGTGGTTGAAAGAACAAGGTCTCATGCGACATTTCTGATCTGGTACAAAGTTTTAATCTACCAGGATGGCTCATACCAGCACGCACTCAGCCGCATTGTGAACAGTCTAGATTGATATTCGATAACTGCAGTCGAACTACAACTGTAGTTTAATTGAGAAATCACCACGTCTGAAACGCTTATGCCTCCCTTTTCTTCCACTTTTAGTTTATCTTTCATAGCTTGTTTCGGTCTCTAAACCGGGAGTTCTACTATTAAAAGTACAAACGAAAGGGGAGGGTAGAAAACGGTGAAACAAGCAAATAACCCTCAACAACGACACTTCATCAGTGAAATATAATCACCGGAATGATGCTGAAAAATAATTTTGAGCTACAAAACACTCTTTCACTAACAGCTCAAAAATTATTTACCTAGTTCTTTGTTTTTGGACTGAGACATTTACTTGAAATCGAAAATAAAAACGCTGTTTTTGGCTCAATAGAAGGTAATTTTGTCTTCTGAGTCTTTCACAGCGCCATCCACACATATTATAAAAACGCATGAATTCACAGATTTTATCCTTCCTGTGTTTGAGAATGTGAGCAGCGTACACATAATTTCAAACATCAATAAATTTTTTCTCGCTCACAACCCCTATAAAATGGTTAAAGGAATAATGTTTGTCGCTTACTTCTTTTCCGCTCTTCATGAAGTAAAAGCCATGCATGAGGCATGACATTATAATTTATTAAATTTTTACTGCAACTGTATTCGCGACACATTTCACAGATATTATCCACATATAATTGAATGTAAGTGCAAAATTATATCAGTGTGCGGAACGTAGTTCAGCAGATATGACGTCATAGACAATGAGTTGCCTGAAACGCTACCGCATCATGTACGACGATTAAATTTATTACTTCTTTGCTGCTAAATCTAATCGCAATAATTTCGCAGATAATATTCACATATGCAGCTGATTGTATCCACATAATGCAGAAGATATGACGTAATAAAATTTAAGCATAAGGCCAGACTCTGGGAGGTACGGGCGTGGACGCATATTTATAAATAAATATCTGGGCAACGCTAGTACACACATCAAAAAAAGTTTTGTCTCACCCCGGTTACATGAAACCCTGAAGGTAGATGTTGACTGTGGATATTGTATCACAGACGCAGTCCCTTTGACTGTTCAGAGATGTCACTAAACTCGGCCAAAGATGACAAAAACCATGCACAAGCAGCGCCTATTAGACGGAGGGGGTCCGACAGCCGATCAGTTCTAGTCGTTTCCAGGAAGGAAGTACACGGCTCGTGCCGTCTGTAGTTCAACAATGAACAGACGGTCAATACCGCGGTTCGATCGCGTCCGCGTTGTTACTTTGATCCAGGAAGGACTCTCAACAACGTAAGTGTCCAGGAGTATCGGAGTGAACCAAAGCGATGTTGTTCTGACATGGAGGAGGTACAGAGAGACAGGAACTGCCAATAACATGCCTCGCTCAGGCCGCCCAAGGGCTACTACTGCAGTGGATGACCGCTACCTACGGATTATGGCACGGAGGAACCCTGACAGCAATGCCACCATGCTGAATAATAATTTTCGTGCAGCCACAGGACGTCTTGTTACGACTCAAACTGTGCGCAATAGGCTGTATGAATAGCAACTCCACTCCCGAGCCGCGCTGGGTAGCCGTGCAGTCTAGGGCGCCTTGTCACGGTTCGCGGGGCTGTCCCAGTCGGAGGTACGTGTCCTCCCTCGGGCATAGGTATGTGCGTTGTGCTTAGCGTAAGTTAGTTTAATTAGTTTGTAAACCTAGGGACCGATGACCTCAGCCGTTTGGTTCCATAGAACCTTACCACAAATTGCAAAATTCACTTCCGACATCCATGGCGAGGTCTACCTTTACAACCATGACAACATACAGCGCGGTGCAGATGGGGCCCAACAACATGCCGAATGGACCGCTCAGGACTGGCATCACGTTCTCCTCACCGATGAGTGTCCCATATGTCTTCAACCAGACAATCGCCGGAGATGTGTTTGGAGGCAGCCCAGTCAGGCTGAACGCCTTAGACACACTGTCCAGCGAGTGCAGCAAGGTTGAGGTTCCGGCTGTTTTGGGGTGGCATTATGTGGGGCCGACGTACGCCGCTGGTGGTCATGGAAGGCACCGTAACGGAACGGCTGTACGATACGTGAATGCCCTCCTCCGACCGATAGTGCCACCAAATCGGTAGCATATTGGTGAGACACTCGTCTTCATGGACAACAATTCGCTCTCCCATCGTGCACATTTTGTGGGTGACTTCGTTCAGGATAGCGACATCTAACGACTAAAGTGGCCTGCACGTTCTTCAGGCATGAACCCTATCGGACATGCCTGGGACAGATTGAAAAGGGCTGTTTATGGATGACATGACCCACCAACCACTCTGAGGGATCTACGCCGAATCGCTGTTGAGGAGTGGGACAATCTGGAGCAACAGTGCCTTGATGAACTTGTGGATAGCAGGCCACTATGAATACAGGCACGCATCAATGCAAGAAGACGTTCTCTGGGCATTAGAGGTACCGGTGTTTACAGCAATCTGGACCACCACCTCCGAAGGTCTCGCTGTATGGTGGTACAATGTGCAATGTGTGGTTTTCATGAGCAATAAAAATGGCGGAAATGATGTTTATGTTGTCCTCTATTCCAATTTTTTGTACAAGTTGCTGATCTCTCGGAATCGAGGTGATGCAAAGCTTTCTTTGACGTCTGTATTTGAATAAAATACTCTATTCACACCACACAATTTGGAATAAAATTCTGCCGCTGTACCATAACAAGTATTATGAGATAACGAATGGCCTAGTGATGAAATCTCCGCCGTCGTCGGTCATCGTAAACTTTTTTACGGTGCATTCAGGGAAAAAGAGCTCTCGACTAGACGACGCTCCTCTCGTCGTGTTTCCTCCCGTGCGTTCACGTTACTTTCTTGATACCTCTTGGAGGAAATAGGTTGTCGTAGTTCGTGGATCATATGAATGGTGTTCGTGCAAATCCGAAATTTATTGTTGAGGTAAAGAAGGATAGGTTGCTAGCTTTTCGTGCATGAGCTTCTTGGTTAGACGGCAAACGTGGGACAACAGTTTCATATTATTTTCATCATCATGTACACAAAAACGGCTTGAAAACGTTGTTCCGTGAAGATAAGATCCACTGTCTAAGATTCAGCGTCTCAGGATGGAAAAATGTTTACAGCAAGCAAGGTAGTGTAAACGCTTTCATTTGCCAATGGCGATGACAGCTTCGTAACTGAGTGAAGGGAGCCATCCTAGCAGCTTTCCTTCCGTACTGCGGTTTACGAGTAGTCAAAGATGATGTGTGTTACAGAGATATCGCAGATCTGGGATGTTACACACAGTTAAAACGATGTGAATATTAGAACGTCAGCTGTGTATGGTTCCTTATGAATGCGGCAGCATGTAGTTGGTATGAGAAGGCGGGTCGTCGATCGTACTTGGGTGGTTGAAAGAACAAGGTCTCATGCGACATTTCTGATCTGGTACAAAGTTTTAATCTACCAGGATGGCTCATACCAGCACGCACTCAGCCGCATTGTGAACAGTCTAGATTGATATTCGATAACTGCAGTCGAACTACAACTGTAGTTTAATTGAGAAATCACCACGTCTGAAACGCTTATGCCTCCCTTTTCTTCTACTTTTAGTTTATCTTTCATAGCTTGTTTCGGTCTCTAAACCGGGAGTTCTACTATTAAAAGTACAAACGAAAGGGGAGGGTAGAAAACGATGAAACAAGCAAATAACCCTAATATCCGATACGACATCTGCGCATGTGCAGTCTTACTGATGTTGCAACATTGTTAAAATCCAAGGCTTCCTTTATTTCGAAACAGTGCTGATGAGACATAACAAAGTCACCAATTTGTCTCATTTGATTGTGTCACCATTCCGGATATGTGAGAACTGGCAAATAGTATTTCGGTAACAAGTGTATATATCGTGGCTCGCTAGTACTATTGCCACCCAGGTTCCCTAAATTGGACCCACTGAATTTTTTTATACGGAGATGTCTGAAAGGTTTGATGTATTCTAGCCCAGTTGATAGATTAGATGGGATCCGGGAGGGCTTCGTGGATAATTGAGAAAGCGTACTAAACACGTTGAAGTGGTTGACCGTGCACTATATCGATGAAGAGACGTGCTGAAGCCATCCTTCATATGAACGATGGCCATGCGAAGCACTTGTAATGTCTTTGTCCTCAAGTGCACCTGTGCTGTTTGGATCATCACAGTTCACGTACTCAGTCATAATGGGTCGTATTGGTTTCTCGATCAATGTTCATTAGGGTTATTTGCTTTTATCATTCACGGCTGCTCACCCCTTCCGTTTCCACCTATAATGTCTAAACATCCTGTATATCATACTGGTCTAGAATTTGTAAATTGCGGCAAGAGAGTCAGTGCTCACTAATCTCAAAGAACATGAGACATATGGTACTTACTTTTTAAAGTTCTCTTATAGCACTTGGAAAACCAGATAATTGTACGAATAGCACTTCAGTCCCCGGGGATTAAATTCGATTTGGTACATGTGTTGTGTACAACATCACATCTTTTTCATGAAACTTTATGCTCATTCCGTGAGTGAATGGGTTTTCATAAACCGACGGTAGTTTTATGAGTGCGGGATGTCTGTTCTTTTCGACATGTCCGATTCAGTGGCCCACTTTGTAAATGCTTCGATTTTTCGTATTGAAATTAAACGCCCATTAAAGAACATATATTTTAAGCCTTTACCTGTAACATTAACGACATTCCTGACACAAAAAGTAACTAAGTCCCAAAACTGCTAAAATGTAGACGTTATTAGGTGTCCAAGAAAGTTTAAATGCGTCGAATTTGGATTTGTAGTCGTTTTTATACTACGAGTAACAGTGTAATTCCCCCTGTAATCTTCTGAACTTCACTATATGGACAAAGATGGGAAGGGGTTATCGTAAAGACCCATCCGTCCTCGGTCTCTGCTGATCTCCGGTACCCATGAAATACCTACATAATGAATGCTAAGAACGAGTCTAGTGTCTATATAACCGAGTTACATAGCACGGTGAACTAGAAAGAAGCAGCAGAGAGATTATGCGGCGAGGTTACATCATGAAATCTCTCAGAATTTAAAGAATAGCTTTCATCATCCAATACGCTAAAAGAGTAATGATAACGTAGTGATTGTGAAAATTATTTATTCTCTAAATAAGCACTTGAAGTCAGTGCAGGATTCCAGTGAGTGAGTATGAAAATTCTCCGTGCTCAAAATAAAATATTTACGGAAATTACTGCTTTTGATTTGGAGAGAAGAAGGAAATTGGTCTGTAGTCACCGGAATGTGACGTCCATCACGGGACTATATCTTCCACAGAAAGTAGGTAAAAGTGCCTGTAGCTCGGGCGCTGATAAACTCGGTGTTGAGCGAAAAAAAAAAAAGAAAATACTAGAAGTAGCCACAACTGCAGATGACAGAGTAAGATACAGACAAAGGAGGGAATAATTTGGTGCTAAAATCAGGTAAGAATTGGTAGTAAGAAGAATACACAAGGAAACATCAAATATCAGCTATGCTCCTGGACATAAAGTTGGTTAAAAGTATATATGACGTAATTTATATTGAGTAAGAGTTCTTCGGAGGGAGGGGGAGGGGTTAGGTGGCATGGCTGCATCGTTATAGATTGTACGGTATAAAAGCTACTCAAGTGTGTGTTTTGGACCCCTGGTTACTGAGAGAGACGACATAGAACTGTTTAGCATGTACTGGCTCTCAACAATTATCCAGACGTAGAATCTTGTTCCTGTCTTTATTTGTTTTAAACGAAATAAGAATGACGCAGAAGACGCGCAAGGTGAAGGGAAACATGGACACATCTTGGAAGCGCTCAGAGAATTATTTCACAAGCCGATGTGTTGCAAAAGAGAACGGAACGAACTGCGAATCCGTGCAGCATTTAAGATACAGTCTGTGGGAAGTGGTAGCCCCAAGGGAGGAGAGGGAACAGATGGGATTCCTTTGTCGCTGCGAGTGGAGATCCCGGGGTAAAGGGCCGCCTTCGCCGCAGCCCTGCCGGCCATTCGACACGTGGCAACCGCACGACGCCTTTCCAGCAAGCGTGGAACTAGAACTGTAACAGATGGGGTGGCGGTCGTCATTTCCAGACTAAAATGACAACAACATGTAAAGAACCACTTGAGGTCATAACTGGACTTTACTTGCTGTTTCAGGAAAAATACATACCGTACAGCCCTAAATGCAGATATTGGTGAGCGGACAAGAACGAGTGTGTGTGTGTGTGTGTGTGTGTGTGAGTGCATATGTGGGTGTGAATGTAGAGCCCTTTGAGGGGCTGTTCGGCTTTAAGAGCTCTCAATAATAACATCAACAAAGCAATGCATTCGTTCACGTTGTGTAAGGATGGAGAAAGGAAGGCGTTTCTAGCGCTGTATTAAAATAAGTCCCTATATTACAGGCCTCAAATCATAAATCGAAATCAAAATAAAAAAACAATATTTTAAAATGTATTCTCTTATGGTCTGTAAGATCTACGCTACGTAACTTGTTGAAATCATGTGCCACCCTATTGCTCAAGCCCATATCCCTGAGGGGGCTACCAAACATACCATCTGGAAGGAACTCACGGACTGACTGACAGCCTAAACCTCTCACAGGCAACCGTTCCCTCGAGAGGAGTCCATCCATTTAGAATGTCGCATAGCCCAGAATACACTTCTAAGAACAAAAACAAAAATTATTAACGTTAGAAGGCTAATGAAGCTTTGATTCATTAAGAATGACGAGTTTTATTGATTATCCAATAAAGAATTTCTACAGAAAAATCAAAATCATAAGATTCATGGTGGTAAGCCAAGCGATCAGAAACACAAAGGAGACTCTCACAAACAACCAAAGGTAGAGATTACCTAGGGAAGCTGCGCCTGAGATTCCTTTTCGTAATATTGGCCACCATATTTTATTTAGTCTTTTTGTTAATGATTTTAAAGTAAGAGAATTCGAGATTGTGTTCGTAAACAATATATTTGCTGAGTACTATAGAATTTTCAATAACATCCCTGTCTTGTCCTGTTCATTTCCCTATTATACTGAAACAGTGGATTAAGAACATATGTTTCAGTTATCCGCGATTTTGGGTGTCTGAATGATTGAAAATTGATGTCCCATATGCCAAATTCGGTAATTATGGAGATAGAGAAAACTGTAGGTTGACCCTTACACGTAAAACCATAGCAATCAGCAACTTTTTACAGCGATATTTATTTATTTAAATAGCTCCGTTACCGGTTTCGAACCGACAGGTTCATCTTCAGACGCCTAGTTCTCGTTTTACATCAGATTTCGCTTTTTCTTTCCCCAACTGACGAAATTTGTTTGGGGTGGTGGTTCCGATGAAACGTATGTTCTACAGCTCAGATTTTCGGCTGTTCTTTAGGGAGCTGCACACTAAAACACAAAAGGGACAATACTACACTGAATTTTGTCAGAGGGTATCTTCTCATTTTGAATGTCAGTCACCAATGGTTCAATACAGATTATGATTTGAAAAAACTAACGATATTTACTTCGCCGCTATTTTACTCAGCATCTTCCGGTTTTTCGCTATCTTACATTAAACTCCTTGTTTTAACTAAATAACATATGGGGAAGAATTGTTCAGTTTATTTCACTACCGTTCGTGGTATATCCTTTCTATTGGCGTACGCTATCTTTCTGTGGACAACCCACGATATCCGATAAAGGCAAAGGCCAAACGTGAACGACCGAATTAAAAAACCGGTATAAGCAAATGGTTGAAATTGATACTTCTGACGCCTTTCTAATTTTTCTATCATTTAATGATAGTTCTGTCTATATTTGGTCTTTAACGTCAGTTATGGTGTCACTCTGTGTGGTGCTATTTTTATTTAATGACGTGATACACACCGTTTGTTATTCATTGACAGTCATACGCATACAATGATTTTACTTCTGACGCCTTTAAGTGACAAGACAGCCATATCACACAGATATTCGTGATAAGTGATGCAGAGAAGTAATGAGAAGGTTCTCCTGCACAAGCATAGCTAACCGTTAGAAGTTCGGTTACTTTGTCTTCTCATATTCTGATAACTATTTCTGGCTACATAATTATTACATTCGTTACTCTCTGAAATCTGTTATCTGTATTCCAATTTTTTATCCCCAAAATGTACATCGCTTTCACTTTTCTTCAAGCGTCAGACCAATTGTGTAACAATTAGAGCATTACCCTAGCTCTTCTTGAGGAAAGACTGTCATGAACTATCGTTTCTGATACTTGTACTTTTTATCTCTTGGTTGTCCCCTTAATTACTATTTTTAAAATGTATAGCACGACATTACAGTAATTTATATATGTATATTTTTTTCTTTTAAGGTCTTTCCACGGCCCAGGTATTGATACCGTGTAATATTGCCCTCCACGTTTAAACTCTTGACATCTTTGATTTTTATTATTGGAGAAAGCACTATTCATCTACGGCGCTATTTGTACTATACACTGGGGTGAGAAAACTCCTGGAATACCTCCTAATATAATGTCGGTGCTCCTTTCGATCCGCTTAGTGCAACACTTCTACCCGGTGCTGATTCCCGTCCAGAATATGTTCAGATGGGTGTGTGAGTTCTTAAGGGACCAAACTGCAGTGGTCATCGGTCCCTAGACTTACACACTAGTTAAACTACCCTATGCTAAGAACGACACACACACCCATGCCTGAGGGAGGACTCGAACCTCCGGCGGGAAGGGCCCCATAGTCAGTGACATGGCGCCTCTAACCGCACGGCCCTCCAGAAATATTGAACCATGATGCCTCTATAGCCGTCCAAAATTGGGAAGTGTTGCCAGTGCCGGATTTTGTGCATTACCTGACCACTCGATTATGTCTCGTAAATATTGCATGGGATATATGTCGGGCGATCTGTGTGGCTATACCACTCTCTCGAATTGGGCAGAATGTTCTTCGAACCAATCACGAACAATTGCGACACGGTGACGTATCGCATTGTCATCCATAATAGTTTCATCGTTATTTGGGAACATGAAGTCAATGAATACCTCCATGTAACCGAACATTATCATTTCCAGTCATGGATCGATTCAGTCGGCCAAGAGGACTCAGTCCATTCTATGTAAACGCGGCATTCACCATTATGGAATTACTGTCAGACTGCACAGTGTCTTGTTGACAAATTCAGTCCATGGCTCTATGGTGTATGCGTCACACTTGAACGCTACCAACAGCTCTTACCAACTGAAATCGGGTCTCATCTGACCAAGCCTCGGCTTTCCGTCGTCTAGGCTGCAACCGATATGGTCACGAGACCAGGAGAGAAGCTGGAGGTGGTGTTGTGCTGTTAGCAAAACACTCGCTTCCTTCGTCTGCTGCCACAGCTCATTAACGCCAAGTTTCGCCGCACTGTCGTAACAGGTACGTTCTTCGTACTACCACATGGATTTCTGCTGTTATTTCACGCAGTGCTGCTTGACTGTTAGCACAGGCAGCTCTACCCAAACGCTGCTGCTCTCGGTCGTTAAGGGATGGCCGTTGGCCACTGGGTTGACCATGGTGAGAGGCTGCACCTGAAATGTGGTGTTCTCGGCACACTCTAGACACTATGGATCTCGATATATTAAAGTTCCTAACGATTCCGAAATGAAATGTCCCATGCGTCTAGCTCCAACTACAACTCTGCGTTCAAAGTCTGTTAATTTCCGTCGCCCTACGACAATCACGTCGGACACCTTTTCAAGTGAATCATCAGAGTACGAATGACAGCCCCGCCAATGCAATTTTCTTTGATGCCTTAAGTATGCGACACTACCACCAACTCTATATGTGCATATCGCTACACTGTGGATTTTGTCACCTCAGTGCGTCTTCCTTGTAGTTTCCTGTGTAATCCTCTTTTCAAAACAAGACGAATTGTACAGAGTCCTATATTTGTTAAAGATGTTTCTTTTTACCTTCCTACTGAACCAGAAAAAACCTCTGCCATCCGTACAGCGAAGTGAGGGCAACCGAGATCATGAATGAGAAAAGGAACGCTCAGTACTTAGGCAACTGGGTCGGAGGGAAGAAGATTAGAGTTTAACGTCCCGTCGACAATGAGGTCATTAGAGACTGAGCACAAGCTCCCATTAGATGAGGATTGCGAAGTGAATCGGTCTTGTATTTTCCGAGAGCACAATTCCGTCCGTCGTATAAAGTGAAACTACTGTTAACCCAATTCTCAATATCCGTACTGGGAATTGATGCCCGTCTCTCCCAGAAGAGATTCCGTTTTCTTATTTGTACACCACATTCGGAACGGAATGGAAAAAGTAAATACTTTCGCAGTTCGGTTGAAATGTGAGTGGGCTTCCGGATTCATCCTGTAACGATACGAACCTCCCATCCAATTGTTGACTATTGAAGTGAATTAAGGGAACGGGACACCTGAATTCTGTGTACCTGGATTTTCAGTGCTAGTTGGCAATTGGCGAGGTGGGGAGAAGGGGAGGAGGGACGATGTGCGAGCTAATACTCGCTCGTATAAATGACCAGCAACCGAAACATCCTACTGTCAAAAGAAGAGCATCATCAGTGGTCCATATAATGTCCTCCAATAGCTCTTGTTTTAACATTTACATCCTGCTTTCCCTTCTTTGTTGATGCTTACTCTGTCCTAACATGAAAATAAAATTGTGTATTGTCATCTTAAGTTTCTGTTATTTCGTAAATTATTTTGTATCATACGCTCTATTTTCATTTAAGATACCTGGCAATAATGACCAAGATATGCTGAACCATGATAAAGAAAATTACTTTCATGTTCTGTAGTCACATACTAAGGACGCGTGCACACTTTGCTTGGAGTGGGAAGAGAAGCGGTATATGGCTTATGTCACCTGTATACACCTTTGACATTGCTTTAGTTTGTGGACGAACTGAAAGTTATGTAATACTTGAAGAATCAAGTTAACCAAGATCGCTAGCAATTAGTTTTATTACTGTGACCGGTTCCGACAGAACTACGCCGTGAACATCGGATCTGAAAGTTAAAAAACAAGCATCACAAGTGGTGTTTGTGTACCCAACTTCTACATTGTAGCGTTATTAGATGCACATGCAAGTTAATATACAGAAAGTCACATGGTGATGTTGGGTCAAGTGAAACGTGGTAGGGAGCATCAGAAAGTCACAAATAAAATGACACACATTTAATACACACCTGTCGTGATGGTGTCCCAGGATACACTAATCACTTGATACCACTTGAAACGTGAATGGCGACTTAGCTAGTATAATATTTTCACAGATAAGAAAGTACACAGCTGTTTACAAAGTGGTGTCCAAGAATCGATAAATTTTATGCTACACTGCAATTATGTCTTGTTTCGAATCTCGTTAACATTACTTCGAAGACAATTTACATAACATTGTAACTATCAGCTTTAAAATAAACTGTGTTTTGAAAACATACAGTGTCGTTTTCTTCATAAGAGAGTAAAATTTACAACGAAATATACACAGTGTCCATCACATGTAAACCTGTACCAATCTGTCATCTTTTAAAAATGAGTTTTCAGTAAACACAGATCAGATTGTTCATCGACATAGTCATATCAAAAGTCCTGACAGAAAATGTCATCAAACTAACTACATGCAAGACAAATATATGCCATCCAAGAAATACTATCACGTTCACATAATTGTACTCTTCGCACCATGTAAAATGAACTACATTAATTTTTATGCGCCAGTAACGCGGTGATTAAAGACTTACAGGTTTACCTGTCAGCGTAGCCGCATAGTGGATTATTGAGAAATATTGTGAAGCTCCTGATAATGTTCCTGAGATTTTCCTGAGAGCATATGCACTCGCTTACGAAAAAAAAAGTTCACGTGTATTATAGAATTCAAACTTTACGTATGCTAAAGGGCTCGCGGTTTATACCTTCTCGGTTTTAGTTTAACTAGGCATAACGTACATCCGAAAATCAGATGTGAACATAGTACCAAATGCCTACATCTTTAACATAATAACTCATTAATAAACGAATGAAATTCTATACGTAAATGACGTAGCGCTCGAGATTTATGTTTATTGTAGTGCTCTAGATTTTTTTAAGGTAGATACAATAATACATACATCATCATAGGCAGAAATGTGATCCTGAAAAATTGAAGATCACATGAAAATGGTAGAACCAATGACAATATTTCATTCATAATAACATCTTAATTCTAAAATGATAAGCCTGTATGTAACTGATCGACGTTTATGCTAATACAGAACTTGAGATTTTGTTCAACTAGACCCACCAGTAAATACATCATAACAGTCATACAAGTTACAGTACACAAATAAATATTTTTGAATTAATTACATCCATAGCATGTAGTGCTTGAGGTCTACATGAAAGCGTGTCTATTCAAGAGTAACTTCACAGTCAAAATAAACTAGTGCATGAGTCACTAAATCTGCATAAGAGCAAATATATTCCTTTTGCGTATAGCACATGCTTCCATTCCCTGCAAAACATGCCAGGTTATAATAAGAGTCGGTGCTCGACGCTTATAACTGTTGAAGTACTCCACATTTCGATTAACACTTTGGCTGCCGCTTGTACCAAATTGATACACAAAGTGACTTATCCGGCAGGCTAAGTGTATCACACTGATACATACATTCCACGCCGAGAGTATAAATCGTATTGACAGCTAAAGTGATTTAAAATAGATTTAAAGATGACCTGGTTCCTGGACAGACGGTGCACGTTTAGTTCCGAATTCCGTTGTCGGATAGTGTGACAGTCGACTCCTATAGTTTGACCTGCAGTCAATTGTTTCCTTGCGTTTACGACCTGATGATGATGATGATGATGATGATGGTTCGTGGGGCGTTCAACGTATGGTCATCAGCGCCCGTACAAGGTCCCAGTCCTTCCAGTTACAGTCTCGCCACTTCCCGAATGATGAGGAGACGATGAGGACAACACAAACACTGAGTCCCAGGGTGGGGAAATCAGCGACCATGTCGGGAATTGAACCCCGAACCCCGTGATGCAGAAGTAGCAACGTTAGCCACAAGACCACGAGCTGCGGACCGTTTACGACCTCTGGTTATACTCGTAATAACAAAGTGGCAGCGTTGCCGGAGGTTATTTGTTTTTGGAGTCGTGTTTCCTTGAAGATTGGAGCTTGTTTTCTTGTGAGTTTGTGACAATGTCCGACACCAAGTCAATTTCGGTTAGGTTGGAGGAGGCAAGCGAATTCATTGAGAGTGAGGCCAGTTTGTTCGACGACAAATCTGACGGCGATGTTTCTGAATGTTCTCTTGAGAGTTCTGATCGTGATTCCCATTCCGATGCACGCGAACCGAGGGAAAGAAGAAGAACAACTGGTAGGGAAACAGCAACTGTGCCTTTCAGAGTTATTTGGCATGATGCAACTGTGAAACATGAATGATTCCTACCAAAACGTGTAGTTGAGGAATTGCTGATCATGTGAAGACGAAATGATTAGAAGGTGCGATGATCTGGATTTTTAACGATTTTTTAAATGACCAAGTTTTTGTAATGATTGTCACAGAGACGAATGGTTATGCTCAGCAACGAATTATGACAGTATTGTCAACGGAAAACGTGCAGACCACAGCAGACTTCTACAGTGTGTAGAAAAAAATAGCGAAGAAATCCAGCGTTTTTTTCGTTTCGGTCTGTGGACTGCTTTGTCAAAGAATATACCATAGAAAAATTAAGCAAGTAAAGCTATACCCAGCCACTGATTTGCTGCCCTTTCGAGTATGCTACATTTTCTGCTCAATTTCGGTACGAAAAACGACAAACTGTACAGAATTTCACCATTAGTTGAACTAGTAAATGATAAAATTAATGAAATATATTGTCCTGTTGAGAAAGTGTGCATTGATGAAACTAAGGTGCCGAGGAAGGCTGGAGTATAGCTAATAATTATGGTCTTAAGCTATTCAATGTGTGTGTTCATGGAGGCCATACCTAGATTGTGGAAGTGTATGCTGGCAAGAAAAGTACTCCTGCAGATCGTGACATGTCCTCTAGTTTAGTGATGGACTTGGAGGGTCCATTGTTGAATGCCAGCTGCACGTCATACGTCAACAATTGCTATACAAGCATCGCCTAAGCCCATAAGTTGAACGAATGGTCAACCCACCTCGTTGTTACATTGAAGAACCAAAGAAAACACAATCCAACGACCACAGTGAAAGAAAACGCAAATATTACTATAGGAAAATGGAAAGGCAATGAGATGTCTTTGTTTCTGACCACTAGAGGGTTACCAGAAATCGTAACAGCCACCTCAAGAGAAAGAGTAACCACAAAACCATCCACAATGTTCGAATATAATTATACAAAATCTTTCATAGACGTGTCAGATGGAATTCATCTTATGCGCCCACTCTACAAAAACAGCAACTACTCCTCACAAAAACAGCAACTGTCAATGTTCATGCTGTCTAAAAGCAAGTAACTGACAAAAATGTGTATGTAACTGAATTTTGAGAGAAAATTGCATTTCCGCTGATTAACACTGAAAGCCTGAACGATGAACCACTATCACCAGGAACACCAGGAATTTCAAGTTCAAGGAACCAAGCCTTGCAAGAAACTGGCAGCAAGAGAAACAGGTGCACATCGTGTTACCACAGACGCTGCCTGAAATTATGATGCACTGGAGGTGTGAAGGAATCAAAGCAAGACATCACAAAATGTAAGGGTTGTCCTAATGAAAAGTTCGTGGCTTGGACTGTTTTTTATTATTCACATACGTAAAGCATACAACATATTAATTAATTCATTTTTTGTTACATCTGCTGTGAATTTGTGTACCGAAATGGTTAGTTAATTAATATTCCGCGTTTTACTCTATTTTTTGAAAAAAATAAATGTCATTCGTCTGATGTGCTGAAAGAAGTCTTAATTTGTTAGTAAAGGTTGTGTATAATTGCCATACATGTTGTCTAGCAGGTCACATAATGATAACACTAACTTCTAAGGCCATGTGTCTAACAATGATACACACCTGAAAATCACTATTGAATTATATGTAAATGTGGGTGATTCAGGACCGGCAGACAAAGTGTTAAGCAGGCACAAGGTCATCCGGAAATCAGGTATGATGTGGTACCAATTGCTGATATCTATTATTTAATTTCCTAACACCTGCTTGAGGGTGTTGTATATAAATAATGTGGTGCTAGATGTTTACATTTATTAAATCACTCAATATTTGGTTCAAGCAAACCCAACTATAATTACATCCCAGTATGGATAACTGTGACAGTGAAGAACTAAAGATCATATGAACCTGCAGTAGACTCAATGACAATATCTCAAGCATAATAACATCTTAATACATGGTTAACAACTGTATATGTGAATGATGCAGTGCTCGGTGTTTATGCTGTTACAGAACCCGAGAATTGGTTAAGTAAATTGAACAGCAAATACATAATGGTAAACCCAATGTTTATGCTAAGCATAAACATTCAAGTAGACCCAACAGTAAACACACCATGGTAGAGAGACATGTTACAGTACACTCTTAATTTTTTCTGTTTTACTTGATAACATTCCTAATATGCAGAATGATGTTGACATCTTATGTGCACCTGATGTGGTGATTTGGATCTACCTTACAGTGTGTGTATTCATGATCATGAGTCACTAGATCTATATACAAGAATACATATTTTATTTACATGTAGTGAGACGCCCAGCTAGCCTGCAGGTCAGGCCAGGTAGTTCAAGTTGTGGAAAGGGTCCTAAATAACCGGCTGTCAGTTGCAATCGAACATACAATCTTTTATTTGGTCAAACATTACAAGAGCGCAGCAAAATTTAAAAACAAAAAAAACACAGCTTTAGTTTTGAAGCTTCATTAACGGCTGAATGCGCCATACAATCTCATGCCTTCAGGGCAAGACCAATTTAATTTAAAAACAGCTGAAAGCCAATAACATAAAGCTCACTCAAAATCAGAAATTTAAAAGGCAGAGCCTTATCTTAAAACAGTTGCTTAATTAGGCTGAAGGCCCAAAGAATCTGACACTTTAAGAGCAAACAACTTAAATTCAAAATCGGCTGAAGGCCCAACATTTAAGATTCAATAACATTAATTTTAAAAATGCCAAAGGCTTTACATTAAACAGTTCTTAAATTAGTCTGAAGGCCCAAACCATCTGACGCATTAAGAGCAAAACACCCTTTGTCTAAAAAGCGGCTAGAATCCATAGAAGTTCAAACAAAAAGAACAAACAAGAAAAAGCAGTAAACCCAAGGGCGCTCAGAAGTTCCGATAGTCGGCCTGGAATTCTAACACTAACGCTCGCTTAGGTGAGACAGGCAGTTGGCCCAACCATTATCGATACGACGACAACCCAACCGACAGACAGTCAATGGACCCTCCGACAAGATAACCTAGTACAGTTAAACTCACCGGAGGGTGGCTAAAATTTGCCAACTTCAAAACACACGCTGTTACTGGCGGGGATATACCAACAGCCGACTACGAACTCCAACCGACACAATGTGAACTGTGGTGACTTGCTGGTAGATTAAGTCAGAACTCAACTTTCATGTCCAGGCTCGGTAAGCCACGAACCTCGTAGGAATGGGAAAAGCACCAAACACTCCGACAATGCATAGAGGTCGCCAGCGGGCCCTACCAAACAACGCACCGCAGAGATTTCCTCGCTGCTCCACTGAACGACCAACCAACGGTTGTCCCGCTCCAATATCCCTCCGTCTGACAGTTCATGTGTGTCGCCAGCGGTCGGCGAGCACTGGCTGTCGGCGCATCACCGGCGCTCCGATCCCTGACTTCACTGCTGCTGTGTCCTGACTGCACTGCTGGTCTGTCCCGAACTGACTGCCAGACACACGACGACCCGGTCGCTCCAGAGGTGGTACGACAGTGCACTTATCGATACGCGCTGCCGCTCGCAGGCAAGTAAGGGAGGAAGTTAGAGACGCCAGTAAATGGAATAAGAAAACGAGGCGGCAATGCATTAGTAGAAAATGACAAACAATAAATGGGATAAACTAGAGCCGTGCACTCCTCATGTAGTACAAGTTTTCATTCCATGTGAAAACAAATCAGTTGGTGCTCGACATTTATACTTTTTGGAGTACTCGAGACTTAATAAAAACAACTACTAATAGAGACATCAAACACTAATGGGTGATACAGTAATAATTCAAGTATAGCATGCAACATGAAAATTATATATATGAATGATGCAGTGGTTGATTTCTACATCTGAGTACATCCAACCACATCAAGAAGTCATAGTTACTATAGTGATAATCCACTGTAATGTTTATACAATCATCTCACCGTCATATAACACATAGTAAAATAAAGTATGACCTTAACACAACTGAAGAATTGGTCAAATTTTACTTCATGTCTTGTCCCCTCTCGAGAATACTGGTAAGGTCAGCTGTAAGTGGTGCACAAATGCAACTATAATACCTTCATACATCGAATATATCCACTCCAAACAACAACCGATTTTTTTCGTCTTTTTTCCTCTTATAGCTCGTAGTTTACATATCTTGCAAAACTTGAGATCTATGTCTGTTCTATTGTTTGGATTTTTAAAAATAGATATAGGTATATCCTGCTGTCATAATGGGATGACAGTAAATACCGAAATGTTGCTTATTGAAATACATCTGTAACAAATATTAAAAATGAAACGGATACATATGCAATGCGTGTGGTGCCCCAGGTCTACCTAAAATATGTTCAGTATGGAAGAAAGAATCCTTCAGTCGGTACATTGAGATATAGTTTACTTGTCAGATCTCGTCTCATATTATAGCATACATTGTAATGTAGATGAAAGTGTAAAAACATGTAACAGTGTTATAGAGCCCAAAATATGATAATGTACTTGTCTTGCAGAATATTGTGTAGTTACAAATTACCATTGAAGATATTATTTTGATTTGAATCCAATGGGTGATTGAACAAATCTGCCTTTTGGTGTGTAAATTTTCGAGAATATTGAATTTCTTTGCTTTGGATGCATTACGTGATATTTTCGTATTACATCATGTACCTGTAATTTTATGTTTGTTGTCTCTGAGATAATTACCAAAGGTTGTTTTTCAATGTATTTCCGTGCTGTCTTTAAATCTAGTAAAAAAATTCTACTTATCAGTCCTACGTAAAATCCCTTCCATTTATCATACTTCAGCCTGTATACACCTTTCATCTTCTTCAATTGTATGTCTGAGTCATATCTTTCATAAATAATTTAAAAATAGATTCTTTCAACTCCAAAAGGATCTCGAAGGGAAAACAATATACTTTAACACATATGTAGTTGGTAGGCCTACCATTGTTGTTACAACAAAATTACTGCACCACACTGAACAACATGAACAACAAAATACAATCTTATTTAGAAATCTAAAGGAAGATCACAGCATTAATCACCTAGATCAAACTACAAGGAAACAAAATGAGAAGCACACAGTCAGCATTTACCGAAAGACAACAAATACAGACGTACTTATTAATGCTTCTTCTTGTCATCTGGTGTGATGCGAAATGCCGTATTTCAGTAATATATTAGACCGATTACCTAAACCGCCACTACAAAAAGAAAAGACTGAACAAGAATTTGTTACATTGGGGCACAGTGCTTTGGTGAAGGGGTACATTAGTAACATACTGCATGACCTTTAAACAAAATGAGCAACAACAAAAACAAAAGTGTAAAGCGTAATGGGCAAAACACAAAATATGTTCCCATGAAATGCAGAGGGAAAGTGTCAGATATCCTGAACATCACCTTTGTAGAATTGAATGTGGTCATTGATTTTCATTCAAAGAATATGTTGAAATTAAAACTGAGACGTATAATTGATGAAGATGACAATAAATATATTAAGACAGGTGGATATTGGCTGAATTGCCGTGAATGTAAGGGATTTTACATAGGACAGACAGGTAGATAATTTTATAATGAATGTAAAGAACACAAAGTAGTACATAAGAAAAAAACTTTTTGTGACCATCTGACAGACAAGAAACATAACATTACAAATGTTTGACATAATGTGAAAATATTGCATAATGCGTCGAAAGGAAAGAAATTTAATATTGTTGAAAATTTACAGATATATATACATGCCACAAAAAACTATGATATTTGCTCAATCACCAATTGCATTCCAATAAAACAATTTTTTCGTTGTTTTCAATAAGTTTTCGTAACCACACACACTATTATGCAAAACAACAACATCATATTTTTGGCTCTATAACATTGTTGTTACATTTATATATATATATATATATATATATATATATATATATATATATATATATATATATACTTTCATCTATGTTACAATGTATGTTATCAGCATCTCGATGAGATCAGATCTGACATATAAACTGTATCTCAGCGAAGAGTCTGCAGCATTCTTTCTTCGACATTGTACATATTTTAGGTAGACCTAGAGCACCACATCCATGGCACATGTATCCATTTCATTTTTCATACGTTTTATCGATGTATATAGGTAATCAACTTTTCAATATTTATTACCATCTCAGGTGTGACTACAAGACGTCTCTTTAACAAACAAAAGAAATAAAAAATCAGAATAACACAACAGACATAACTCTCACGTTTTACAGGATAGAGAGACAAAAAAGGAAAAGAAAAGAACTGTCGGTATGGTGTGAATATGTTCCATGCATGAAACCGCTCCGTTACGCCCCCTTCAGATTTAGTGGTAACAGGGCCCAGTGGACAGCCTGTCAAAAACCGAACTCAGGTCAAGCATGAAAACAGGAAGAAGGTGTACTGAACGGTGAGAGAAAAGACAAAATAAAAACAATGAACGGTCCAAGGATGAGGAGTGCAATACAGAGCAACCGAGAACAGCAACAGCATTGTGGTTAAGTAGTTAGTGTGTTGGACTGACAAATGGGTGGGCCGGGTTCAAATATCCATCGAGCTAATTTCTTTTCTCAATGTTCACTGTATTCAAATTTCTGTCTCTGTCGAGGTGTAACGTCCCGATGCAACAACGAGGTGTAAGGTGTAAGCTATAATAGCAGCTGATTCTGCTAAACTGCACTATTAGCAGACAAAAGGGCTTTTTAACGGAAACGTCGAACGTTTGACGGCAAGGTGACAAGTCAACCGAATCCTCGTACGTCAGTCATATGATTGGAATCTCTTATAAACGCAGCTAATTTGTACGCATGGTAAGTGAGTAAGACATGCCTCCTTGCCCGATTTAGGGATTCATATGAATGTTTGTATGAATGTGATCACTCCTAAGAAAATAATGAAAACTATTTATTTGTCACACAAGGTGAAAAAAATATACGCAACACTTTCACAATCGTACAGTTTCCCTGTGCTCTGGCAAAACACTTTTTTTTATCGTTTTTGAAGTTGCGTTCCGTTCTGGAAGTTCAGGTTCTTGAATTCCTTTGTTTATCATACTTCACACCTGTTTATTTGTTGGTTTCATTTCTGTGACAAGTGTATGTGGTATCTCTCCTGCTGTCACATTTACTCGAGGCGGTAACGTAATCTTACCATATCACTCATATTCTATAACCAATGTATAGTATAACAACTGCCAAGAAAACAAAAAGTGAACAGACATTCCAATGAGTGGACCGACAGTTCATAACGTTGTGAAGAAATAAAATAAAAATAAATGGCACGAGAGAAATTTGGACTCGGCTCGGCTATCTGGCAGTCGAACACCCCAACCACGTACCTCTCTACATTGCACTTGTTAAGCTAAGACTATTCACTGGTTTCGTTTTGCTGTGTTTTCACAGTTTTATACACCTTCTTCCTGATTTCATGCCTCATCTGCGTTCAGCTTTTGATGGGCTGTCCAGAGGGCCATCTTACCACTAAATCTAAGAGGGGTGCGATAGGTACTTTCCTTTGTCAGATGTGGATATCTACCGCTGCATCATTCATATATAAGATCTTTTCATGTTGTGCGCTTCATTCTATATATTTTAATTATAACTGTGTCACCCTCCAGTTTTTGATGTATCTACTGATAGTTGATTTTATTAAGGCTCGAGTACTCCAATAAATATAAACCTCGAAAACTGACTCATAGCCTGGAGATTTAAAACACTCATTTGTTTTCACACGGAATGAAAGCACATACGATGTGCAAATGGAATATGTATGTGGAACTAGCGACTTATGTACTGATTTATGTTAAATATCGTGTTGTTCTTGAACAGACACGGTTTTAGGTAGACCCAAGCACCACATAATTTTTATGTAAGCTATTAACTTCATTCGGCACATTACAACTGTCATAAAGTAAAAAAACAAAAAATTGTACCGTAGCACATCTGTCTTACCATGCAGTATTTACTGTTGGGTGTACTTGAACTAAACCCAAGTTATCTAATAAGCATATACATGAAGTTCACCGTGATTTATGTGCTGCTGAGTCTACTTGGACTGAAGGTCGTGTTATGTAACAGCCTAAACATACAGCACCACATCACTTTCATACAGAATTCTGAAGAATGGCTTAAGGTGCTATTATGTATGATATATTGTCATTGACACTGTACCAGGTTCATTTGACCGTTCAGTTCTTCACTGGGACACTGTAATTATAGTTGGGTCTACTTGCACTAAAACTGGAGTACTTAAATAACCACAAACATCGAGCACCACATCATTTCTATACAGCATTCTTGTTCAGATCCCAGGAAATTGTACAGGCTGTATCAAAAGAATCATACGATTTGGCACGTCTATATTTCTGAAACTAATAAACATATACAATGACTTTAGTTTTTTGATGGACGGGAAAATCAAAAAGTTTTCTTTTCATACCTTTTCACAGGTGTTCAAAAAGCCCCTCTTCAGATGTACGGTATGTGTGAGTGTCATATTAAAATTGTTCACACACTGCAGCGAGCATGTCTTTGAGTTACAGCTTCCACAGCTTCTGTTATGCGATGTCTCAGTTCATTCATTGTTGTTGGTAATGGAGGAACATAAACAGAGTCCTTTATAAACCACCTACAAATAATAATCACATACAGTCAGGTCCGGTGACTTTGAAGACCAGTAATATAAGGCTGAATCATTTGGTCGAGTGTGACCGACCCATTGTTCAGTAATCCTTTGTTTTAAAAATTCCCACATTTCCAGACGACGCTGTGGCGGTGCTCCATTCAGCTGGTAAATGAAGTCATTCGAATCAGTCACCAATTGTGAGAAAAGGAAGTTCTCAAGCATATCTAGACAAGTGCTTCCTGTAACGGTGTTCTCTGCAGAGAAAAATGGACCATACACCTTTTATCGTGAAACTGCACCAAACACATTAAATTTTGGAGCGTCGCTCTCATGCTGTACAGCTTCACGTCATAGTTCCGTACTCCATATTCTCACATTATGATGGCTTACCTTTCAATTTAAATGGAATTTTGCTTCGTCACTAAACACTACGGGTGAAAGAAAACTGCAATCCTCCATCTTAGCAAGAACTAAATTACAAAACTCTACACGTTATTGTTTGTCACCTTCACGAAGAGCGTGTAGTAACTGAATTTTGTATGGCTTCGTATGTAAACACACACCAGCCGGGCATCAGGGGTATGTTGTGTGGTCGAGCTGCACGGCAAACGGTTTTCTGAGGATTCCTTGTGAAACTATGGCGCATGCATTCGACATCTGTGTCATACATTTGGGGACTGCCCGACGATTTGCCTTTACACAAACAACCTGTTTCTCGGAATTGTTAATGTCTGATGTTCTGTGCTGTAGGATGATCCACACCATACATAGGCAGCCGCGGTGGTCTCGCGGTTCTAGGCGCGCAGTCCGGAACCGTGCACTGCTACGGTCGCAGGCTCGAATCCTGCCTGGGGCATGGATGTGTGTGATGTCCTTAGGTTAGTTAGGTTTAAGTAGTTCTAAGTTCTTGGGGACTGATGACCACAGCAGTTGAGTCCCACAGTGCTCAGAGCCATTTGAACCACGCCATACATAGTTCGGAAGTCACGTTGAACAGTTACCATTCAACCGCAATGCGCAAAACGTAGAACACAAAACGCTTCATGTTGTCGCGACACCATTTCTACTAGAACTGAAGTGGGCACTGCTACCTAGCGGAAACCATGTAAAACTCGAGAGTTTGATCTTTCCAACAATACGTTGTTCGTGCACGTATCTGAAATAACATAAAAGTTATGATTTTTTAAAACCGGATGATTGTTTTTGATAAACCTTATTTGACACACTTCGTATTACAGATATTCGCCTCTGTTGCTTTATCATATCCGATTTCCGGAAGTACTTTGTGCCTACTATACCTAAAAATAGAGTACCTTAACAGGTTTAACCTCCAGTATTGACTCATATTATAACCCAGAGCCTTATGAAACTCTTCTGCTTTTGCTGGGAATATAAGAATAAGATGTACGCAAGTGAAATATGTATGCTCTTATGTAGATTTAGTGCCTCATTCATGATTTCTTTTGAATGTCAAATTGCTCCTGAATGGACATCCTTTAACGTAGACCTCAAGCGCTACATGTTATGAGCGTAAGTAACTGAAAAAAAAATTTGACTAACTAACTCGTCTGTGTATTATGATGTATTTGCTGTTGGGTCTACTGGAACTAAATCTCAAGTTCTGTAATAAGCTTAAATCGAGCACCACGTCATTTACATATACAAATTTCATATATGTATTAAGGAGGGATTATATAAAAGATGATGGCAACGGGTACCATGTTCACATCCGACCTCCAAATATACGTTGTGATTACTTAAACAAAAAACTAGAAGATATAAACGGTGAGCACTTTAGCGCACTAAGCTTTTTATTCCATTTTAAACATCAAGTTTTTTTCATAACCTACCATGCGATTACGCTGTCAGCTTAACACGTAAGTCTTTAATGAACGCACTGTACTTTTATAACGAGCAACGCATAACTGGCGCACAAAAATTACTGTATTTCATTTTATACGGTGCGAAGAATACAATTATGTGAAACTGAGAGTATTTCTTGAAGTGATTTTGTATGATCCACAACCATGGCCTACATTTGTGATGACCCTTTCTATCAGGACTTTAGATGTGGCTCTATTTTGATGAATAATCTGATGCCTGTTTACTGCAAACTCATTTTAAAAAAATTACTGTTTGCTATAGGTTTACATGTAATAGACGCAGTGAATATTTCGATGCATATTTTACGCTTTTGTTAAGAAAAGGACACTGTCTATTTTCATAACACAATGTTATTTTAAACCTGCATGTTAAAATATTATGTAAGTTGTCTTCAAATAATTTTAATGAGACAGCAGAAAAGATATTACTGCAGTGTGGCGTATTTATCGAAATTTATCGATTCTCGGATCTACAATATAAACAACTGTGTCCTTCCTTATCTGTGAAAATATTATACTAGCTAAGTAGCCATTTTTGTGTCAAGTGATTAGTGTATGCTCGGACAGTTGTGCGTTTTAGTTGTACTTTATTTTATGTGTGACTTTCTGATGCTCCCAGCAACGTTTCACTTAATGCGACATCACCACGTGACTTTCAGTATCGTGAGTATCATATACAACTAATACTGCTAGACTTTACGTTCAAACATTGAACTCTGGTACATAGTTGTTATATGAAATCATATGTTGCCAAGCCACCTTCACTCGTGATGTCTGTTATTGCAACTTTCACTTCCGATGATTACGTCGCAGAACTGTCGAAACCGGTCATAGCACTAAAAATAATTTGTAGTGATTTTGGCTAACTTGATTCTTCATGAACAAGATCACCTATATACGTTTATAATGCACGTCTACTATTGAGTAATATGACAACGCATCTACAGTAAGGTGTCCCAGAAGAGGTCGTAGACGCTCTCTTGAAGAAGAAATCGAGGATAGGAACCACAGAGCGTCGAAGTACAACTAGGCCACACCTTCAGCAGTAAACGTTACGGCCGGCCGATGTCGCCGTGCGATTCTACGCGCTTCAGTCTGTAACTGCGTGACCGCTACGGTCGCAGGTTCGAATCCTGCCTCGGGCATGGATGTGTGTGATGTCCTTAGGTTAGTTAGGTTTAAGTAGTTCTAAGGTCAAGGGGACTGATGACCACAGATGTTAAGTCCAATAGTGCTCAGAGCCATTTTCGAGTAAACGCTACTTTTAACGGTGACGGACCATAGGCGGAACGTCTGGCAGTCTTGTTTGTGATTCAGTGATCGCGACTGATTATCACGAACGACAGTTGAGACTGTGGAGATACCCGCTGCGTAGAAAGGCCTCGTCAGTTCCTTCGATGGATGACGGTTTCGGACACAGGTATCCATCTGCAAATTATTTTTCTTCTATGTACCGAAGAACATTGGATAATGTAGATGGTTCCAGAACACGCTGCTACTGGCGCTGCCAACAGCTGGAAAGCACAGCCCACTAGATCTCTGAGCTGTGGCTAACCATAAAAGACATAGCAACAGCCAATAATTCCAGCCATAATGCTGCATTCACCTGAGAATAAATAGCAAACGTAAAATTGCTGTCAAAGGAGATACAGATTTCAATAGACATGTATTTCAGTGCCTTTTGTCAAAGATTCTTAATAGGTTGGTAATGCATCTTATATTGCTACGAAGGCTATTCGGAGAGTAAGGTCGGATCTGTCGCGAAATACAAACCACGGTGAAACTCGAAAACACCTTACTTACAACAGTGTCTTACACCTTCGAGATACTTCTCCATATAGTCGACATTCCGTCTTATACTTTTGTCTAGAGTTGTACCAACTTTCCAATAGCCTCGTATTGAGGGTATCGACCTATGTTTCCCGCCACTTCTCTTCGCTGTTCTGCAGTTCCTTGACTTCATAGACGATATGAGGTGAGGAGCGATCAACATCATCGTCATCAGTGCCCTCACGAAAAGTCATCTTGCCAAGTGTTGGCTGGAGACGGAGGCGGTCCTCACATACAGAGCAGTTTATAATGTATTAAACTTTGCCTCTCTGCCCCACCAATTTAGGTATGAGGCCTGACAATTAACAAAATTTCACCACTCATGTAACACTAGGGTCAGTATAGGTGAGGATGGTGGGCAGATTTTCATTGAGACTGAGGGCTCTCCTAATATCAGTATGTAGGACACACAGTGCCAAAATGTGCTGAACTAAAATTGGCACACCACTAACTTCACAGAGTGGTGGACCCTTCAGCTGGAGGAGGAAGCCATGTGTTAATGGGCTATTTCCGAAGCGCAGCGTGATAAGCAGAACGCCTTTTCACGGTGGGGCTGACAGGAAGTCTGCCATGCCTGTGTGGTCGATTTGAGCGACATGTTTTCTGTCACCTGCAACCATTCAGTCTTCACTGACGCACGATGCGTCTATCAGAAAATGAGATGATGCGTGCAATGGGGTGGGACATTGACGGACAACATCTCGACATGTTTCCTTGGCTGCTTTGTCGGCCACGTCATTTCCCTGTATCCCAAAGTGGCCAGGTAGCCAGCAGAAGATCATGTCCTAGCCACGGTGATGGGGCCGCTGTAAGTAGTCAAATGGTTCAAAAGGCTCTGAGCACTATGGGACTTAACTGCTGAGGTCATCACTCTCCTAGAACTTAGAACTACTTAAACCTAACTAACCTAAGGACATCACACACATCCATGCCCGAGGCAGGATTCGAACTTGCGACCGTAGTGGTCGCGCGGTTCCACACTGTATGTAAGTAGGCGTGGTTGAGCTGAACAACCGATCCACTGGATACATTTGTTGAAGTAGAGATTCCTATGAATAGAGGTGAATATCAGAGGTTGTGAGGTGAACAAACACCTCCCATATGCTGCATTGGAGTCCTGTAGAGACAAGCACGGTGCTGGTTTCAGCCCTCCCAGCCCGCGTTTCGCCACATGACCCGTACGCGTCGTGGGCCGGCCGGCTTCATCCTCCAGGCTGTAGAGCTGAGAGCCGCCGGGTCAGGTCGCCACTCAACAGTCCACCCCACTGGTCCGTGCGCTCTGCTCGCGTTACCGCAGCAGCCGTCTTCTTAAGGTGCGGCGCGTCTGGCGTCTGTTTTCGACGTCTTAAGATATAAGGGCAGATGAGTATAGGCTAATATGAACAGCAGAAGAAAATGGAATTACGAGAATAGGATTCGTTATGAACAGGAATGTAAGGCAGGGAGTGTGTTACTGCGAACGGTTCAGTGATACGGTTGTTCGTATCAGAATCGACAGCAAACCAACACCGACAACGATTGTTAAGTATACATGCCGACGTCACAAGCTGAAGATGAAAAGATAGAAAAAGAATATGAGGATATAGAAAGGGTAACACAGTACGTAAAGAGAGACGAAAATCTAATAGTCATTGGTGACTGGAATGCAGTTGTAGGGAAAGGAGTAAACGAAAAGATTACAGGAAAATAAGGGCCTTGGAAAAGTAATGAGAGAGGAGAAAGACTAATTGAGGTCTGTAATAAATTTCAGCTAGCAATAGCGAATACTCTGTTCAGAAATCACAAGAGGAAGAGATATACTTGGAAAAGGCCGGGTGGTACGGGAAGATTTCACTTACATTACATCATGGTCAGATAGAGATTCCGAATCGGATACTGGATTGTAAGGTGTACCCAGGAGCAGACATAGACTCAGATCACAATGTAGCAGTTATGAGGAGTAGGTTGAAGTTTAAGAGATTAGTCAGGAGGAATCAATGCGCAAAGAAGTGAGATACAGAAGCACTAAGGGATGACGATATACGCTTGAAGTTCTCTAAGGCTATAGATACAGCAATAAATAATAGCTCAGTTGGCAGTACAGTTGAATACGAGTGGAAATCTCTAAGAAGAGCTATCGTAGGAGCTGGTAAGAAAATCATAGGTACAATGAAGGTAACTGTGATGAAACCAAATACTTCAGTTGGTCGATGAAAGGAGAAAGTCCAAAAATTTTCCAGGAAACTAAGGAATACAGGAATACGAGTCGCTGAGGAATGAAATAAATAGGAAATGCAGGGAAGCTAAGACGAAATCGATACAGGAAAGATGTAAAGAAATGGAAAAAGGAATTATTGTCAGAAGGACAGATTCAGCATTTATGCAAGTCAAAACAAATTTCAGCTACATTAAAAGCAAGGGCGGTGACATTAAGAGTGCAACAGAAATTCAGTTTTTAAATGAGCAGGGGAGAGCAGATGGGTGCAAAGAATACTTTCAAAGCCTCTATGAGGGGGAAGATTTGTTTGATGTGATAAAAGAAGAAACATGAGTACATTTTGAAGAGATAGGGGATACAGTATCAGAATCAGAATTTGAGAGAGCTTAGGAAGACTTAAAATCAAATAAGGCAGAATGGATGGATAACATTCCATCAGAATTTCTGAAAACATGGGGGAAGTGGCAACAAAACTACTATTCACGTGGTGTGTAGAATGTATGAGCCTGGTGACATACCATCTGACTTTCGGAAAAATATCATCCACACAATATCATAGACTGCAAGAGCTGACAAGCGCGAGAATTATCGCACAATCATGTAAACAGTTCATGGATCCAAGTTGCTGACAACAATATTATACAGAAGAATGGAAAAGAAAACTGAGTAAGTGCTAGATGAAGAGCAGTTTGGCTTTAAAGACGGTAATAGCACGAGACGGGAAACACTGGCGATGCGACTGATAATGGAAGCAAGACTAAATAAAAATGAAGACACGTTCATAATGATACGTGGTACATAGTGGCATTAACGAAAATTTGGGAGAACCCACCATTATATCTTCCTTTACCCACAACCTGTTTATTTAACAACATATAAATTGTGTTTTATAGATAATCGAAGCATTTAACCATAAAACCGTTCTTAACAAAATGAAGAAATTTGCCAAATTCTTTTGACCTTAAACCTTAAGTTGAATAAGCTTTCAATCTTTGCAGAAGTGCTGTATTGCAAAACAGCAAACAATATGACAATGATTACAAAACGGCCGGACCTGCAGCCCGCCCGTTATCGGGTGACACAGCGGTGTTTACTACCGCACTGGACACAGCCTGTCTTATTAAGTGTCCTACAACAAACGAAAACTATAAAAGCACTACCGATGACAAGAGTGATTCAATTACTCAAAACAAAGACTTAACTTTTAATTTGAAAGTTGTATGTCTCAAGGTTCGAGGTTAAGATGCGCACCTGTTCTTAAAGGTTAAACAGCTTAGCAAATAATATGACAATGATGAGGCTTACTTGAAAGCAACCAGCCTCTTCATTTCAATTGGCAACCAAGGTGCGACCAGAGCCCAACCCGTCCCTCTTAATAATTGACTAAAGTCCTGGTGACAATCGGCAGTGAATATTTTCAGGGTCAAACTGATCGTCAGTTATTAAGACCACTCTGAAAGAATGTCTAGAAACGTCACTTGTGAACACTTATTACCAGAGAACTCACTCTACGGAAGCACAAGATCCAGCTAAAATATACCAATAATGACGGAAACAAACAGCTTAGTACAACAGGTTGAGCAGATTATAACTAATGACTGAGAAATCCAATTACAATCTAACAACTGAATCAGTTAACAGCTAAATCTAACCACAAGGTCCCTCATTTGTTTAGAGGCAACCTGTGCCTTAGTACAATTGTTCTGGCTGCATTTACGACTAAGAACTAATTAATTAGAACATTAATGATAGTGTACAAACCAGAAAATAATAAGGAGGGCTGATAGACAATAAAATAAATCACCACAAGGATTACAGAATGTTACTATTCTTTATCAGCAAGCACTTCCACGGATCCACGGTGCGTTACAGTGGTTCTTGGTGCCGATGACAGCCAGGTAGAAGAGAGAAACCAGGCCACGAGCGGTCATCCAACACGAATGTTGCCAACCAACCGACGGGATGCCGGCCTGCTGTTTGTATCTGACGCTGACTCCGGTGAAGTAATCTGGTATCGTCACTCTGCGCAGGCCTGCCTTGCGCAACTCATGGCTTCGGCCGCTCGGACATCGTGACCACTTGTCGCGACGCTACCGCCAATTCCCAAACTCCATGCCTTCCTCTCGGACCAGCAAACCTCATTGTTGACCAGTCTCATTTGGTGTAATTGAAAATGTGTCCACTGTCTTGTACACTGGAAGTGTGCTCCTCCTCCTATATCTTCTACTACGGTACGGCATGGCTGTGTGCTTCGTGCGGCTGCCTCGAGTCGAATGAACATGCTGCTGCTTCTCCACACAGTTATCAAGCACCATGACGTCAGAACTTCCGGTCCCCACTCGCGCACACAGAGCCAGGGCGCCTTATCAGTGTTGCGCAATCTTGATTTTCCAGCAACACGGGCCTAGTAATACTAGGGCCTGTGTTGCCCGGCAGCCTCGCTCAGCGGCTAAGTCCACTTCAAGGTCACACGCCTTACACAGCAACATAAGCGAAATTCACACAGCCATCGTTTTCAATTGCACCAAATGAGACTGGTCAACAGGAGTTACCGCAAGGACCTATTACTTTTGTTGGTTGCAAGATTCAATTTTCTTGTACTACACGAAGCACACAGCCATGCCGTACCGTCGTAGAAGATACAGGAGGAGGAGCACACTTCTAGTGTACAAGACAGTGGATACATTTCCATTTACACCAAATGAGACTGGTCAACAAGAGTTACTGCAAGGACCTATTACTTTTGTTGGTTGCAAGATTCAATTTTCTTGTACTACTTCATAACTGTGTCGAGAGGCAGCAGCATGTTCATTCGACTCGAGGCAGCCGCACGAAGCACACAGCCATGCCGTACCGTCGTAGAAGATACAGGAGGAGGAGCACACTTCCAGTGTACAAGACAGTGGACACATTTTCAATTACACCAAATGAGACTGGTCAACAGGAGTTACTGCAAGGACCCATTACTTTTGTTGGTTGCAGGATTCAGTTTTCTTGTACTACAACAGAAGTAGTTAGTGGCAATGCTTTGATGGCTGTGTAAATATCCCTTATGTTGCTGTGTAAGGCGTGTGACCTTGAAGCGGACTTAGCCGCTGAGCGAGGCTGCCGGGCAACACGGGCCCATTACTAGGCCCGTGTTGCTCGAAAATCAAGATTGCCTTATCCCAAAAAAATTTCTTATCAGCTACTGAAGCATCTTTCTCTTGTGTGGGTTGGAGGGGTTACGACCCCTGGGGAGGTGGGTGGGTTGCTTTGATGGCTGTGTGTGGCTGCATGGCTGTGTGAATTTCCCTTATGTTGCTGTGTAAGGCGTGTGACCTTGAAGCGGACTTAGCCGCTGAGCGAGGCTGCCGGGCAACACGGGCCCTAGTATTACTAGGCCCGTGTTGCTGGAAAATTAAGATATATATATATATATATATATATATATATATATATATATATATATACACTCCTGGAAATGGAAAAAAGAACACATTGACACCGGTGTGTCAGACCCACCATACTTGCTCCGGGCACTGCGAGAGGGCTGTACAAGCAATCATCACACGCACGGCACAGCGGACACACCAGGAACCGCGGTGTTGGCCGTCGAATGGCGCTAGCTGCGCAGCATTTGTGCACCGCCGCCGTCAGTGTCAGCCAGTTTGCCGTGGCATACGGAGCTCCATCGCAGTCTTTAACACTGGTACCATGCCGCGACAGCGTGGACGTGAACCGTATGTGCAGTTGACGGACTTTGAGCGAGGGCGTATAGTGGGCATGCGGGAGGCCGGGTGGACGTACCGCCGAATTGCTCAACACGTGGGGCGTGACGTCTCCACAGTACATCGATGTTGTCGCCAGTGGTCGGCGGAAGGTGCACGTGCCCGTCGACCTGGGACCGGACCGCAGCGACGCACGGATGCACGCCAAGACCGTTGGTTCCTACGCAGTGCCGTAGGGGACAGCACCGCCACTTCCCAGCAAATTAGGGACACTGTTGCTCCTGGGGTATCGGCGAGGACCATTCGCAACCGTCTCCATGAAGCTGGGCTACGGTCCCGCACACCGTTAGGCCGTCTTCCGCTCACGCCCCAACATCGTGCAGCCCGCCTCCAGTGGTGTCGCGACAGGCGTGAATGGAGGGACGAATGGAGACGTGTCGTCTTCAGCGATGAGAGTCGCTTCTGCCTTGGTGCCAATGATGGTCGTATGCGTGTTTGGCGCCGTACAGGTGAGCACCACAATCAGGACTGCATACGACCGAGGCACACAGGGCCAACACCCGGCATCATGGTGTGGGGAGCGATCTCCTACACTGGCCGTACACCACTGGTGATCGTCGAGGGGACACTGAATAGTGCACGGTACATCCAAACCGTCATCGAACCCATCGTTCTACCATTCCTAGACCGGCAAGGGAACGTGCTGTTCCAACAGGACAATGCACGTCCGCATGTATCCCGTGCCACCCAACGTGCTCTAGAAGGTGTAAGTCAACTACCCTGGCCAGCAAGATCCCCGGATCTGTCCCCCATTGAGCATGTTTGGGACTGGATGAAGCGTCGTCTCACGCGGTCTGCACGTCCAGCACGAACGCTGGTCCAACTGAGGCGCCAGGTGGAAATGGCATGGCAAGCCGTTCCACAGGACTACATCCAGCATCTCTACGATCGTCTCCATGGGAGAATAGCAGCCTGCATTGCTGCGAAAGGTGTATATACACTGTACTAGTGCCGACATTGTGCATGCTCTGTTGCCTGTGTCTATGTGCCTGTGGTTCTGTCAGTGTGATCATGTGATGTATCTGACCCCAGGAATGTGTCAATATAGTTTCCCCTTCCTGGGACAATGAATTCACGGTGTTCTTATTTCAATTTCCAGGAGTGTATATATAGGGTGAGTCACCTAACGTTACCGCTGGATATATTTCGTAAGCCACATCAAATACTGACGAATCGATTCCACAGACCGAACGTGAGGAGAGGGGCTAGTGTAATTGGTTAATACATACCATAAAAAAATGCACGGAAGTATGTTTTTTAACACAAACCTACGTTTTTTAAATGGAACCCCGTTAGTTTTGTTAGCACATCCGAACATATAAACAAATACGTAATCAGTGCCGTTTGTTGCATTGTAAAATGTTAATTACATCCGGAGATATTGTAGCCTAAAGTTGACGCTTGAGTACCACTCCTCCGCTGTTCGATCGTGTTTATCGGAGAGCACCGAATTACGTAGGGATTCAAAGGGAACGGTGATGGACCTTAGGTGCACACGTGGTTTCCGTTTTCAATTACGGAGTGGAATAGAGTGTGTCGCGACATGTCAGGTCGATAGATGTTCAATGTGGTGGCCATCATTTACTGCACACAATTGCAATCTCTGGCGTAATGAATGTCGTACACGCCGCAGCACATCTGGTGTAATGTCGCCGCAGGCTGCCACAATACGTTGTTTCATATCCTCTGGGGTTGTAGGCAATCACGGTACACATTCTCCTTTAACGTACCCCACAGAAAGAAGTCCAGAGGTGTAAGATCAGGAGAACGGGCTGGCCAATTTATGCGTCCTCCACGTCCTATGAAACGCCGGTCGAACGTGTATCTCACCCCTCATGGTAATGTACATGTGCGTCAGTGAAAAAGACCAATAAAAAGGTGTTAGCATGTGGACGTAATGTGCTGTTCTAGTCTCTTCTGTACCTAAGGTCCATCACCGTTCCCTTTGGATCCCTACGTAATTGGGTGCTCTCCGATACACACGATCGAACAGCTGAGGAGTGGTACTCAAGCGTTAACTTTAGGTTACAATATCTCCGGATGTAATTAACATTTTACAATGCAACAAACGGGACTGATTACGTATTTGTTTATATGTTCAGATGCGCTAACAAAACTAACGGGGTTCCATTTAAGAAAACGTAGGTTTGTGTTAAAAACATACTTCCGTGCATTTTTTTATGGTTTGTATTAACCAATTACACTAGCCCCTCTCCTCACGTTCGGTCTGTGGAATCGATTTGTCAGTATTTGATGTGGTTTACGAAATACATCCAGATATATATATATATATATATATATATATATATATATATATATATATATATATATATATATACTCCTGGAAATGGAAAAAAGGACACATTGACACCGGTGTGTCAGACCCACCATGTCCTTAGGTTAGTTAGGTTTAAGTAGTTCTAAGTTCTAGGGGACTGATGACCATAGATGTTAAGTCCCATAGTGCTCAGAGCCATTTGAACCTGGTAGCATGCCGCGACAGCGTGGACGTGAACCGTATGTGCAGTTGACGGACTTTGAGCGAGGACGTATAGTGGGGTTGCCAGTGGTCGGCGGAAGGTGCACGTGCCCGTCGACCTGGGACCGGACCGCAGCGACGCACGGATGCACGCCAAGACCGTTGGTTCCTACGCAGTGCCGTAGGGGACAGCACCGCCACTTCCCAGCAAATTAGGGACACTGTTGCTCCTGGGGTATCGGCGAGGACCATTCGCAACCGTCTCCATGAAGCTGGGCTACGGTCCCGCACACCGTTAGGCCGTCTTCCGCTCACGCCCCAACATCGTGCAGCCCGCCTCCAGTGGTGTCGCGACAGGCGTGAATGGAGGGACGAATGGAGACGTGTCGTCTTCAGCGATGAGAGTCGCTTCTGCCTTGGTGCCAATGATGGTCGTATGCGTGTTTGGCGCCGTACAGGTGAGCACCACAATCAGGACTGCATACGACCGAGGCACACAGGGCCAACACCCGGCATCATGGTGTGGGGAGCGATCTCCTACACTGGCCGTACACCACTGGTGATCGTCGAGGGGACACTGAATAGTGCACGGTACATCCAAACCGTCATCGAACCCATCGTTCTACCATTCCTAGACCGGCAAGGGAACGTGCTGTTCCAACAGGACAATGCACGTCCGCATGTATCCCGTGCCACCCAACGTGCTCTAGAAGGTGTAAGTCAACTACCCTGGCCAGCAAGATCCCCGGATCTGTCCCCCATTGAGCATGTTTGGGACTGGATGAAGCGTCGTCTCACGCGGTCTGCACGTCCAGCACGAACGCTGGTCCAACTGAGGCGCCAGGTGGAAATGGCATGGCAAGCCGTTCCACAGGACTACATCCAGCATCTCTACGATCGTCTCCATGGGAGAATAGCAGCCTGCATTGCTGCGAAAGGTGTATATACACTGTACTAGTGCCGACATTGTGCATGCTCTGTTGCCTGTGTCTATGTGCCTGTGGTTCTGTCAGTGTGATCATGTGATGTATCTGACCCCAGGAATGTGTCAATATAGTTTCCCCTTCCTGGGACAATGAATTCACGGTGTTCTTATTTCAATTTCCAGGAGTGTATATACACTCCTGGAAATGGAAAAAAGAACACATTGACACCGGTGTGTCAGACCCACCATACTTGCTCCGGACACTGCGAGAGGGCTGTACAAGCAATGATCACACGCACGGCACAGCGGACACACCAGGAACCGCGGTGTTGGCCGTCGAATGGCGCTAGCTGCGCAGCATTTGTGCACCGCCGCCGTCAGTGTCAGCCAGTTTGCCGTGGCATACGGAGCTCCATCGCAGTCTTTAACACTGGTAGCATGCCGCGACTGCGTGGACGTGAACCGTATGTGCAGTTGACGGACTTTGAGCGAGGGCGTATAGTGGGCATGCGGGAGGCCGGGTGGACGTACCGCCGAATTGCTCAACACGTGGGGCGTGAGGTCTCCACAGTACATCGATGTTGTCGCCAGTGGTCGGCGGAAGATGCACGTGCCCGTCGACCTGGGACCGGACCGCAGCGACGCACGGATGTACGCCAAGACCGTAGGATCCTACGCAGTGCCGTAGGGGACCGCACCGCCACTTCCCAGCAAATTAGGGACACTGTTGCTCCTGGGGTATCGGCGAGGACCATTCGCAACCGTCTCCATGAAGCTGGGCTACGGTCCCGCACACCGTTAGGCCGTCTTCCGCTCACGCCCCAACATCGTGCAGCCCGCCTCCAGTGGTGTCGCAACAGGCGTGAATGGAGAGGCGAATGGAGACGTGTCGTCTTCAGCGATGAGAGTCGCTTCTGCCTTGGTGCCAATGAGGGTCGTATGCGTGTTTGGCGCCGTGCAGGTGAGCGCCACAATCAGGACTGCATACGACCGAGGCACACAGGGCCAACACCCGGCATCATGGTGTGGGGAGCGATCTCCTACACTGGCTGTACACCACTGGTGATCGTCGAGGGGACACTGAATAGTGCACGGTACATCCAAACCGTCATCGAACCCATCGTTCTACCATTCCTAGACCGGCAAGGGTACTTGCTGTTCCAACACGACAATGCACGTCTGCATGTATCCCGTGCCACCCAACGTGATCTAGAAGGTGTAAGTCAACTACCCTGGCCAGCAAGATCTCCGAATCTGTCCCCCATTGAGCATGTTTGGGACTGGATGAAGGGTCGTCTCACGCGGTCTGCACGTCCAGCACGAACGCTGGTCCAACTGAGGCGCCAGGTGGAAATGGCATGGCAAGCCGTTCCACAGGACTACATCCAGCATCTCTACGATCGTCTCCATGGGAGAATAGCAGCCTGCATTGCTACGAAAGGTGTATATACACTGTACTAGTGCCGACATTGTGCATGCTCTGTTGCCTGTGTCTATGTGCCTGTGCTTCTGTCAGTGTGATCATGTGATGTATCTGACCCCAGGAATGTGTCAATAAAGTTTCCCCTTCCTGGGACAATGAATTCACGGTGTTCTTATTTCAATTTCTAGGAGTATATATATATATATATATATATATATATATATATATATATATATATATATATATATATATATATGGTGTTACAAAAAGGTACGGCCAAACTTTCAGGAAACATTCCTCACACACAACGAAAGAAAATATGTTATGTGGACATGTGTCCGGAAACGCTTACTTTCCATGTTAGAGCTCATTTTATTACTTCTCTTCAAATCACATTAATCATCGAATGGAGACACACAGCAACAGAACGTACCAGCGTGACTTCAAACACTTTGTTACAGGAAATGTCCTCCGTTAGCGATGATACATGCATCCACCCTCCGTCGCATGGAATCCCTGATGCGCTTATACAGCCCTGGAGAATGGCGTATTGTATCACAGCCATCCACAATACGAGCACGAAGAGTCTCTACATTTGGTACCGGGGTTGCGTAGACAAGAGCTTTCAAATGCCCCCATAAGTGAAAGTCAAGAGGGTTGAGGTCAGGAGAGCGTGGAGGCCATGGAATTGGTCTGCCTCTACCAATCCATCGGTCATTGACTCTGTTGTTGAGAAGCGTACGAACACTTCGACTGAAATGTGCCGGAGCTCCATCGTGCATAAATCACATGTTGTGTCGTACTTGTAAAGGCACATGTTCTAGCAGCACAGGTAGAGTATCCCGTATGAAATCATGATGACGTGCTCCATTGAGCGTAGGTGGAAGAACATACTGACGAAACTAAAACGAGCTCTAACATGGAAATTAAGCGTTTCCGGACACATGTCCACATAACATCTTTTCTTTCTTTGTGTGTGAAGAATGTTTCCTGAATGTTTGGCCGTACCTTTTTGCAACACCCTGTATATATATATATATATATATATATATATATATATATATATATACAGAAAAGACCTTCTAAGGGAACAGCCCACAGATATCAACACTTCCTCATACATACTGGCAAGAGGGACAGTCGATACTAGACCTGACCCAGTGGCGCTAGACGGAACAGACTACCAACTCAATGGTGCCACGGCTCATATAGGATTTGTCGACCTGTAAAAAACGTTCTAAATGTAAAATGGCACCAGATGTTCGAAATTCTGAAAAAAGAGGGAGAGACAGGTAATACACAACTTGTAGAAGAGCCAAGAGGGAATAATAAGAGTGGACGACCGAGAACCAAGTGATCGGTATATAGTCTTTTTCCCCTACTATTCAATCTATACATCGATGAATCAATGATGGAAATAGAAGAAAGGTTTTGGAGTGGAATTAAAATTCAAGGTGAAACGATGTCAATGATACGATTCGCTGAAGATATTGCTATCGTAAGTGAAAGCGAAGAAGAATTACATGATCTGCTGAATGGAATGAACAATCTGATGAGTACAGAATATGGACTGAGAGTAAATCGAAGAAAGACAAAAGTAATGAGAAGTAGCAGAAATGAGATCAGCGAGGAACTTAACACCATGATTCATGGTCACGAAGTAGATCAAGTTAAGGAATTCTGCTAGGTAGATAGTAAAATAACCAATGATGAAGGGAGTAAAGGGAACATCAAAAGCAGACTAGCAATGGCAAAAAGGCATTCCTGGCCAAGAGAAGTCTACCAGTATCAAACACAGGCCGTAATTTGAGAAAGAAATTTCAGTGAATGTACATCTGGAGTACAGCGTTGTATGGTAGTGAAATATGGACTGTGGGAAAACCGGAACGGAAGAAAATCGAAACATTTGAGATGTGGTGCCACAGACGAATGTTGAAAATTAGGTGGACTGATAAGGTAAGGAATGAGGAGATTCTGCGCAGAATCTGAGATTGGAAAACACTGGTAAGGACGAGGGACAGGATGATAGGACATCTGTTACGACATGAGGGAATGACGTACATGGTATTAGAGAGAACTGCAGAGTGCCAAAACTGTTGAGGAGACGGGGACTGCAATACATCCAGCAAATAACTGAGGACGTAGGTTGCAAGTGCTACTCTGAGATGAAGAGTTTGGCACAGGAGAGGAATTCGTGGCGGGCCGCATCAAACCAGTAAGAAGACTGACGAACCCCCCAAGAAAGAAAGATATACGGGGAGAGAATGACCCCTCACAGTTTGTGCTATATGATTCGTACTATGAGTCAATTCATTATTGCAATAACTGTGAGTGTCAGGATGAAATTGAGACACATAATTACAAGAATCTATCCACAGTAAAAACATTTCGCAGTTGTTGGTCTTATAACTTATAAAGATACTGTAACAGACTGAAACGAAATAAAAACTAGGATTACACAAGTTGCCCTTGTTTTCACAGTTTTTTATCCAAGCTATGTCTGCCACGGTGTTTGCTCATGGAATGAATACATAAAATGCTTTAATCTAAGAGATAAATAAATGAAAAGGACGATCAATCGAAATCCAATACTGATATTCAGTTCTGTAATAAGGACTGAAAGTTAAGAACTTTATTTTAAAGTTCAGCCGGTCAGATTCTTTCTCATGAAACAAAGGATACGGTTTACACGTTGATCCGTAGACAAATAAAACCACAATATTTTGAAATGCAGATTTATTGAAAGTGAATTACAGGAAGTAGTATGATCACAAGCCAATTTCTGAGCAGCAATGTGCTGGACTATAAAACGAACATCAGTTTTCACTGAGTGAGACCGCCTGGCTGTTAGAATCACTCTTCTTTTCCTCTAAACACAGAAAACGAATGAAACAAGAAAAGGAATAGAAAGAAAACAAGAACTGCACGATCTAAATAAAGCTGTCTTCGAAATTATGCAGTTAACCACAATAAACCTTACCAAATAGAAGTCATGCAGAATCAACACCTCATTACTATTTCGTAGACTGATCAGTGGTCTTTTGCCGTTAATAATCAGCCCTGCTCAGCTAAAATTTCTTTCTGCATCTTTTATTTCGTTTCAGTCTGTTACAGTATCTATACATGTTATAAGAGTGTTTGTCACACTAGTAAAAATTCATAATATATTTACTGTGGATAGATTTTTGTGATTATGTGTCTTAATTCTGAAACAGCGCAAATCAAGTACACGGTATCAAAAAGACATTTCATCCTCGTAGACAGAAGTCCTTGACATTCGCAATTACTGGAATAATGAATAGTACCCCGGCGGGAGATACCATTGTTCTTGGAATCTTTACGTACTCACTGTGTGCTCAGAACTGAAAAGAGCGTCGTGACGCGATCGGGAGGCGTAATAGAGACACTAACCAATACATTTGTCCAAATCTTCATCCGATTTTCACAGTCGTTTCGGCTTCTAGATCTCTCGGATATTACTTTTCGGACAGCCCTCGTAAATAAATGTGTAGAAATGTGTGCCACAGATCATCGCCCGTTAACATTCATAATGGGTATATTATATACGTTACAAGTCAGCAACTTGTGAGCGTCGAATTATAACTCGGCCATGTAGGTGTCTCAAACATTTTGTGTCATAGTGCGACGCCGCGCGAGTTAGCCGCCCGGTCTAGGGCACCTTGCCACGCTTCGTGCAGGTCCCCCGTCGAAGGTTCGAGCCCTCTCTCGGGCATGGGTGTGTGTGTTGTCCTTAGTTTAAGTTAGTTTATATTAGATTAAGTAGTGTGTAAGCCTTGGGACAGATGGACTCAGCAATTTGGTCTCATAAGAACTTAACACCCACTCTCTCACAGTGTGATAGTAGCACGAAACACCGAAAGACAAGCCGACGAAATATGGGCGACTATGATGCTCAGCACTAATCAAGCCATAACCGTGAACACATATGACTGTATAGCGGATATATGACCGTTACATATAGGAAATGTGTTACCTCTACTACTGTGCACTTTGTTTATCAAGATCAGACTGTGCTAAATGTGATATTGGTGACATCTCACTTTTCTGAGAAGATTAAAGTGAGGGGAATTTATTAATAAATACATCGAGGAAGCATTTAAGTTGTAGCATTTTAATGAGATTCCAGTCACGACTGACCTAGGCGCCGATACACTGAGAAAGAAGAATCGATCACCAGAATATAATTAATGTAGAATAACGAAATTTCAGGAAGATAACTTCGTTGGAAAACATCCCTATGAATATTGTTTTCAAACGGCAGTGCAACAGGTCGAATCACCAGACTAACGTACAAGTCTGCAGTCAGGGTATGTGGGATAACCACGAGAATGCGCCAGTTGTACAGAATCATACCCCAGCCCTAACTTCAGATGTAGGTCCAGTGGGTCTGTCACGCAGGCTGGATAGGGGCCCTCAACTGCTCTCCTATTAACCAAGAGACGGCCATCATTGGCACCGCTGCAAGACCAGCTTTCATCAGTAAACACAACAAACGTGCGAGCTAGACACCACTGAAGTCGCCAATGGCGGTGGTTTGGGTTCAGTGGAACGCACGGTAAAATTCTTTTGGCTCGGATCTGGCATGAAGTAACCGGTCTGTAACAGTTATCTCACGTGTTGCCAACTGCCGCGCACATTGCTGCTGCAGACACAGTACAATGCGACAGAGCCATACACCGAACACGATGGTCTTCCCTCTCGCCATTATCACGTAGCCTTCCGGAGTCCGGTCTTCTTGAGACCGTACATTCTAGTGGTAGCCGCTGCCAGCCATCGTGTGTAGTGGCAACATTCCTGCCAAGTCTTTCTGCAGTGTGGCAGAGGGAACATCCGGCTTCTCGTAGCTCTATTGGACGACCTCGTTCGAACTCCCTGAGGTGTTGATAATAGCGTCTTTCTTGCCTTAAAGACATTCTTGACTAACTTAAACTCCTCACGTCCAAACTCAAAGATAACTAACGCTCACAACCGTCACAGTGTGTACTTACAGCAAAGTGGATTTGCATCCTCATAGCGGCGCTAATAGCGCCCCTCTTACGCGACTGCTGAGATATAGTCTTTCAGATGCAGAAAGGCACTCCCAACTTTTGTTTATGTCGCACAACGCCTTCTAGGTGTTGGAATTTTTTTCCGCAGTTTTTAAGTAAATAATTTCAATCTATTCAGAGTTATACATGCATACACACGTTTTGAATACAATTCTGAAACAAATGAGGATGATTTGATAAATGTGGTTCCATAGTTTATTTCACGACTTACATTGCCTAAGACACTGTCCGTTTCATGAAGGAAACTGGTGACGTGTATTCCATACAGACAAGTTTGAAGCAAGAAACGGAGACTGGGTAAAACAGCTAGCTTAGAATGCTACAGCTTGTAGACAGGCAGTACGATTAATCATGGCAATGCTACCGGAGAAGAGCTCTTGACATTTTTAAAGGCATTCAAATGTGCAGTGGAAATGTTGGAAGGCGAGAGGTTTCCAACTGTTACTCATTTTGTTTTGTTATGGATGCACAAACGGAAATGTCATTGTAACACAGTCCCCGAAGATGGAGATATTCGTGGAAATTAATGTACACACAGTTTTCTCGTTTAATGTGTATCCTGCAAATGAAACCCCTTACTTAACTGCAAAAGGACAGTTTCAGTTTTATTGGTACTTTGACAGTATAGAACAAGTGTCGTATCATCTATAAACTGTAGATATAACACGAGTGCTGAAAGAGCGCTTTTTTTGCCTCGAAAGTCAAATTCGGGCGATGGACAGAATAATAACATTCCTTTGGCGCCCTTCCGTTTATTGGAAATAATTACGTTTTGATAAAGTTAAGACGTTAAATACTGTGAGTCAAATATGTTAGGAAATATTAGTTCCTGATAAGTGTTCTCTTGGACCAAGCAGTGAATGCCTAATTGATATCTACCGGCCGCCATATCACCCTTTCCCTTGCGCCGTCGTGCGAATGTGGTATGGAGGGGCAAGCGGTCAGCGCACCGCTCACCTGACCATTTGCAGTCATTCAAGACGCTGAAGTCACAACTACTCAGTCACAAACGACCTCAATTATTTCTTGATGAGCTACAACAAAATTACAGCGTGGCTGTAATATATTACTCCGTTTTTGTGCATATGTAAGTATTTATTTAGATTTAGTGCCGTTGGTAGGAAGTCAGCCGCACTCAGGAAACTAAAACCGGAGGTCCCTCTTCTTAGATTGACTGCATTCGGGAAGACGACGGTTCAATCCCGTCTCCGGCCATCCTGATTTAGGTTTTCCGTGATTTCCCTAAATCGCTTCAGGCAAACGCCGGGATGGTTCCTTTGAAAGGGCACGGCCGATTTCCTTCCCCATCCTTCCCTCACCCGAGCTTGCGCTCCGTCTCTAATCACCTCGTTGTCGACGGGACGTTAAACACTAGTCTCCTCCTCCTCCACTTAGATTGACTGGACTCTGTGCCACTTAGTCTAGCGTTGAGATTGGCTTGTATTTAACCCAAATGGACTGTGGTGACAACGATGATCCGCTGGAAGCGAAACTGTAGTACCTCCCCAACACTGACTAGTTTCGCGACGAGAATGTTTTGTGTTCCAGTCTCAAATGTGACTACCGAATAAATTTCAGTGCAGCATTGAAATTTATAGTGGACGGGGAAAGCACGTGTTGTCCGAAACAGTCTACACATTGTAATTACGTCCGCAGCTCGTGGTCTAGTGACTAGCGTTCAACCTCTGGATCGCCGAGTCCCGAGTACGATTTCCGGTCGAGTCGGTGATTTCCTCCGGCCGCAGACTGAATGTTTGTCTTATCCTCATCATCTCAATATCATTGTGGAAGTGTCGAGATTGGAATTGGAAATATTGGAAACTTGTACAGGTGCTGATGACCTCGATGTTGAGCGCTTCACAAACTATCAACATCATATCACATTGTATTTACGCTAAAAGGGAATAATTTGTACACATTTTTGATCCAGTAAGATTTCTAATTTCTAATGTGGTCAAGTTCGCAGATGTAAATTTGAATCAATAAAGCAGATAAAGCAGATGGTTTTATAAAAAACAGTAGTGTCGCAGAGGAATTACGGTCATCGGCAGCGAGTGGGCACAGATTTAAATCAGTGGGGAAGGTTGAAAATTTGTGTCGGATCAGGACTCGAACATGGGTCCCCTGTTTACTGGACAGATGCACGACCACTGCGCCGTGCGGCCACAGCAGTCCTGGCAACAGCGTGGACAACGCTGGCACGCCTCCCGCCAGAACCAAATTCTCAACCTAACGACACACTACTAGTGTAATGCCCTGGCCCATTATTCTCGTTACTCGCGGCATTTCGCCCATTCCCGCAATATTCCTGGTGTGCATCCACTATGAAGAGATCTCTGGCCGTTACAAGGGCTGTAAGCACTATGGAACTTAACATCTGAGGTCATCAGTCCCCTAGACTTAGAACTACTTAAACCTAGAATGAGATTTTCACTCTGCAGCACACCCGGTCCTCACAGCTTTACTTCTGCCAGTATCTCGTCTCGTACCTTCCAAACTTCACAGAAGCTCTCCTGCGAACCTTGCAGAACTAGCACTCCTGAAAGAAAGGATACTGAGGAGACATGGCTTAGCCACAGCCTGGGGGATGTTTCCAGAATGAGATTTTCACTCTGCAGCGGAGTGTGCGCTGATATGAAACTTCCTGGCAGATTAAAACTGTGTGCCCGACCGAGACTCGAACTCGGGACCTTTGCCTTTCGCGGGCAAGTGCTCTACCGACTGAGCTACCCAAGCACGACTCACTCCCGGTCCTCATAGCTTTACTTCTGCCAGTATCTCGTCTCCTACCTTCCAAACTTCACAGAAGCTCTCCTGAGAAGTAAAGCTGTGAGGACCGGGCGTGAGTCGTGCTTCGGTAGCTCAGATGGTAAAGCACTTGCCTGCGAAAGTCAAAGGTCCCGAGTTCGAGGCTCGGTCGGGCACACAGTTTTAATCTACTTAAACCTAACTAACCCTAGGACATCACACATATCCAAGACCGATCTCTGGCCGTCCTCGCCTGAACTACATGTGGTGTCAGACAGCAGTGTTACTTTTCATTAGGAGACTGACCATAACTTCACGCACGAAACAGAACCAGCAAGACATACGGTCCCTTCATAAGCTATTAAGCTGACTGTGGGATATTTTCGTACTTATCAGCCCTTGCCATCTTGGTAATTGTGTGGGTGGCATTTTCCCGGACGTTTGATGGTTATTTCGCGAGTCTCATAGATACTACACATCACCTTGAATATTCGTTTGGTTGCCACTTCCTCTAATGACTTCGGAAATTCCACTTTGAAGGTATATATAGCTTTATTTCATCTCATTACTGATATGTCATACTGCATCCATAAGACGACCCTGGCTGACGATGACACGGCAGTCAATCGGTTCCGATGGTCCCTTCTGCGTCAGACGTAAAGATAACCTCAGACTTCGTACATCTGGGATCTATCACATACCACGTGAATCTGGAAAATCTGACATCGGACGATAAATAGCACGACGTACTAAACAGATACGCAACTTAAGACTCAGCCAGGAAAGTAGAACTTCACTGGCCGAGCATAGCTTTGCGGAAAATAACATTCAGATTTCGAACAGCCCTCTGCCATGTACTCCGCTAACAATTTCACGAATAGCATAATGATGGAGGAAATAGACATACGATTTTGCATTGCGTAGGGCAACGGCGAATACCTGACGCCGTGTTGCCAGCTACGTAAACAGTCCGATGGGTCATTGTTAAACTGTTGTAGAGTGCTAATTGCGAGAGCGCCCTCCTTCGATATCTATGTAAGCCACTGACTGTGATACCCTGGCGCATCGCCAGAAGATGTAAAGAGAGAAAAGCTTTACGTGGCGCTCACACTGCGACCTGTGCTTCATGGACACGTAGCTTGTAACCATCCACAATAAAAAGCCAAGTTGTATAGCATGAATAGCTGGCAAACCTTAAATTCTAGGTCAGAGGACTAATTTTTAAAATTTATTCCACTCTATTGTAGTGCCGTGGTTAAGGAACCTTATACTGTGATTAATATTTGAAAAACATTCTTAAGTTTTACAGTGTTCTTCATTAGTTCTGTAACGTCACGTTTCACCCGTGTAGGACATTATTAGGCTACCTCTTGCGACTGAGACCCACGTAGCACAGTATGCAACCTAGGAGAGCTTTTTTCCGTATTAATGGAAACGTTTTTGCCTATCTTCAGCGCCGGAAGGCATTTTTCTTTTGAGGAGCTGTGTGTGCAAGTGTAAATGTTAAGTGCAGCTGGCTGTAATGGTTCAAATGGCTCTGAGCACTATGGGACTTAACATCTGTGGTCATCAGTCCCCTAGAACTTAGAACTACTTAAACCTAACTAACCTAAGGACATCACACACATCCATGCCCGAGGCAGGCTTCGAACCTGCGACCGTAGCGGTCGCGCGGTTCCGGACTGAGCGCCTAGAACCGCTAGAGGCTGTAATGGGTATGTGGATACTGCAGCATCGTGATGGTGCTGGAGATGATGAGAGAAGAGAGAGGGTGAAACCCAGTGCTGGCACACAGCCTAGTCCTCTCGAAGAGAGCCATGGCGTCGCCGAGCTTAATGTACCTCTTTCCGACGAGCGGATCACCATCAACGGTGTCGCATGCGCTCACTTGATGAAGCAATATGGGAAGGTTTGTAATTTAAACATTGGAAAGACTATCCCCCCCCCCCCCTCCCGCTCTCTGCCCTGAAAGTAAAGGAAAAAGTATCATCAGGGAGAGGCCATCCCGGATGGTCACCCATCCTTCTTTCAAATACTGGCCATGCCTGAAGGTGCGTAACTCTGGCGACCGTTAGCCCCCATTACACGATGCGCCTAAACCGTGCACCTATGCACCAGCGCCACGATCGGGCAGATCTATAACTACAGGCTGGTTCACATACACCTATTACACCATCCACGCACGATACACCTAGCGCACATGCGCAGTAGACGGCAATAAAGCGCGAGACGCAAATAGAACCGTCTTATCTCTTGTAAAGTCGTTTGTTCTACCGCGCGAAATACAAAACACAAAGGGGACCGAGTGACGCATTGCAGCGTCATTCGTTCAAATTATTTATGTGAGCTCAAGGTTCGTATTTAATAAGAAATTTGCGTTTATCATTATTTATTAAGTAATTGTTACTCTATTAGTGGGTTACTACTGCCCTGAATTACGTACTTAACAGTTAGTTTTATGTACTACACTTGGTTACACAGATACGTGTATATCTAAATTTACATTTTGCACATGGAGGACACACTGTTTTTGGAGCTATTGCCCTGGCAATGACAGTAAATCTCAGGATTACAGCAGTACGACGACGAAACCGAAAACTAGAACTTTTTTCAGCCCGACCCAGGCTAAAAAGAAGGAATGAAGTCAGGGGATTGTATTGCTTATGAAAAAACTGAGGCCCGAAGATCCGAAAGAATTTCGAAACTTCGTGACGATGGACATGGCCTGTTTCGAGAAGCTGTTGTCTGTGATGGAAGACGGAATTAGCAATTCTGACTCATTCATGAGGGAGGCTATCTCACCTTCTCGAAAGTAAGAATTAATTCATATGTTTATATGTTATATGATCATACCAGCCTAGGTCATTGATAAAATAGCACTACATGTCCTGTTATACTGCAGGCTGGTTGTAACACTACGTTTCCTGGCAAACTGGGGAATCTTTTAAGGGTGTCTTTTAGACACCAAATAGCACAGCCCACCATTCCAGAATTTATTATATGTGTGAGCACTGCAATTTTCAACACTTTAAAGGACCGAGTAACGTTAAATTCTTATTACTCAAAAAGAAACGACTGCCAACGTAGCCGAGGGGTTCTAGGCGCTTCAGTCTGGAAACGCGCGACCGCTACGGTCACAGGTTCGAATCCTGCCTTGGGCATGGATGTGTGTGATGTCCTTAGGTTAGTTGGGTTTAAGTAGTTCTAAGTTCTAGGAGACTGATGACGTCAGATGTTAAGTCCCATAGAGCTCAGAGCCATTTGAACCATTTTTTTTTTGTCTACGTACCGTATTATGAGACAGAGGGTCATACGTAACACCTTTCCTCGCTGTAGGCCTGAATGAAGACGGTTAACGCCTCTTTGTTGCATATCCTTTCTATAACACGAAGTAATCAAAAGAAAGAATGTTTTCACAATCAGCTAGGATAAAAGAAAACCTACTCTCTAACATGAAAATCAGAAATTAGCTACAAGCCACCGAACAATAAGCAAAAAACAAGCAAAAAGCACTGCGGAATCCCCTTCTGCGCATGCGCGATCGGTACCTAGCGGCCATGCGCGGAAAGACGGTGGTTTAGAACTTCTCTCTATTCTGTCGCGCGGATAGTGTGTCTGCTAATTTTCGTAGTTTGACCCGTTCTACCGCTAGATGGCTGTCGCGGTAGACCAGTACCGTTCGCGGCTGACCGTCGTGCAACACTCACTTTAGGTGAACTACCTCGGGACAACAGCTGGGAGTCTTCTACAATTCCTTGCCATTCTACGGACTTACTCACACTAGCTTATTATCCAGAAGTTGGCTGAAAAATTTGGGGACTGACATACGAAAAAACTGTAAACGCACCTGGCACCTTGAATATGCGCCACACAGCCGCATACAGTTGTCTCAACAGTGTTATGACAGCGACTTCGCAATGTCCGTCACGGAGAGAACTCTGGGATGAAGTTTGGAGCCGTGATGACGGGATACCAGAACGCAGGAACTCGAGGCGGCCAGCCAGCGCCCTGGTGCACGGCGGCACCTACCGCCGGCGCATCGCCCCGCGAGATTGATGCTGCTGCCGCTGCCTCGGTGGCGGCTCACGGGCGCCTCTTTCGTAGCGCTGTTGGGGCTGAGCAGCGCTGAAAGCGATCCCGGCGCGCCACTTTGTTGCTGTCAGTCCCACAATGTGAGCCACCAGCGACGCCGGCAAGTTGCCGCTCTGAGCCCGGCCGAGCCGTCTTCAAACCGCAAAGCCAGCCAGCCCTGGCGCCGCCCCGCAGCCATCGCCTTCCGAGAAGAGCTCCTTTCGCTGCCGTCCTGGTGTCCTGCCCCCTGTTTGTAAAGCATAGTTACGTCATCACTAGGAACAAAACTTGTGCTCCCTTTACACAAATAATTATGAGGATAAGGCTCGATTGTATTCAATGGTAACTTAAGCTTTTCTCCGGTTCCGAGCGCGGAAGTTCAATACAGTTTAATGGGAATTGGAACGGCCCCTATCGACAGTGATCTCTGTATTTCCAGAATGAGATTTTCACTCTGCAGCGGAGTGTGCGCTGATATGAAACTTCCTGGCAGATTAAAGCTGTGTCCCGGACCGAGACTCGAACTGGAGACCTTTGCCTTTCGCGGGCAAGTGCTCTACCAACTGAACTACCCAACCACGACTCATGCCCTCTCCTCACAGCTTTACTTCTGCCAGTACCTCGTCTCCTACCTTTCAAAGTTTACAGCAGCTCTCCTGCGAATCTTGCAGAACTAGCACTCCTGAAAGAAAGGATATTGCGCAGACATTGCTTAGCCACAGCCTGGGGGATGTTTCGAGAATGAGATTTTCACTCTGTAGCGGAGTGTGCGATGATATGAAACTTCCTAGCGAGCACTTGCCCGCGAAAGGCAAAAGTCTCGAGTTGGAGTCTCGGTCCGGCACACAATTTTAATCCGTCAGGAAGTTTCAGTGATCTCTGTACTTGAGAATTCATTGTAACAATGGACATGAAACTTTTGGAAAATACCACACGTTATTTTCTGGTTGTACTGAATGAAATCATTGCATTTCAACCAGTAGGTTCGGTAATACAGTTTTTGAACTATATTCTTAGAATTTTGTGCAAGTTTTCTGTTTTCTACAACATAATTTTAATTATACGAATGGCTTTCGATAAGTAATGCAGCACACTTTTTTTCTGAAAGTAAGTTGGTTTTGTTCAGCATTCCAATACACCATATTATTTCCCACTCTTTTCGCTGCAAAACTCGATATTTTTTCAAACATTACTGGAGAGATCATCGATCACAGTACAATCTTTGTAATTAATTGTAGCAGTATAGATCGCAAGTGCTTTTATGAAAAGCTCACTAGTTTCAATCATCACCGGATCATCTTCAGACTTAAAACCATTTGTAGCTCTGAAGATAATCAAATGATAATCGAGACAGGTCACATTTCAAGAAATGCGCCTTGCGATCTAGAGAGTAATAATTAATTTGAAACGCATGAATGTCAGTCCTATTGCTAGTTGGGAATTTTCTCGTTATGTTCTTGCAGCTTGTGAGTTATTCACATCGACCAGAGACATAAGACGATAGAATGGGGTGAAAGAGATATAGAAGAGAAAGCTAGGTTAGAGGAAGAGAAATAGAATGGTAAAATTTGAAGAAAGAAAGAGATGAGAGGGGCACAACAATTGTGGCTATACCGTCCCTAATATGTAAGTTTTGAGTTCCCTCTTGAATGTTGAGTGGTTCTGGGTAAGACGCAGGTCACAGGGGAACGCGTTCCATAGTCGTACGGCTGAGATGGCTGAGATGCTCCATACCTTGATCATCCTCTTGACCGTTTTCCATGGATCTCATTCTATTGTTCCTTCTGGACTCCCTAGTGGCCTTTCTACAATATATTTTGCTTTACTGCTGTGAACCTGGTCCATCCGTTGATGTTCTATGATGCAGTTTATTCCTGGAACAATTCCAATATTCTCTAACACTTTCACACTACTAACGCTGCCACAATTAAAAATAATAACTGAATCACAGAGCCCCATCTCACTGTGTTTCTACAAACAAAAACCATTTTCTTACGCTAATCCACATGAGATTGCCCAAAGATTCATTTGGATTCTGAGTCTGTCCATGTAGATATTTCAACAACTCAGGATCAACCAGGTCTCTGTAAATAGGCTTTAGGACATCAATGACTGGTGTTGGCATGCAATGTTTTGGCTGTAAGAAGTGTTTCAGTATAAGACGCTGCGTTGCTTGCACTGTGAATTTGGTCAGTGAGGGCATCTGTTATCTGTTGGCAATTTGTGGAACAATGTATCTCAAAGTAGCCCATAATGCCTGCCGCGTTCTGAACGACACACGGAGATTCGTCGAAGAATCTTAAGGAAATGTACCTCATCCACGAGTGAAGTAACTTAGAAGGCGCTTCTTCTACTGATTCTTAAGTTTTGCTCTTCAGTGTGAAATCCATATCAGGTAGGACTGACGGAAGAGGTGCAGATGATGCAATGAAAAGTGGGGACATGAGAGTGTTATAGAGATGCTCAACAAACTCCTTTAGCAAACGTTGCGAGAGAGGCACTGTACGTCCCGCAGAGGTTTACTGTTGAAGTTTCGAAAGAAGACTTCCTGGGAAGAGTTGGACAATATACTTATGAAGAAAATTGTATTTTCTGTATGAAAAGTAGTCAAGATCTTGTATTTGGCAGGTATAGTGTCGAGCTGTTGTACAAATGTGTTTCCAGTTACTTCGTTTCTGTGTGAGTATACATTATGTTGTAAAAGTCACATTAAGGAAAGAATCCTCATCCACATAATCAAAACTTTTCTCGATATGTAAACCCGTTAACTGGTATTCTTGCTGATATTTTCATTAATTCTCTAGTAGAAAGGATTTTCAACTGTTTCTCAAATTCTAGGCATTCTCTCCTATTTTAGATGTGCTGACGATATTTTAGTCATCTGCAAAATGCCTGCTGATGTCATTGACCGTAATTTCAATCTCTTTAATGAAATTCATGAGAAAATATCCTTAGCCATCGAAATCGTAAACGAGGCCCACCAATTAAACTTTGACTTGACGCTTACAGTAGAAGAAAACAAAATCTCTTTCAGTGTTTTTCATAAAGAAACATATATTGATCAGATCGTACCTGCGTCTTTCATGCACCCACAATCTGATAAAAACGCTTTCTTTCTCTCTGCTACTCATAGAGCTACTTCTATTCCACTCTCGAAAGAAAAATTCAATGAAGAAATTAATTTAATCAAAACGATAGCAGTTAATAACGAATATGAACCTGGCTTAGTGGATGACATCCTTTAAAAGAAATCTGTTAAATGAGTTACTGCGCTCGGCAACTCTATCTTTGAATCTAACAGAAAAAGTATTTTTCTATTCCCTTCTTGGGGCCCATCTCCTATCAGATTCAACGCTTTCTTCGAAATAAATAAAACTGTAACGTTGTTTTTTCTACCACTAATAATTTAAAAAAAGCTTTATAGATACTTTAAAATCGACTCGTTCTCCTTTGGGATACTCTGGCGTGTATAAGATTTTCTGCGACAACACCTGCTCTTCGACTATATAAGACAAACAGGACGTGCCTTTACAACGGGATATACAGAACATCTTTTAAGGAAAAATGGTACTAGCAACCAACTTCCGTCTTCTGCCGATTACCTTTTGATTACTGGTCATGCCTCTAAAGCTGTTCACGATATCAACAGTTTCACACCGAGAAGAAAGGGCGTAGATCAGACATTCTCGAAATGATAGCCACATTCTCAATGAACAGCTACAACTATGAAATAAAAATTTCTTCAAAGGTATCAAGCCGTTATTTTACATTTGATTTCGGGTTTCCTCGTGCAGTTGCCAAAATATTTTTGTAAGTCGACTCATAATTTTCGTTTATTAAATATGCTGCATTACTTATCGAAAGCCATTCGTATAATTAAAATTATGTTGTAGAAAACAGAAAACTTGTACAAAATTTTAAGAATATAGTTCAAAAACTGTATTACCGAACCTACTGGTTGAAATGCAATGATTTCATTCAGTACAACCAGAAAATAACGTGTGGTATTTTCCAAAAGTTTCATGTCCATTGTTACAATGAATTCTCAAGTACAGAGATCACTGAAACTTCCTGACGGATTAAAATTGTGTGCCGGACCGAGACTCCAACTCGAGACTTTTGCCTTTTGCGGGCAAGTGCTCGCTAGGAAGTTTCATATCATCGCACACTCCGCTACAGAGTGAAAATCTCATTCTCGAAACATCCCCCAGGCTGTGGCTAAGCCATGTCTCCGCAATATCCTTTCTTTCAGGAGTGCTAGTTCTGCAAGGTTCGGAGGAGAGCTTCTGTAAAGTTTGGATGGTAGGAGACGAGGTACTGGCAGAAGCTGTGAGTACCGGGCGTGAGTCGTGCTTCGGTAGCTTAGTTGGTAGAGCACTTGCCCGCGAAAGGCAAAGGTCCCGAGTTCGAGTCTCGGTCGGGCACACAGTTTTAATCTGCCAGGAAGTTTCAAAATGTTATCTTGTCTGCTGCTGTCAAACAAAATATTGCCTTTTACGTCACATACTGAGTAATCTTCATCATAGTATTCGTCCGTCTTTATTTGAATGTTATATAGCCACTCTGTACTTTCGGCTATGTCACTCTTGGTGCATTGTTCACGGTTCCGCAGTTGTTAAAGCGGCTAACTAAGACTGGTACTACCTGTAGCTCGACATATGCGAGCAGCTCGTAGTGGCTTGCTTTCCACACGTTCTACTTTAAAAATGTTTTGGTACAATGCTATATCGCTTGATATTTATGTTATACGTGACATGTAAGTACTGTCTGTTGTTTGTACTATTAATCAGTTTTCAATCTTAAAACTGTACTTCTAAGCTTTTACGTAAACCAAATGTGTGTCTGCTGCCATTAAATAAAACATTGCCTGTTAGTTCATGTACTAAATAATGTTCTTCTTAACATTCATCTGTCTGTGTTTTAAATGTTAAGTAGCCTACTTATATTTGCGGCTACTAGAAGGCACTCTTGATGTTACGTTCACCTGCCCACAGTTCCTAACGTGGGCGCCTCAGTCTCTTGCTACCTGTGGCTTGACATGTATGAGCAGTCCATAGTGGCTCGCCTTCCGTGTACAGTTTTCAAAAAATTTGGTGACTAAAGCTTTATCGCTTGTTATTTATTTCATACGTGACATGTAAATACAGTTTCTTTCTTGTAGTCTGAGTCAGTACTTACATATTTATATAATAAGTTTTCCCATAATTTTGTACTTATGTTATACGCCAATATGAATGTAATTTCTAATTAATGCACTCATAGAAGTGTCGAAACAGGCCAAAACACTTAATTTTTGTGACTGAGGGCTGTAATTCTTTACTTCGACGACTAATGCTTTTGCGAGTTGGTTGTTGGATGCCGAATTTGGTACGAAATGCCTGTTTCACTGCAATTTACGTCTCACATTCCGTGAAGTCAAGGACGCAGGAAACCTTGTACTCCACAGTCTCCATCTCGCTCACAACTGACAGTGAAATGGAATGAGGGCCCTATTGACGAAAGACCTCTACCGGCCTCCTCTGAACCATCACCGCCCGTCCGCCGCCGCCTGCCAAAAACTTTGAAACCTCCTCTTTTCATTGGCACAAAGCTTGTTCATTTTGGATTTGTACTTGAATACACACGAGCTTTTGAAAAGGGGTCCATCATTTAGAATAATCCTCTGTATATAACCGAACGACAATAAAGTGGGAACTTGGAGTTGTCCTTTCTGTTTAAAATAATGTTAGAAGGAGACTGCTACTAGCAATTTCGGGCTGAATAAGTTTACTTCGAGCCACATTTGGATGGTAACCAACAGAGTGGAAGCAGAACGAAAGGATAATCTAGAATAGCGATCTGAGACCACTGAAGAAATGCTGGAGACTCCTCATGGTTTCATTGTAAGTTATATAAATGCAATTACGGTATCAGGTTCTGGAATACAAAAAACAAAATATGGAAGAGACGGAACAAGAAGAGAAGACCAAGAGACGAATAGAACAGAGAAGATTTATAAAGATAATTTAAATAGAAAATCAGCCATAACGAAGAAACCAAGACTCCTCAGAAGCAAGAATTGTGTAGAATTTTCCAAAAATGTTTGACTGTACGGAACAATTGTAATGACTGTGTATGATGAACATTTTTTTTTTTTTTTGGCCATCAGTCTTTTGACTGGATTGATGCGGGCTGCCATGAATTCCTGTCCTGTGCCAACCTCTTCATCTCAGAGTAGTTTTTGCAACCTACGTCCTAAATTATTTGCTGGATGTATTCCGGTCTCTGTCTTCCTCTACAGATTTTGCCCTCAACAACTCCCACTAGTACCTATGAAAGCCATTCCCTCATGTCTTAAAAGATGTCCAATCATCCTGCCTCTTCTCCTTATCAGTGTTTATCACATGTTCCTTTCCTCTCCGACTCAGCGCAGAACCTCCTGCTTCTCATTACTTCCGTCTTTCTTCGATTTACTCTCAGCCCATATCCTGGACTCACTAGACTGTTCATTCCATTCAGTAGATTACGTAATTCTTATTCACTTTCACTAAGGATAGCAATGTCATTAGCGAATCGTATCGTCTATATCTTTTCATCCTGAACCTTTCTTTTATTTCCATCATTGCTTCTTCGATGCACAGATTGAGCAGTAGGGGATAAAGATTAAATCCCTGTCTTATACCCTTCTTAATCCGAGCACTTCGTTCTTGGACGTCCACTCTTATTATTCCCTCTTTGGTCATGTACATATTGTATATTACCCGTCTCTCCCTATAGTTTCTCTCAATTTTTCTCAGAATTTCGAACATCTTGCACCATTTTACATTTAGAACGCTTTTTCCAGGTCGACAAATCCTCTGAACGTGTCTTGATTTTCCTTTAGCCTTGCTTCTATTATCAAGCGAAACATCAGAATATGCCCCTCTGATGCCTTTACCTTCTCTTCAGCCCAGCGGATTGTCATCTGACACATCCTCAAATTTCTTTTCCATTCTGCTGTGTATTATTCTTGTCAGCACCTCGGATGCGTGAGGTGTTATTCTGATTGTGCGATAATTCTCCCGTTTGTCAGCTCCTGAAATCTTCGGAAATGTGTGGATGACATTTTTCCGAAAGTCAGATGGTATGTCGCCAGACTCATATATTCTACACACCAACATGAACAGTCGTTTTGTTGCCACTTCCGCAAAGGATTTTAGAAATTCCGATGGAATGTTGTCTATCCCTTCTGCCTTACTTGATCTTATGTCTTCCAAAGCTCTTTTAAATTCTGATTCTAATACCGCACCGCTCATCTCTTCTCAATCGACTCCTGTTTCTTCTTCTATTACATCAGACAAATCTTCCCCCTTATAGAGCCCTTCGGCGTACTCTTTCCACCTATCCGCTCTCTCTTCTGAATTTAACAATGGAGTTTCCGTTGCACTCTTAATGTTACCACTCTTGCCTTTAATGACACCAAGGATGTTTTGACTTTCCTGTATGCTGAGTCAATCCTTCCGAAAATCATTATTTATTTTTCGGTTTCTTCACATTTTTCATGCAGCCATTTCGTCTTAGGTGCTCTGCACTTCCTAAGTATTTCATTCCTCAGCGACTTGTATTTCTGTATTCCTGAGTTTCGCAAAACATTTTTGTGCTTCCTCCTTTCCTCGATCAACCTAAGAATAGCTCCTGTTACCCATGGTTTCTTCGCAGTTACCTTCTTTGTACCTACGTTTTTCTTTCCATCTTCTGTGATGGCCCTTTTTAGAGATGTCCTTTCGTCTTGAACAATACTCCCTACTCAGTTATTCCTTGTTGCTGTATCTATAGCCTTAGAGAACTTCAAGCGTATCTCGTCATTCCTTAGTACTTCCGTATCCCACTTCTTTGCGTGTTGATTCTTTCTGACTAATATCTTCAACTTCAGTCTGCTGCTCATCACTACTAAATTGTGATCTGAGTCTTTATCTGCTCCTGAGCATGCCTTACAGATCAGTATCTGATTTCGATTCAAATCGTTAAAATGGCTCTGAGCACTATGGGACTTAACATCTGACGTCCTCAGTCCCCTATAAGTTAGAAATATTTAAACCTAACTAACCTAAGGACATCACACACACCCACGCCCGAGGCAGGAATCGAACCTGCGACCGTAGCGGTCGCGCTGCACCAGACTAAAGCGAATAGAACCATTCGGTCACAAACGCCGGCTCTGATTTCGGAATCTCTGTCTGACCATGGTGTACTCCATGATGTAATCTAACTGAAATCTTTCCGCCTCACCCCGCCTTTTCCAAGTATACCTCCTCCTCTAGTTATTCTTGAACACCACATTGGCTATCACTAACTGAAATTTAGTGCAGATTTCAATTATACTTTCTCCTCTCTCACTCCTTGTCCCGAGCCCGTACTCTCCTTTAACAACTTCTTCTACTCCTTCCCCTACAACTACGTGCCAGTCCCCCATGACTATAATATTTTCATCTCACTTTACGTAGCGTATAACCCTTTCAGTATCCTCATATACGTTTTTTCTCTATCTCTTTACCTTCTGCTTGCGATGTCGTCGTGTTTATAATGGCCTGGTGCTTCCTGACGAAAGATTCAAGTGGTATCCTGGAGACATTTTCGCTGTTGGCTCAGAAGTCCGAAGCGAGAGCAAATATAAGTCAGTCCAGCAGGAGGGTTAGTCGTAATCTCAAGTCTGCGCCATCGTTTTACAACTAAGTTGTTGAGCCTTACTTAGTCGTGCATCTTGCTTCTATCTGTAGTCAGTTTCCTCCATTAGCTGTGATCGTCAGCGAGTTGCTTCCACGTATCACTGTCAATATTAATCATAGTGAAAGTCTTGCACGAAGTCTCTTTGCTCGTGCTATTTCACTAATGTACGCCGGGGCAGGCGGGAATGGTCATTACGATGCAGATGTCCTAATCACCGCAGGTGACGTTGGTTGAGGGTGATACTCTGTTGTTTTGCAATTTTCAGTAGCATATCATTTATTACATGATCCTTCCATAATATTCCCAAGATGCTCCGTAGGAAACGCAGATGAAAGGCGTTCCTGTTTGGCATACGACGTCCAAGTCTCAGTTCCAAACAGGAGAGTACTCCGCATATATGATTGATGCACAAGTATTTTTGTCGGTAGTGTAAGATGTCTGCTGTCCCATACTCGTGTGTGGAACTTTCTGAAAGTACTGGCAGTCTTTCCTATTCGTGCATTTATCTCGTCATCCAAGGAGAGTGAAACTTGGTTCGTAGGTACTCAGAGACCGCACAGGATAAGGTTGGGATTGTGGGATGGGGCCACAAACAGTTACTGTGAGTTGCACAATGAAGCACACAACATTATTTTTCTAAGAACCACTTATTTACACATTGCTTTAAAAGATCACAATTAAAGAATACGGCTAAAGGCCTAATTAAAGAAAATTTGAGATTCTTTCTAGGCTGAAGGTCCAAAACATACAAAAAACAAGAACGGCTGAAGGCCTGGCTGAGGAATTAAAAGCAATTAAGAAAAGATGGTAAAAATTAAAAGAAACATGCAATCGAAATCAATTAGCTGCTGAAGGCCTACTCTACACGGCAGAAAGATCACTTTACTTAAGACATATTATAAACAATTTTTCTAACCAAAGATTTCTTTTAAAATGTACAACAGAATGGCCGAAAGCCTAACTAAAGAAATATTAACTTATTGCAATGCTGAAGGCCACAAACAAATTTGAAACAACGGCTGAAGGCCTAGACAACAAGTCAGAGAAACAATTTTATATAAACCTCTTCCTTCTTATATAAATTTTCCTTTAAGGAATATACACTGCTGAAGGCCTTATTAAAAGTGGTTCACGTAAATCCTCGGCTGAAGGCCACGCATAACATATCTAACAATTAAGGGCTTAGGGCCTGGATTACAAACAATTTCAGATAGAACAAATTTTAAAGAAAAATCTTTTTTAAATAAAATCAATCTTCAAAATTTTAATTTAACGCGGCTGAAAGCCTTTATGTAAAATTTAAAAGAAACTGACTTAATACACAGGGCCTCGCACAGTACTTCAAACCAAAATGAAAATCACAATCTAAAACAAACAGAACAAGTGGTGCTCAGCAGTGTTCCAAGGGTCGGCCTGAGAAGGTAGTTCAAACGTAAGGTGAGGGAAGACAGGCAGCCAAGAGTTGAAGTTAAATAATCGGATGGCAACCCAAACTAGAGACGGCCCAAAGACCGACCAACAATTTAACCAATTCCCTTCCATCCGACCAACGGCACAACGATGGAAAATATCGGCCGTGGACGAGGATACGAACAGCACTGCGTCTTCAGATATTGGCGTCTAGAAACAGCCAAGGGAACAATAACCACTCTAAACAAATATGAACGAAACAACTTAAAAGGCTGTCGAACTACACGCCGAGCCCGACAGCATCAACACGACGAGGAAAGGCACACTGCCGGAAAACTACGGTAACGACCATGGCAGGTAACTGGTGTGTTAACGGCCACACGGCAGAAAATGCCGCTGGTGCACATCACTGGTAAGAAGCAGTCAGTTCAATAACTAATCACAATACAGGAAGATGGCTGCAAGATTTCGCCGACTCCAACACATCATACGTTGCTGCTAGCCCGAACGGCCCAGGGAGCAACAACGAGCAAATGAACGAAGAGACGTCACAATAGTTGAGGTTTCATAACAGGTTAACTGATCACTCAGCTACACCGTCCAGATTCGCTGCTCCGTCCCAACCGACTGACTAGCCAGCACACAGACAGCATTAAAATAACTGCTCAGTCAAAACCAAACAAGCTACACACGGTTCCGCGAAACACTTCCACAAACAACTCGAACAATACTAAAACCAGTCACTGTGGAACAATTAGGAGGAATCACAAGTCGACACACACAGAGAACCCGAAAGCGGTCGGCGACCAAATACACGTTGTCCGATGAGACGACCGACCGAACGACCAACTAAGGTCGTCCCAACTGAAATCATGTGTGCCGGCAACGGTTGGGTGAGTTATGGCTGTCCGGACCTCACTGCAGCTCCGTCCCCACTGACTTCCGACACACCACGACCCGGAATTACTAGCGGTCACTCCAAAGATAGTACGACAGTGCTCTTATCGATAAGCGCTGCTGCTGCCACTCACAGGCAGGCAAGCCAGCAACTTAGTGACGCCAGTATATTGAATAAGAAACGAGACGAGAGTACCGCCAACACAAGATGTCAACCAATAACGGCACGAACATAAGCCGCGCACGGCTCAGAGAGATCTTTTGTCATTATTGAAACAGGGTATCAGATTTTATCGACTACCTTCAACATGGAGCCGTCCTGTTTGATGACAGGCGGATCTGTGTATCCTTCTGCTATGACAACTGTCTATAGAGAAGAGCTTGCATGCAGAAGAGAATTTATCCATAAGCACTCACAGATCGTCTTGAGTATGCATTACAAATGCAACATCGTCAGCAAATAAACGGCTATTTACAAGTAAGTCTTGTCGGAAGCGCTTGAATCTGAGTACAGAAATGTTGCAGAGCTTCCCATCAGCTCTGGTATACAGATGAATGCCCAGGTTAGTTTCGCCAAAAGCAACTTTGAGGAATGCTAATAAAAAAAAGAAAAAAAAGAAATTGAACAGAGTGGGAGCCTTGACGAACCCCTCTTATCACGGCAAACTGGCCAGATGTGATTCTGTCGAAAACCACAGCACTTTCTATATCTTCGTGAAAAGTTATGATCATATAAAAGAGCTTTGGAGGGCACCCTGTCTTCAAAAGTACTGCATAGAGACCTTCTCCGCTGACTGTGTCGAAAGCCTTGTTTAGGTCGATTAAGGCAATGAACAGTGGGTTTTCTGCTCGTGACACTTTTCCTAAATTTGCCGGAGTGTAAAGATCATATTAACTGAATATCGTTGGGGACGAGACCCACATTGTTCCTCAGGGTATATGCGCTCGGCAATCTTCTGAATTCCGCCCAACACCACAGAGGCAAATGTTTTTGCAGGTATAATCACAAGTGAGATTCCACGGTGACAGTTGCGATCGCCACAGTCACCTTTACCTTTGTGTGAAGTAACAATATTGGAATCGCGCATGTCTTGCGGCACAGTACCCTCGGCCCAACATTTCAGTAAGAGGTTGAAAAGCAGCAGAAAAACTGGCTTAAGTTTGACAATATCTACGGAGAAGTTGTCTTTGCCACGGCACTTCCCACATTTAAGCTGTGCAATTGCTCTTTGAAGCTCCTCCATAGTAGGCGTGAACATCCAAGTCATGGTAATGTATCATATGAGAAATTTAATCAATTGCGTTTGGACTAATGTTGATGGGATGTGAGTAGAGGCTGGAGTAATGTTCTATCCAACGGTACAATTGACGATTTAGATCCGTCATGACTTTTCCATTTATTTCCTTGAGTGGTACGCTCTTTGGAATGGATCCAATGGCCTGTTTGATGCCCGGGTACACACCATCAATGTCACCAGCCGTGAAACACTCCTGTATACAAGTGCAAAGTTGCTCCCAATAGGAGTTGATGCAGTTGCGGACAGTGCGTTGAACAGCTGCCTTTGCTTTGCTTAGCTCCCTGCGGGTAGAATTGAATGGGTTTTTATGACAGATAACAGTGGCCCGATGCTTAGCCTCAAGGAGAGGTTTCAGGACATCTCAGGATTGGCTCATAGAGATGAACCAATCCTGAGATTTTTCTTCTAGATTACCGAACACATTTCCAGCCGTAACGATAAGAACTGATTTTATCTTCTGCCAGTCTTCAGAAACAGGAGCGGGTGGGTCCCAGAGATCCACCTCTTTTCGTATGTCGTCACTTCTACTGCAGCAGTGTTTCTTTTTTAGCAAAGATTAATTTTTGTTTTGTAAGGTGTTCTGGCAGAGTGAAACTTTTCAGTCACGAAACACAGTTTTGTCGCTATTAGTGCATGATTCGTGTCTGTCACAGTCTGCACTAAGGAAGGAATGTGTATGAAGAAAGCAACACAGATCATTAGAATAAGATCTAATTGGTGCCAATGTTTTCAGCCGGGGTGCATCCAGGAAATCTTGTGGTTCAGTTTGCCTTCAAAGTTGGTGACACACAACTGACACTTTGCACAGAATTCAAGCAACCGTAGACCATTGTCATTCATCTTGCCCACTCCGTGTCTGGCAAGTGGAAAAATCACTACCAATACGATCGTTGAATTCACCAAGGATGCAAAGACGGTCCCCAGAGTGCACTCCTTGTACCAAATCGGTGAGTTGTCTATAAAACTGATCCTTGGCATCTGCAGCTGAGATAAGTGTTGGTGCATATACAGATAGCAGCATCAGTGGCCTACTATTTGTTGTGAAACACAGAGTCATAATGCTTTCTGAGATCCCAATCGGATTTTAGGTACAACACAGCAAGTCAATGCGGACAGCAAAACCGATTACGTGAAGTCTGGGGCTAGCAACAACGCGAGCCGCAACACGGCTCAGACACCGTTACGTTGTCCATGATTCATCTTTCCCTATAGCTACACGTAATCTCCTGATAATTTTAATATCTCGCACAATTTTGTTTTAACGCTTTTTCTGATACGACAAACTCTACAAACGCATGTTGACTTTTCGCAAGTGTTGCTTTAAATATCAAGTACAGCGTCAGAACAGATCCTCTGGTGCCTTCACGATCCCTGAAGGCAAGCTGATCGTCATGTAACGGATCGTCTGTAACAATCGTAAGTGGGTATGAAACAATATATCTGTTTATTGTGCAGTCAGCTCTTATTTGAGCTATGCAGTATCTTGCTATCTTTAATTTGGATAATGTTTCTTAATCGACGTCCACAGTGAGGACAAGACGAATTAAGCCAGCGGTAGAAAATGATACTTCTGTACTAGGCAGCTGGTACGACAGTGAGCTGAGGTAGTGGACTGATCGTTTGAGACCATTTCAGCAGACGAGATCTCAGTTTTCCCAAGAGCCACTTGAAGAAAGAGTGGGAGAATGGCTTTGGAGTAGCGATTTGAACGGAATGGACCACAGTTTCCTCCATGAAAATGTGTATGTTTCATACTATCTCGTATGTATGAGGGCTTTCAGTAAGTAATAACATTTTTTCAATTTTAATTTTAATAACCAACAGCCTCAGTTGCACCGTTTGCCTAGAATTTACCTAGGTTTCAGTCGGGATAACCCAACCTTCTTCAGAATAAAAGTAGCTACCGTTTGTCCATAGCGGATATCGTCAAGCTAAAACTACAGATCCATAAATTATCGTCAGACTGTAAAAACTTATCTGAAACTGCCTCGACCCCACATCGCGACCGCGATGAGGCACCCACGAGATAATTTTTACAGTCTGACGATAATTTATGGATTTGTAGTTTTAGCTTGACGATATCCACTATGGACAAACGGGAGTCACTTTTATTCTGAAGAAGACTGGTCTATCCTGATTGAAACCTAGGTAAATTATAGGTAAACGGTGCAACTGAGGCTGTTGGTTATTAAAATTAAAATTAATATTTATACATTTGCTGACAGGGCCGCGAAATATTGAAAATATTTAACAATTTTTTTTCTTTTTTTGTAAAGCAGGTCGGTTTTACTCAGGATTCCCATATACCGTACGATTCCCCACTCTTTCGGCTACAAAACTATAGTTTTCAATATAACCATTCAGTGTGACGGCCTTACGCCACCTTACTCGGAGAGCGTATATGCTTCAAATGGCTCTGAGCACTATGGGACTTAACATCTATGGTCATCAGTCCCCTAGAACTTACAACTATTTAAACCTAACTAACCTAATGACATCACACGACACCCAGTCATCGCGAGGCAGAGAAAATCCCTGACCCCGCCGGGAATCGAACCCGGGAACCCGGGCGCGGAAAGCGAGAACGCTACCGCACGACCACGAGCTGAGGACGGAGATCGTATATGTCCGCGTGCTACCATTCTATTGGTCGACAACGGAGCCAACGTGCTGCAGCAGCAATAGCCTCGCCGTCATCCAAGTACTGCTCCCTGCGAAGTTCATCATTCTTTGGGCCAAACAGATCCGGGTTGTAGGAAGAACAGAGCAATGAAGTAGCAATGTAGGGATGTAGGAAGAACAGTGATGCATTGCTTGGGCTTCTCTCGAGGCCTTCCGTTGGATTTTTGTGGCTGTGAACCCCTGATGTCATATCTTCAGTTGCCTGAGGATGGCACAATACACTTCACAGCTGATCATTGCTCAATGAGGGAGGACATCAAACAGAATAACCCCTTCAGAGCCCCAGAAGACCGTCAGAATGAATATACCGAATGAGGGTACGGCTTTTAACCTTTTCTTCCGAGGAGAGATGGTGTAGCGCTACTCCATGGAATTCTACTTTACTTACGTTTCGAAGTGATGAATGTGTGTTTCATCACCTGTGACGGTGATCGAGAAAAAATTGTCACAATCAGCGTGCAACGCGCAAGCGTCCTCGCACAGATGGCGCTTCGTCTCTCTTTATGGTCTTCTGTTAGATGGCGAGGAACACAGAGGGCACACAACTTTGAGTACCTCAGCTGGTGGAGGAGTGTGTCAGCACTGCCAACAGAGACGTCCAGCACAGAAGTGAGGTGTTTGATTCTCTTCCGTCGATCACCTCGAATGAGAGTGTCCGCACGTTCTGCAGTCGCAGGGGTCATAGCTGTACGCGTCTAGCTGGCACGCTGGAGATGGGACAGGTTCTGGCGAGCTTGTTGCGAAGTTGACTCACGCTGCACCCGACTACTCACCGATCTTTTGTTCAGCGTCAAGTCTCCGTAGACATCCTATAAGCACCTATGAATACCTAAGACGCTCTAGTTTCCCGCGAAAAGAAACTCAATGACAACTCTCTTCTTGGAGCACATCATCGCTACAGAGGCCATTTTGAATGCTACGTATAGTTCCGCCACCTGTCAGAGGAGGATTATTCGACGATGTCCCACAGCAAATTCCGCATGTTTCCAACCGAAATTAGCCGCCAAAAAAACGTGTTGCTATACTCATTGAACGACCGCTGTACAATAGCGTGTAAGCAAGTACGGGAAAGAGGTTTATGCATTCCAGCATTTCAGTGCTGTGCGGCTCCCATATACCGACGTTACAACCAGATGTTTAGACCCAGGGCCGAAAGAGGCAGGAAAGAACAAAAAAGCCGCGCTGGAAAAACAGAGCATAGAGGCAGAGAGACATCTTATTTGTGGGCGTCTGGTGGCGGCCCTTGGTAGGGAGAAAGTCCGATACGCGTCAGCTCTCGTGGACGGCGTGACGCGTCCGCGCCCTTTTCTCGCGCCCTGCGAGACGCCCCAGCTGCGACGTCCTGCGGCGAGGTGTCGGCCGGCGCGGCTACTCCCGCCCCCAGGGTCCGCCAGCCGGCGAGCTGCGGCGTGACGCCTGACGCGACGCGGGAAACAAATAACAATAGAATGCGGATGGGAGGCGGCGCAAGAATCTCATATTAAGCGCGGTCATAGCCGCGGGCATGCCTTCGCGCCCGCCGTCCCTAAACATCTGAATAATGCATACTCTGGACGCAGTTGCGTAATTTGAATTTAAATGGGTCTGCCCCCCCCCCTCCTCTCGCCCCCCCCCCCCACCCTCTTGGCCTTAACTAAAAATACATATTCTGTTTTATTGCTCAAGAAGCGGCGCATTTTAGTCCCCGGCTGTTGTGCGCGCCGTTGATTTGTTATTTAATTGCGTGCTTGGTTTGCCGAGGAAGAGGAGCAGGAGCAGGGAGCGAGACGCGGTGCGTTTCACGGGCAAGACGCGACACTGTTTCAGGGGACATCACGCGGGGGCTCTTTTCTTCTCTTTAGTTTCTGCGGATGGAGCTCAGTCTGCTGTAAATAAAGCACGGCGCGGAGATAAAAAGAGCCGGCGTCACTCTTTCCCGCGAGCGCAGTTGCTTGTCTGCATTCAGAAAATTGTACCTAAAAATTTCTCCCCGGAGAAGAAGTCACACTCCATAAAAATTCTATTGCTCTCGTAGGGCGTACTGCCTCGGACCTGCTTTCATAGCCAAAGTTTATTCTTAAATTCAAAAGTGTAGCCCCTTCTGGAAACTTGAGATAAAACCAATTACTTGTAAAAGAAAACAGTTTTAAACGACGCAATTAAATGCCTCTCCCTTTCTTCATTAATCTGCAGTGTTTCAACGTAGCACCATCTCTCGTACACAATATGTCACACTATGCCACAATATGTTAACACACGACACTATAGTTCGATTACAGTTACTGTGTGACTGAAACTTCAGCGAGTCGAGTGGTAGGCGCCATCCGCCAGCCAACCGTACTCCTTCCTCGAACGCCACATGTTCACTGTGTTGCCTGTTTTGTAGGTGCATTCAAAGCCTTACAAAGTATGGGTAACTGCATGCTGTCAACACTGTTCTCCTCATTGCAGTCGTGCAAACACAGAGTTATTTTAATCAGAGTACACATCACTTTTTGATCTGAATTCCGTTCCTTCCGCCAAATGTAATGTTTTTTTTTTCTTATTTCTCTATTACATACGATGAAACTCTGGCATGAATGTCACATATTGGTACACAATATTGTTTCATTTTCCTGACGCTATTTCACGTTTATTTTACTGAGAGTGTTGCACACGTTTGCTTTGGAGAATGCGTCCACTGTTTGGTCTCTAGCTCCTGTTCGTCGGCAGAACGCAGTCAGTGAGCATCATTAGGAGGAACGAGCGTCCACAGTGAGTTGAGGATTTCGTGAAAGTGGGGACATGACCCACTCCATGCTTTTGTTGGCTAGAGTCGGTATCTGTACTTGCTGCCACCGCTGGATAATGGATGATAACTGACCATGACATTTTTGTCTGTTCAGTACAGATAACGAAAGATGTGGTGCTGTGCCACAGGCCAGGCACCGTGAGCAACTCCGTTACTTGCACAGCAAAATGTTGATGTATCCAATCAAATGAGTAGAGCGCACCGTGCTTGGGACAAGAATGCCTTCGAAATGGTGGGTCATTGATACATGCCACCATAAACCTGTTGTTTGTTAAACTCCGTTCTAAACATCTAAAGTGAAAAGCGGCAAGAGAACTGAGTCATGCCCTCCACGTGAAGTTTTTTAAAAGTTGAGTAGTGCAGAAGTGTAAATGAAGTTTTTGTATATTCGTCTCCCACCCTCCATCTGGTGCTGTTTGGCAACCTAGATAATTTTGGTACAATGTAAGTGTCACAACTGCGGTAGCACAATCCGTATTGCAAGTAGCTCACAACTCACTTGTTCTGCCACACAACTTGTGTTGCATATTTGATTATCATTTTTTGTCTCTTCTTTGTCTCGTCAAGTTTGATTTTCCAAGCTATCAAGACCAGGGAACGTGCTGCATTTTCTTCATACAATTTTCTATATCATTTTACCTTTTCCCCTCCCATCCCCCCCCCCCCCCCCCCCCCCTCCTCGGCAGTGTTAGCGTCATTTTGTGTAATTTATATCTAGATATTAGATAACTTTTCCCGGTATGAATTTTATGTCAACTGTGTGTATCCTAAATAGTACCTAAAAATCATTTATACTCAGAATTGATATAGGTTTCAAGATCCGTCAACTGTCCTAGAATCGTAGCAACTTTTAGGTGACCCACAACTAACGAATTTAATATGTTGTATACCTTATCTGTTGTTTTCACGGTAACGGTGTTTTCATTGTATATAGTGTCCAGACAAAGGCCATATTGTCTAATGACACTCTTTGGAATATACGTGGAGAGTAAGGTGAACAGACATGTTTTAGCTGGAAGTGAAAGAGGACGTAAGAGTGTGTGTGGCTCCGGCATAGTTGCCATACAAGCAGTAGTGCTTTGTGGCTGTGAGATGCAATTCAATTTCCATTGGGAACAGTACAGGGATGATTTATCAAAAGGCTTCAAGAGAATTATGAAAGGCATCACACATAACAAATGTCTTGCCAATGTCTTAGAGTTTTCTTTGGACAATGCATTTTGTGGACTATAATTTTGTAGTGGTTGTCAACCGAAGTCACTGTCTCCATAAACAGAGTCCATATTGGACTATCCTAAAGTCAAAATTTTTCACTGCATTGGGCTTCACCACACTAAGTGGCTTGAAATTTTTAATTTTATTCATTTCTTCTGAAAATCTATTATCATATGTTTGCAACAGTGTTTGTAACTTTACTGTCACAATTCAGAATGGATCTGACACACGCGTTCATGAATTGAGCCTGAACCCTTGAAGAGATCAAAACAGCATTTTTTTGCTTCCACTGAATGGGCAACTACTAATCTTCTGTTTGATAAACTGGTTGTATATGACATCTGTGAGAAATTTGTGTTTAGCTGTTGTCTGCTGGTCACTGTAACTAAATTGTGAACTCTGAAATTCGTGTAATCCCAAGAGTCCTTGTAGTTCCTACAGCTGTAAATTAATGACCGAAACTGACAAGCGTGTGTCAGTTTGATACTGATTTGATCACATCCTGGAGTGTTCGTGCTCTTGCTATGCATTATTGCATCCTGTAGTTTCTCCAACGTTATTAGGATACATTTCTATCTCCATTACCCAGAACCATCTGTGTACCTTGCACATCTACCCAGATTGTTTTGTAGCATTGTCACCAAGTAGTTACAGATATTGTGCTTATTTCTATAGTGTCCTTATTTTTTATGTTTAAGTATTTAATATTTTCTATTGCCCCTGAAACTACTGAAGGCTGTTACCCATCTTCAGGAACCACACGTTTGTCTGGCCTCTCAAAAGACACCCATTAGTTGTGCTTTTACCTACGCTGTGGCTATCTGTATCACTGAGGCACACAAGGGCCCCCCCCCCCCCCCCACTGACGGCATGTTCCTTGGATTATGGTGAAGGGGAGGGGGGGGGTAAGGGGGAAGGATTTTCAATATCTATCATATATTTTGCCAATTATGGTTTCTGAGCTTTCCACTAGTGTTAATGCTCTTTTGTAATCTGGTCTCATATCTGATCATCCAGGGTATTTAACGTTTTTAAGTAGGCATGTGCTACTATTTCATTCGTGGTTGGTGTTATGCACTTTTGGATTTAAACTTGTGTTCTAGCATTTATGATATAATAACTAAGTATAGGCGGGACCAATGATAGTGATACACCAGGTTAGTGTGATATCCTTGTTATACCTCACCAGTCGGTAGTGCTGTTTCTCGATGAACGTTATTGCTATCTCCTACTTATGTTCCAAGCGTCAACTGAATCTGTGGTAAGGTGATCTGTTATGTTGTTTTGAAGCTAACGGAAAAAATCGATTTTGTGAAGAACTGAAGTAACGTAAGGTCAGTTTCATTTTATTATTAAACGCGATTCACTTGCGGGAACTGTTATTTACTGTTACTAATTTGGTTAGCTGCATCTCTAACTTAAATGACCTCTATCAGTCGAGATTTTAAAATGTTTTAGACATCTTGTAGCCACGTTTTTCTAGCCTGAGAGAGTCTGGGGCTGGATGGTCTCGGCTTTCTTAAGGGGAACCGTTTTGTCCCAGACGTATGACTCCATTTTTCTCTAGCAGATAACTTAGTAATCAATCTTGCAAGACTTCATAACAATCCTAGAGCCCAACAAAAATGCTGTAGACAATTAAAGCAGTGAGAAGTGGCGAAATAGGCTGCAAGAAAGCAACTAATTTAGTACTCCCAGTATAACAATGAAGAGACAAGTCAACAACTCAAATCAACACACAACCGAAGATAAAAAAATTCCTTGGCTTGAAACAATCTGTTTTCACCCTTGAACAGCAGAAGGAACTGAAAGACTGCATTTTGAAAACGGAAACAATATTCTTTGGCTTTACAGTTACAGATGTCAGAACTACTGCTTTTCAGCTGACTGAGAAAAACCAAATTAAACCTCCTTGCAACAAAGAACAAAGAACCAGGTCTTGCTGAAGTGGATTGGTTCTACGGATTCAAAAGTCGTCACGCAGAGATGAGAACGCGATCACCTCAAGCTCAGGCCTTTAACAAGCCTAACTTAGCTAAATTTTTCTCCATTTCAAAAGCCCTCATCAATGAAAAACAGTTTCCTCCACACCGATGAGATTGGTGCAGGTATTGTCCAAACAAAATCGAGCAAGGTCCTCTCCTTGCTAGTAGAGAAGCAAGTAGGGACCATTACATCTGCAGAACGTGGAGTTCTGTCCGTAACAGTCATTTATATGTCAACTGGGAGACAATTTATCGCCTCGACTATTATTTTCCCTCTCACCCGGATGAAAGTCGAGTTGGCTGATGGTGTTCCACTAGCATTATTATTTTCTTGTAACTCTTCAAGTTGGATGCAATTGGAAGCTTATTCTTTATGGTTTGACTACTTCCAAAGCCATACGAACTCATCAGACAAGGATTCTGTTCCTGTCATATTGGATGGTCACACGACACACATCAAGAATCTGGAGCCTTTTGATGTGTCATTCATGTTTCCACTCAACACATTTTATGGTCTGCTACAGACAGGTTTCTCTGCAACAATCCTGGACGAGCAATGACCCAAACCCGTGGGCTGTCTCTCTGGAGAAGAATATCTGAGGGTGGCAACCCTATATCCATTAACGGATTTAAAAAAAAATGTGGCATTTGTGCTTTTAACCACGATGTTTTCGCAGAAGCATATTTTGCTGTCTTCTTGCCTACTCAGAGACCTCCTAATCCTGAAGAAAGGGCCACGCTTTCCAGCTGAGAACCCCCTGCAAATTTAACCAGTTCCATCACGTCCTGTAATAATACACTACACATTTCAGTTCCAATGTGACCACAGCCTAGTTCTTCTTTTGCGGTTATTTCCGAAGACTTCAGCCCGCCGCTCAAATTCGTTCAAGTTTGTTCGTAGAAGAGGAAAAGGGGCTCACCTGCCATCCTAAAAAGCAGCCTACGTAAGCAACAGCTGACTGAAGAGAAGAATTTGAAAGTAGCAAAAGAAGAGGAAACAAAACAAAAGGAAAATCGAATGAAGAAGCATGACCAGAGCAGGAGAAATAAGCTTGGAGGAAACTTTAGGTTAGTAAAGGGCGACCAAGAGTGAGAGGAGAAAAACTTCTGTCCGGGAGAATACAAGTAGCAACGATGAGAATGAAGGACATAAAGCAGTATGCATGTTCTGTAAGGATAAATGGTCTACAATCGCTGAAGGATGTGTATGTCTTTCATTTTGTCGTGAATAGTCTCATGAAGTGTGTGCTCGACTTGACGACGATATCAACGATATAACCTATAATTTTTGTATAGACAAATGTAGGAAGTAAACTCATGCAACGAGTACTGCATTTCCCTAAGAAACTGTTATGTAAAAATGTTAAAATTAATTACAAAAATTCATTTTCAAATTTGTTTGTGGTAAAGTTCATTTCATTTGATAGCTTTTTGTAGGCATATGTACTCTATATTAGTATTAAAATTAATTACTACACTGATGTGCGGTTCTCTTTAAGCGTAGAAGAAATTGTTTAATATTATTGGCATTTTTCCACAAAGGGATCCCATTAGCCAGGATCCTGGGGCAAAGCATCCGATCTCCCCTACCCTTATTGAAATTAATGTGCTTAACTGTTGTTCCAGCATTACTTTGTTTCTATGTAGAAATTGTCTCTATCTCTTAAGAAGGCTTTTGAGACTAACTAGGAATGGGCTGCAGAGATTAAGTATAATTATTTGCTGTTGCGTAGAGATGGCATACCTTATCTTGGCCCCTCTCTGATCGGTGGTGAAAGTCGACTCCGGAATGTTTACGCTCGTTGCTAACCGTAGCTGCGTAAAAGTGTTGCAAGCCGCAGCAGTAACTAGCCATTGTGAATATATTACTGCTTTGTACGCGGTGGCTTTTGGAGTGATTGTTAATATTACTTAAAAAAATAGAGGAAGAAGCTGTAACTCGTCCTTCTATCGACGCCCATTCAATTTCCGTGTCACTTCCACGAAGCGTGTAACTCGTATATTCAATGAGACACAGTTCGAATTGGCCAAATCGTGCTAATACCTAGGTGTAACACTTTGCAGGGATATGAAATTGAAAGAGCATAGGCTTAGTATGCTCAGTTTACAAAGGGGATTGCTTACAAATCAGTCGTGCAACCAATCCCAAAATATTGCTCAAGTATTTGGGACACGTATCGAATAGGACTAGTATGGGAAATTGAACGTATATAGGGAAGGGCAACAGAAATAGTCACGGGTTTGTTTGATCCATGGGAGAAACTGAACTGGCAGACTCTTGAAGATTAGAAATAATTACCCCGAGAAGGCCAACTCACAAAGTATGAAGAACGGACCATATGTAGTCACTAACAGTGACAGAAACACTGACTGACCATGTGTGTTTGTTAATCCGTTTATGCCTGAAGAAAGTGTTTGTTATCTTTTACTCATCACGCAAAGAGAATGCTTTTAGTTACATCCACCATTAATTTTTGGGTATCAAGGTCAAATGATCCGTGACGAGGACGTCAAGTACAGACACAATTTCACCTGTTTATAAAATTCATCTACTACGCATTCTGTTGGGTTCAAACTGAAGCTTCTATGTTTCCCAAGGGTATCCGCTTAGTTGCTACTTTGCCAATGTATTAAATGTTCTTATAGCGAATGTAACATTAAGTTACCTGCCGAGTAATGGCATGTGACACCTGACGCCTGACGCCTAACAATGAATTGACTGAAAGCTTGCGTTTTGCGGCCTCACAGCTGTAACAATGGTTCCACGTCATCTGCCTGTTGTTGTTGCGGTCGTCAGTCCTGAGACTGGTTTGATGCAGGTCTCCATGCTACTCTATCCTGTGCAAACTTTTTCATCTCCCAGTACTTACTGCAACTTACATCGTTCTGAATCTGCTTAGTGTATTCATCTCTTGGTCTCCCTCTACGATTTTTACCCTTCACGCTGCCTTCCAATGCTAAATTTGTGATCCCTTGATGCCTCAGAACATGTCCTACCAACCGATCCTTTCTTCTAGTCAAGTTGTGCCACAATCTTATTCAACACTTCCTCATTAGTTATGTGATCTACCCATCTAATCTTCAGCATTCTTCTGTAGCACCACATTTCGAAAGCTTCTATTCTCTTCTTGTCTAAACTATTTATCGTCCATGTTTCACTTCCATACATGGCCACACTGCATACAAATACTTTCAAAAAGGCTTCCTGACATTTAAATCAATACTCGATGTTAACAAATTTCTCTTCTTCAGAAACGCTTTCCTTCCCATTGCCAGTCTACATTTTATATCCTCACTACTTCGACCATCATCAGTCATTTTGCTCCCCAAATAGCAAAACTCCTTTACTACTTTAAGTGTCTCATTTCCTAATCTAATACTCTCAACATCACCCGACTTAATTCGATTACATTCCATTATCCTCGTTTTGCTTTTGTTGATGTTCATCTTATAACCTCCCTTCAAGACACTATCCATTCCGTTCAACTAATCTTCCAAGTCCTTTTCTGTCTCCGATAGAATTACAATGTCATGGGCGAACCTCAAAGTTTTTATTTCTTCTCCATGGATTTTAGTACCTACTCCGAATTTTTCTTTTGTTTCCTTTACTGCTTGCTCAATATATAGATTGAATAACATCGAGCAGAGGCTACAACCCTGTCTCAATCCCTTCCCAACCACTGCTTCTCTTTCATGCCCCTCGACTCTTAAGACTGCCATTTGGTTTCTATACAAATTGCAAATAGCCTTTCGCTCCCTATATTTTACCCCTGCCACCTTCAGAATTTGAAAGAGAGTATTCCAGTCAACATTGTCAAAAGCTTTCTCTAAGTCTACAAATACTAGAATCGTAGGTTTGCCTTTCCTTAATCTAGCTTCTAAGATAAGCCGTAGGGTCAGTATTGCCTCACGTGTTCCAATATTTCTACGGAATCCAAACTGATCTTCCCAAGGTCGGCTTCTAATAGTTTTTCCATTCGTCTGTATAGAATTCGCGTTCGGTAATTCTCACATCTCTCAACACCTGCTTTCAAATGGTTCAAATGGCTCTGAGCACTATGGGACTCAACTGCTGTGGTCATAAGTCCCCTAGAACTTAGAACCACTTAAACCTAACTAACCTAAGGACAGCACACAACACCCAGCCATCACGAGCAGAGAAAATCCCTGACCCCGCCGGGAATCGAACCCGGGAACCCGGGCGTGGGAAGCGAGAACGCTACCGCACGACCACGAGATGCGGGCACACCACCTGCTTTCTTTGGGATTGGAATTATTATATTCTTCTCGAAGTCTGAGAATATTTCGCCTGTCTCATACATCTTGCTCACCAGATGGTAGAGTTTTGTCAGGACTGGCTCTCCCAAGGCCGTCAGTAGTTCTAATGGAATGTTGTCTACTCCTGGGGCCTTGTTTCGACTTAGGTCTTTCAGTGCTCTGTCAAACTCTTCACGCAGTATCGTATCTCCCATTTCACCTTCATCTACATTCTCTTCCATTTCCATAATATTGTCCTCAAGTACATTGCCCTTGTATAGGCCCTCTGTATACTCCCTCCACCTTTCTGCTTTCCCTTCTTTGCTTAGAACTGGGTTTCCAACTGAGCACTTGATATTCATACAAGTGGTTCTCTTTTCTCCAAAGGTCTCTTTAATTTTCCTGTAGGCAGTATCTATCTTACCCCTAGTGAGATAACCCTCTACATCCTTACATTTGTCCTCTAGCCATCCTTGCTTAGCCATTTTGCACTTCCTGTCGATCTCGTTTTTGAGGCGTTTGTATTCCTTTTTGCCTGCTTCATTTACTGCATTTTTATATTTTCTCCTTTCATCAATTATATTCAGTATTTCTTCTGTTACCCAAGGATTTCTACTAGCCCTCGTCTTTTTACCTACTTGATCCTCTGCTGCCTTCACTACTTCATCCCTCGGAGCTACCCATTCTTCTTCTATTGTATTTCTTTCCCCTATTCCTGTCAATTGTTCCCTTATGCTCTCCCTGAAACTCTGTACAACCTCTGGTTTAGTCAGTTTATCCAGGCCCCATCTCCTTAAATTCCCACCTTTTTGCAGTTTCTTCAGTTTTAATCTACAGATCATAACCAATAGATTGTGGTCAGAGTCCACATCTGTCCCTGGAAATGTCTTACAACTTAAAACCTGGTTCCTAAATCTTGTCTTACCATTATATAATCTATCTGATACCTTCTAGTATCTGCAGGATTCTTCCATGTATACAACCTTTTTTTATAATTCTTGAACCAAGTTTTAGCTATGATTAAGTTATGCTCTGTGCAAAATTCTACCAGGCGGCTTCCTCTTTCATTTCTTACCCCCAATCCATATTCACCTACTACGTTTCCTTCTCTCCCTTTTCCTACCATCGAATTCCAGTCATCCATGACTATTAAATTTTCGTCTCCCTTCACTATCTGAATAATTTCTTTTATTTCATCATACATTTCTTCAATTTCTTCGTCATCTGCAGAGCTAGTTGGCATATAAACTTGTACTACTGTAGTAGGCGTGGGCTTCGTGTCTATCTTGGCCATAATAATGCGTTCACTATGCTGTTTGTAGTAGCTTACCCGCATTCCTATTTTTAATTCGTTATTAAACCTACTCCTGAATTACCCCTATTTGTCTTTGTATTTATAACCCTGTATTCGCCTGACCAAAAGTTTTGTTCCTCCTGTCACCGAATTTCACTAATTCCCACTATATCTAACTTTAACCTATCCATTTCCCTTTTTAAATTTTCTAACCTACCTGCCCGATTAAGGGATCAGACATTCCACGCCCCGATCCGTAGAACGCCAGTTTTCTTTCTCCTGATAATGACGTCCTCTTGAGTAGTCCCCGCCCGGAGATCCGGAGGGGGGACTATTTTACCTCCGGAATATTTTACCCAAGAGCACGCCATCATCATTTAACCATACAGTATAGCTGCATGCCCTCGGGAAAAATTACAGCTGTAGTTTCCCCTTGCTTTCAACCGTTCGCAGTACCAGCACAGCAAGGCCGTTTTGGTTAGTGTTACAAGGACAGATCAGTCAATCATCCAGACTGTTGACCCTGCAACTACTGTAAAGGCTGCTGCCCCTCTTCAGGAGGGGCCTAATGTTCCTTTAACATTCCTTCAAGCACGACAAGTTTTGGGCATGACACCCATTTCAAAGCACTATTACAGTATCGGGACGTATGGAAACCTTCATGAAGCTGCCCCACGAGGCAAGAGATTTGAAGTACGAATACTGACTCTACGACATTAGCTTGTACGATAACAGACGCACGCTACAGTGATTGCCTTATGTATATCACGAGTGGCGTTTTTTTGGTAACTGACAGTGCAGGAACCGACTCTGATCGTCTAGTCTTCCTGCTCCAGCAAATCTTGATATTGGGCGTGACGTCACAAATATGTTCTGTTTCACAGAGAATTAAAGGAGAACCAAACAGGCGAGGTGCAGGCATTATTTCGTATACAATAAATTAACCCTTCTTCACCTTTCAGAAGCAGCCACTTGAATAGTTAAATCAACCTCAGGCCATTCCATGAGCATTATAAGAAGACTTCTTGAAGTGTACGGAGTACCTAATCAGGCACAGATAATTCTAAAACTTAAGTTCTGGTGTTGATTAACAGAGCTGTGTCTACTTTTCTGTAGCTTACAAATGATTAGTTGGAAGAACATAAAAGTCATTCATTCGTTAAATGATGACACTATAACGATTTCACAAAGGTGCTTCGTCTGAACAAAGCATACAGGAAATGCAGGAAACTTTTCAGTGTTGAAACAAGTTAAATAGGGTCGGCACTTCGAAAAAACTTGCTACCTGGAGGCTCGGCTGACGTATCTATTGAGGCGAGTGCCGTCGAGTGAAAGTGGCATGCGTTTCCTTAGAGTCACGGGTTAATTGTACCTACTGATATAACATGTCAGCTTCATCCTGTGAAGCAATGATGGTGTAGCGTGTGAGGTCATTTTTGTACCTATGCACCGCATATTGTCAACACGAACCGGGAATCACCAGCACAGCTGCTCCGGCCTGCTCCAGTCGTACCTGCAAACTAAATACTGTGATTTCAGCTACTGACTGAACCACTGGATAAAAAGAAGTCAAACAGGACTTTTCGTCTGAAAATTATCTATACGTAATCACGCAACGTTCCCACGCCGTCGAGAAATCACCCTGTATATCAGTGAGTCTAGGAAGGGCCTTCCCACAAACAATAAGCAGACCTCACATTATTTTATATTAAAAGACCACAGTTTGTTTTCAGATACCAGTGCGCTGGTTTCGCTGTTGGCTAATTCATACTTTGGATAACTGAGAACCTTACAGCTCAGTTCCCAGGTGGTTGAAAACTATACATTTTTTTTAAAATCGTTATTTTAATATTTTTTATTTTTTGTTTCAAATTCCTATGAACATCTAATTTGATGAATTTAACATAAATACTGTATTTAGATTTATTCGCTACAGGTACATGCTTTTTCTTACTTTTCTCTGACAGAGTCTGTTAAAAATCGTACACGATGAAAAACATTCAGAGTAAAAGGCCACAGTGCTCTTTCCTTGGCTCTAATATAGATTTAGTCCCTCATTACGTACATAATTAAGTGGAAGCAATGCCAGGACTCAGCTCGGGGCCCCGTGGTCGCCAGCCACGTATCACTAGGTGTGACTCCCTGAGGAGGCAAAAACTCAAAACGAGAATTGGTACCTGGAATGTTAGAACTCTGCTACAAGCAGGAAATCTAGAAAACCTTAAAAGAGAGATGAAAAAGAATCATATGGATCTCGTAGGAGTTGCTGAGGTAAGATGGAATGGACGTGGGGAGTTCCAGTCAGATGAATATGTATTGTACTACTGAGGAGGAGAAGTAAAAGGAATGAATGGAGTAGGAATGATTATGACAAAGGAATTGGCTAAATGTGTGGAATATATATGGACTATACAAATGATCGGGTTATTGGTATAAGGCTGAAAGGAGCACAAAATGATTTACTGATTGTCCAGGTGTACATGCCAACTTCAGAACATGATGACCAAATCGAAGAGGAAACGTACAATGTAATAGAGAGAATAGTGGACGAAAATAAAAAATGCTGCAAAATAGTAGTGGGAGACTGGAACACTATTGTGGGAGAAGGGAATGAGGGAAACATAGGAGGCAGTCATGGTCTTGGAAAGAGAAATGACAGAGGTGAATGGTTAATTGACTTCTACAGGGAAAGACAGCTGATAGCGGCAAACACATGATTCAAGTACCACAAGAGGAGGCACTACACTTGGAAATGACCAGGGGATAAATACAGAAACCAAATCGATTTTATACTGGTAGAAGAAAGATACAGGAATGGAATCAAGAAGGTGCACGCATTATCAGGTGCAGATATTAATAGTGACCACAACTAACTTACGGCAGATATAGAAATAAGAATGAAAAAATTGAAGAAGGCGACCATGGTGAAGAAGTGGGATTTAGAGAAGATAAGATTAAACAAAGAACAAATTACAGAAATGCTGTCTCGGGAGTTTCTAAACACATTACTAGACAAAGAACCACGTGATAATGCCAACGAGTACTGGAATATGCTGAAAGAAGGAATCATTAAAGCAGGACAGCAAAATATAGGATATGTAAAAGGGAAAAGGTCAAAAAAACCATGGGTCACACAAGAAATGAATTCCAAGATGGAGGAGAGAAGAAAATTGAAAAACAAGAACACTGAAGATGCAAGAAAGATATACCGAAGGCTAAATAATGAACTGCGATGAGAAACAGAGCAGGCTAGGAAATATTGCTAAAAGAGGAATATAATGAAATTGAAGAACTGGACAGGAAGGGAAGATACGACTTACTATACAACAGAGTCAAGACTATGACATGGGAACAAAACAGAGCAGGAAGTGCTACTATGGAAATTTTGGGTAAAGACGAAGAGGTATTGTACAAAAATCGTGACAATGTCCTCCAGAGAGGGGAAGAATATCTAAAAGGGCTATATGGCACAAATAGCAAACCAGAAACTGTGGAGCTTGAATCACACAACAGTGTAAGTGATGACGAGAAAGGACCAACCATCATAATGGGAGAAGTAAAGTATAGCTGCAATGAAAAATGGCAAAGCGGTAGGTACAGATACTATACAATACCAAGACGGAATAAGAGAAATATTGAGGTTATGTAATAAAATGTATGACAGTGGTGAATGGCCTGAGGACTTTCTGACAGCAGTAATGATTCCATTACCGAAAAAACAAGGAACCAAGAAATACAGCGAGCACAGGGCAATCAGCCTCATTTCACACGCAGTCAAAGTGATGTTAAGAATAATTAATAAAAGACTTGAAAAAGTAATGGAGGAGAATCTTGGCGAGGAGCAGTTTGGTTTTAGACGGAATACGGGAACCAGAGATGCAATAGGGCTCCTACGAATCTTGGGAGAAAGGTTTATTGAAAAAGGAAGAGACCTATATATGTGCTTCACCAATCTAGAAAAGGCATTTGACAGTGTGGTTTGGGACAAGCTGGCGACTATAATGAGGGAAAAGAGAGTGGACTGGAAAACCAGAAGACTTATAAACTCATTATATCTTAATCAAAAAGTTTCAGTTAAAGTGAGAGGAGATAGTACAAACTGGATCAGACTAGGAAAAGGAGTAAGACAAGGATGCTGTCTATCACCTACTCTTTTCAACCTCTACTTGGAAAATATGATTGGCCAATGCTCATTAGATGACAAAGGAGTAGAAATCGGAGGAATAAGAGTAGGGTGTTTGAGGTTTGCTGATGACATGGTCCTTGTAGCCATAGGGGAAAAAGAATTGCAGGATTTGGTGGACACCACTGCAACAAACGGAAAAAAATATGGAATGAACATTAACACAAATAATACAAAAGTATTGGCACTAGGAGGAAATAAGGAAATAAAAATTATGCTGAATGGAGAAATACTAAAACAGGTGCAAAATTTTAAGTATCTTGGAAGTGCACCACAGAAATTAAAACAAGGATAGCAATGGCAAAAGAGGCGTTTTATAAGAAAAGGAGAATTTTCTGCAGCGGTCTGGACAGAGAACTCAGAAAGAGACTCATAAAATGTCTTGTATGGAGTGTCCTTATACATGGCGCTGAAACGTGGACTATGAGAAAAAAAGACAGAGAAAGGCTGGAGGCTTTTGAGATCTGGACTTGGCGGAGGATGGAAAGAATAAGTTGGATGGATAGAGTAAAAAATGAAGAGGTACTGAGAAGAGTGGTAGAGAAAAGACAGTTACTAGATGTAATAAAGAGAAGAAAAAGAAATTGGATTGGGCATATATTAAGAAAGAATGACGGACATAAAAACAGTTTTAGAAGGTTATGTAGAAGGGAAAAGGAAGCGAGGAAAGAAGAGATTCCAGATACTGGATGACATGATGAACGGTACAACATGCAGCAGCCTTAAGAAGGAAGCAATGGATGGCAGAAAATGGAGAGACAAAGGACCTGCAAACATAGCAGATAACTGATGATGACGATGATATATACTGTGAACTACTAATTAGAAATCATGTGCATATCTCAGACAACACGAAGATTCGGTGCTTAATTCTGCTTATTACGACGTACTATGAAATAGAAGTATGGAAAGAGTGTCTATTCAAAACACTGGGGAACATTTCAGTGGAAGCGAAGGCCATTTCTCCGAGTGGCATAATCTCGATGGTCGTTTTTATATTTGTAGCAAAAGTGCCGCAGGCAGTGTGAGCCTCAATGCTTCCGGCAAGATCGGGCTGGGTGGCACGCAAAGGATGCCATTGACCTTCTTAGCAACCTATGTTTGAGGAAAACGCTGTGGCGAAAAGTAGTATCACGGTTAATAATACAGGGTGAACCGTAATGATGTTATAAATTTTCAAGGACGATGAAGTAGTTTAAATGTATCAATTTGAGGCATGGGAACCTGACTCGGAATCAAGCCAGTCGAAAGTTACAAGCGAAAATCGATCTGATGTCACTGACAATGAACTACGTGTACCGGTACCGTCGCTGCTAAGATAACACAATACACAGGTTCTCGGAACAATGCCCACCGGTTATACGTCAACGGATGTGGTTCCAACACGATGGAACCTCACGTCACTTTCGACTGAGGTTCGTGAACAGCTGAACGAGACATTCCCTGAGAAGTGGATAGGGAGAGAAGGTCCTGTTTCTTTTGACCTCACACCGCTTATTTATTCTTATACGACAGTGTTAAAAGTCTTGTGTACGAGACACCTGTGGAGATTGAATAAGATCTCTGGCGAAATATCGCTACCTGCAACACTGTTCAAGCGACACCAGGCGTATCAGGAGACATGACAGAACTTTGTGGGACGATGCCAACTATGCCTTCAATGACTCTGGTGGCGCCGTTTTGAACGACTGTTGTAAATGAAGCAGCTAATGAAACTTATGCAGGAAAATGGAATACATTATTATTGTATCGTATAGAGGATTTTCAGATCTCTCTAACATCAAGTTACGTACAGTTATGCTAGCCTTAGACGGGGAAAATTGTGTTAGGATACTGAGGGGTATTCAGCGGGACTTCTGCAAGTCATGATCAGGAATCGGAAGTTGAGGCCCTTAGTTTCAGCGCTGCGCGAGGCTGAGGCGGAATTTGAGTAGATTTCCGGTTACACATTTCGCCTGTATAGTTTTCGAACGACGGTTCCTTACCTCAAATTGATACACATACCCTTGCCCATCATCTTTCAAAGTCTGTAACATCATCGACTCAACATATATGACAAAGGCGACGGACGGAAGATGCGACGGACGAAAGATGCAACGGCAGTACTCATTAGTTTAGCACGGAAACTATCGACACTATCTCAATTGAATAGTTAAAATTATAATAATTAGGAAAATAAGGATAGAGAGATAACATAGTGTTGAAACTGAAGCCTCTGAGTGGTCAGTTTCTACAGTCTTTCTTGAGAGGCAGTGAGGCGCTACACGACGCTTTTCTTTGGAGACAGAGAAGAACTGTTTCTAAATGAGGCTACTAGCTCGGCATGTTGATCTGGATGGAGGCGGACGTTCTTCAGTGACGATGCGTATAGGTTCTGACAGTAGTGTTTTGGCCCTCAAAGCGGTTCAATTTCTCGTATTGGTCTGCATTTTCTGTGTACTAACACATTAATATTTCTTGCAAACACACACATCGAGTTCCTGTTCGTACAGCGTAACGCGCAGCTCGCTAGCTTGCTAAAGAGGAACGCGAGTTGAGCCAGGATCGAAAACGCGCGGCAGATTAACATCCGAGATTGGTACACGGATCAACCTCGACGTGGTTTTCTGGTGGTTTCCCTCGCTCGACTAAGCAAATGCTTGGCTGGTCCCCAGTTTCTTCTTCCGAAATTACGATACACAGACAGTTCAAATACGATCACATACAGGACAAAGTGCACACACAAGTGGCACAAACGATTTCTCTCTCTCTCAGGTAAACACCGGGACGACGGGAAGGGTATCAGACGGCAAAGTTAAATAAAATAAACTTGCCAAATCCTTGAGTATGGGGCTTCCGTAGTACACAGGATTAACTATAAGTAACACAACAAGACGATTAAGAAGACCAAATATATAAATTATTTTATTTAATGCCGGCCGGTGTGGCCGAGCGGTTCTAGGCGCTACAGTTCTGAGTTCTAGGGGACTGAAGACCTCAAAAGTGAAGTCCCATAGTGCTCAGAGCCATTTGGACCATTTGAACCATTTTATTTAATAACGTCTATTGTTCCACGTATGATGGTTCATTTCATTGTAATATCCTTACGTATTATAAAAAGGCACGTATGTATGTGTCTGTGTATATGTTCCACATCTGCTCCTAAACCGGCCGCTCGGGGTAGCCGTGCGGTCTGAGGCATCCCTCCACGGTTAGCGCTGCTCCCCCCGTCGGATGTTCGAGTCCTCCCTCAGGCGTGTGTGTGTGTGTGTGTGTGTGTGTGTGTGTGTGTGTGTGTGTGTGTGTTGTCCTTAGCGTAAGTTAGTTTAAGGGGAGACGGAAGGCAATTTTTATCCCTATTCTGCCAATGCTATTTTACCCTTTGAATAGGTACATTTTGCAAAAGAACTGTAAGTGATAAAACAATGAAATTTTTACTGCATATATATGACATATATGCCTCAATTTACAAGTAAAATGAACATAATATCTCTTATGGTTTTCAAGAAAAAAAATTTATGTTTTCACTAGTAAAATTTAAATTTTTGTACATTAATTATTATTTCTGATTGTTTGGTGGTTCCCAATTTACTTGTTATAACTAATTACCGTCTGCAGTACAAATTGACCAAATTTCATGTTTCTAACCCCATCAGTTTATCAAATAATGGTACCTGAAAGTAAAAACAAATGTAGGTTTAAGAAAAATCCATTTAAGGTATAATATTGCAATTCTACTATAGTTATTAATGAGGATTACTTACCACTGATATTTTCCTGCAACATACCGAGCATCATCTGAATCATACTGATCTTTTCTGCTCTTGCTCCTTCTTGTCTTCTGCCTTGCTTCTTTTGTGCATTTTAAATTAGCAATATCTGCTTTGCGGATTCTCTCTTTATCTTTTTGCAGTATTTCGACTAGATTTTATGCCCAATAATTTCAAAACATCCAGTTTTCTAATTACACCATCATTGAAGCATAAAATAGCATCATAAACACCAAATTTGAGGGTTGTAAGCTGAACAAATACAGTTTCCGGTAACTGGTTCGAAATGACAGAATTCACACATTCATTTAAATTTTGGGTTTTCGCATGAAGACATTTCTTTAACAAGGTATCGTCACAAAGGACTCTAAATTTGGGTTTCATTTCATTCATCACTGATGAAAATATGAAATAATATAAAATGAGTAAAAGCATGACGTGCATTATCTGTGCATGGTGAAAAAACGAAGGCGTGGCCAGACTGCACAGAGCGTCAGGAAAACCACCATATCTCACGAAAAAATTGTCGTATTTACATAAAACAAAAACTGTTTCACACAGGAAAGACCAGGCATTTCAAATATGCTATTGAATTTTTGAAGTCCACTTGCCTTCCGTCCTCCTTAAGTTAGATTAAGTAGTGTGTAAGCCTAGGGACCGATGATCTCAGCCGTTTAGTTCCAAAGGAACTTACCACAAATTTCCAAAAGCAATTGCTCCTAAACCAGTGAACTGATTTCAACAAAACCTAGTACAAGTATCCCTTGCAGTAAGGCAACAATAGCTATAGGAATAAGAATCACCTACCTATAATAGCTCAGGAGATGCGTGAACTGCTAGCGCATCATCCATGGCGATCACATTTATTGCTTCTTTGCCTCTAACTCCATTCGAAACATACTTCGCAGACAGTATCTGCATATGTCACTGAATGTACCTATAGAAATACACTGATATGACAAAAATCATCAGACACCCAATATAATGTCGGACCACCTCTCGCCCGGCGTTGTGCAGCAGCTCGACGTGCCGTGGACTCAACAAGTCAGAAGCCCCTGCGGAAACATTGAGCCATGCTTCCTCTATAGCCGTCCATAACTGCGAAATTGTTGCCGGTGCAGGATTTTGTGCACAAACTCTCGACTGTGTCCTATAAATGTTCGATGGGATTCACGTCGGGCGATCGGGACTGCCAAATCATTCGTTCGAATTGTCCACAATGTTCTTCAAACCAGTCGGGAACAACTGTCGGCCGGTAACAGGGCGTATTGTCGTCCATAAAAACTGAAATCTATTAGTGGCCTGACCGATTCTGGGCACTACAGTATAGAACCACGCGACCGCTACGGTCGCAGGTTCGAATCCTGCCTCCGGCACGGATGTGTGTGATGTCCTTAGATTAGTTAGGTTTAAGTAGTTCTAAGTTCTAGGGGACTGATGACGTCAGAAGTTAAGTCCCATAGTGCTAAGAGCCATTTGAACCATTAGTGGCTGCAAATGCTATCCAAGTAGCCGGAGATAACCACTTTCCCTCAACGATCTGTTCAGGTTTGACCAGATGACCCAGTCCGTTCGACGCAAACACAAAAATGGTTCAAATGGGTCTGAGCACTATGGGACTTAACTTCTGAGGTCATCAGTCCCCTAGAACTTAGAACTACTTAAACCTAGCTAACCTAAGGACATCACACACATCCATGCCCGAGGCAGGATTCGAACCTGCGACCGTAGCAGTTGCGCGGCTCCAGACTGTAGCGCCTAGAACCGCTCGGTCACCACGGCCACCCGACACAAACACAGTGCTCACCATTATGGAGCCTCAACCAGCTTGCGCAATGCCTTGTTGACATACTGCATGCATGGCTTCGTGGAGTCTGCACAATTCTCGAAACCTACTGTCAGCTCTTACCAACTGATGGTTCAAATGGCTCTAAGCACTATGGGACTTAACATCTGAGGTCATCAGTCCCCTAGAATTTAGAACTACTTAAACCTAACTAACCTAAGGACATCACACACATCCATGCCCAAGGCAGGATTCGAACCTACAACCGTAGCGGTCGCGCGGTTCCGGACTGCAGCGCCTAGAACCGCTTGGCCACTACGGCCGGCTTACCAACTGAAATCGTGACTCATCTAACCAGGTCACGGCTTTCCACTTGTTCAGGGTTTAATCGATAATGTCAGAGCACAGGAGAGGCACTGTGGGTGATGTCGTGCTGTTAGCAAAGGCACTCCCGTCTATTGGCTGCTGCGATACCCTATTAACGCCATATTTCGCTGCACTGTCAGAAAGGATACGTTAGTCGTACGTACCGTATTAATTTCTGCTGTTATTTCACGCAGTGTTGCTTGTCTGTTAGCACTGACAACTCTGCGCAAAAGCCGTGCTCTCGGTCGTTAAGTGAAGGCCGTCGGCCACTGCGGTGACATTAGTGAGAGATAACGTCTGAAATTCGGTACTCTCGGCACGCCCTTGAGGCTGTAGATCTCGGAATCTTGAATTCCTGAACGATTTCCGATAGGTAATGTCCCATGTGTCTAACTCCAACTACCATTCCGCATTCAAAGTGTGTTAGTACCAGTTGTGCGACAATAACCACTCGGAAACCTTTTCACATGAATCACTTGAATACAAGTGACAGCTCCGCCAATGCATGGCACTTTGATTCCTTGTGTACGCGGTACTACCGCTATCTGTATATGTGCGAATCATATCCCATGGCTTTTATCCCCTCAGTGTATTACGCGGGAAGGAGTTTCGACGATTTCAGAAGTATACCATGGGGCAGTATAAAGGGTGCCCGAAAAGTCTTTCCCGGATTACATAAATTGATAACTCAGGCTAGAAGTAAGATACAAATATGAAACTGGTGTCTAATTGTTTACAAACTATCAAAGTTTTTTTCGCAAATCAGTAAACGTCCACACGAGCACTCTTGGTAGCACATTAGCCAACATCACTGGAAGGATCGATTCAACGACAGTGGTTATCCGTTGCCGCAGGGTTTCAAGATCTGGTACACATGTTTGGTAGACCTCGTCCTTGACATAACCCCATAAAAAGAAGTCTAATGGGGTTATGTCAGGAGACATGTCTGAGATAACCATCATCGTCCTCAATACATGTTAGCATTTCGGCCGCAAAGTCATATCGACGTGTACTGTCATTGGGGAACAAGGCCTGAACGATTTGCACTTTGTATGCACGAAACAATAAACATTTGTGTAAAATGTCATGGGAGAGCTTTTTGGCATCTGTAATTCACGTGAGACCCTACGCACCGATTTCTTCGGACTTCGCAGAAAAGACTGCCTTACGGCTTCCACCCTGTCTGCTGAGGTTCTTGGTCGACCAGACCTCGAGAGGTCAGCAACCGATTCTGTGTTCTTGAACCTCTCTTGACATCAGGTGGATTCCTTCCAAATGTTGTCTGGAAGTGTCTCTGCACTGCGGATGGTGATCGTGTCGCATGGTACCACAGGACACATTGTGCCTTCTCCTGATTGGTTAACATGGCTTCTTGGGCACTGCACCTGATCCACTACTTATGTACTGCGAACCTAAAACAGAAAACAAATCTTTGATAGTTGTAAACAATTCTACACAAGTTTCATATTTATATCTTGCTTCTAGCCTAAGTTATCAATTTATGTAATCAGGGAAAGACTTTTCGCATACCCTGTATTTCATCGATTTTCCGTTCCGAAACCTTCCAGCTGTGTGTCGTTTAAAGATAAATTCCTTCCTTGTGTTATACTATAAAACTATACGTCCACTGTAGTGATAAATGCCACCACACTTGGCACTGTGCTACGCAGACAATACACCGCAAACTTCCATCATGCTGTCCAAGGCAGTAGCACCCTCGGATTTGAGGTATTCGGATTCGGCGGTGTTTGTCTTAACAGAGCTCACCGTCTTTATTTGAGGAAGGAAAGGAATTTGCGGAAAGTTTATCAGGCAGCCCGCTGTAGACTTTGCGGGCGCAATTTGGCGTTGGCGGCAACGGCGGCGGCGAAGTATTTCCCGCGGAGGGGCAGGCTGTTTGCTCGCGGAGAGCAAACGCACTCCTTACCTCCACTGCGCGCGCCCCGGAGAGCCGAGCTGTGGAGAGGAAAGCAGCGGGAAGAAGAAGGGGGGGGGGGGGGGAGAGAAAGTCAATTTCGGAAGCGACGGGAGCGGCAGGCGCGGGGCACCTGTAAAATCCACAACTGGCAGGTAATTGACTTGTCTGCCCCAGTAATTGGGATCTTCCAGCGCGGCCGCGTCGTAATGAAGCAGCCGCGACGCCCCGTACAGCCCGGCCTGGAATTAAAATAACGGCTTCGTTACGAGCCGCCTCTTCTCAAGCACCCTCTCCTCGGGCTGTTCTCTCACTCTCTCTCGCTCTGCATCTCAAACCCTCTCCTTTTTTTTTCCCTGTGGACGTCGAGCTTTAGGTTTCGCGAGAATCCGCGGAAAAGCACCTCTTGTCCCCTGCTGAAGCTGCAGTATACTTGTTGCTCCTACCGAAACATTAAATCTAAATCAGCAAATACGCATGGTGCACTGCCGGAAAAAAAATTAATATATCCTTTTAGAGACTTACAATTCACTCAAGATATAGTATTTCAACAGCGGAGATGGAGTGCATGAGATGATTACATTTGCAGATCAATAGCACAAGTGGTTCTGAGGTAGCAGGTACCGACGTTGCTGAAACGCCCATGGTAGTAGGTGGAGTAGCCTTCACGGGCGACTACGCAGGCGTTGATCTGCTATCCAGTCGATCGTGCAGATGGCAGTATCGTCCAGGGGTGCGTTGTGCCACGCCTGCTCGACCTGTTCACACAGCTCTTAAAGAGTGGTTGCTTGACGAGTCACTTCTCGTTCCATCATATCCCACACGTGCACGATTGCAGACAATGTAAGCAGGCTGTTTAGGTTTTTATGTTGGTAACGTCACGTAGTGCTTTGTATGAAAATCACTGGCTATGCTGTGTGCAGTCTGTGGCTGATTGGCATTGTTGGAGTATTCGCTATTATAGTGTTGGGCAGTTGGCTGTGAACAGCGCGTAGCGTTGAGCAGTTGCAGGTGAGCCGCCAGCAGTGGTGGATGTGAAGAGAGAGATGGCAGAATTTTGAGAGCGGACGATCTGGACGTGTGACCACCAAAAAGAGTAAATTTGTAATACTCTATATCATGAACTGATATATATATGATGACTTTTGAATGTTATTAAGGTAAATTCATTGTTTGTTCTCTATCAAAATCTTTCATTTGCTAACTATGCCTATCAGTAATTAGTGCCTTCGGTAGTTAGAATCTTTTATTTAGCTGGCAGTATTGGCGCTCGCTGTATTGCAGTAGTTCGAGTAACTAAGATTTTTGTGAGGTAAGTGATTCATGAAAGGTATAGGTTATTCTTTTGTACGGATTATTGAAAGCCAGGTAGCGTTGCGCTAAAAATATTGTGTGTCAGTTTAGTGTTGATCAGACTAAGTAAAGAGAGAAATGTCTGAGTACGTTCAGTTTTGCTCAGCTGTTTGAAAATCAAATAACGTAAGAGTTTTCCCAGCACTGTCATTTATAAAATTTTTCTAAGGGGATGTTTCAACAAGTAAGCAGATCTTGCTGGCCAGGGAATTTGCTGCACGTTTCGCACAGCACTCTTAGTTTAACGTTTAGTGTATGGGCGAGCAGACTCTGTTGGAACAACACATCACCTTCCCTGTGGAATAACGGCAAAAGAATGGGTCTAACAACATTCTGCACATACTGAGCGTTGGTTATCGTACCCTACACCAAAATGGGCGAGTTTGTAGCTTATCGCATCTGCCACCATAAGGCGTAGGACGGGGCCAGTGTGTATCGGACAAATGCACTGTACGTGACATCGCTCGCCACGTCCACGTCGTGCACGCAAACGACCGTCTCTTGCGTGGAGGCAGAATTTGCTTTCATCACTGAAGACCACAGCGCGCTATTCCATCTTTCAAGGGATCCTCTGAAAGCACCAATGGAGCCGACAGGTCGATCCAGTGGCGTGACTGGAAGACGGGCAGAGGTGTCCATGTCCGCAGACGCACTGCTAATAACTGGTTGGCAACAGTGTGTGTCGACACGTCTGGGCTCACAAGCACTCTTATATGTGCTGTAGGAGCTGTACGATCTGCCACGGCTGAACTTACAGTACGGCGATCCTGGCGAGCGTGTGTGCTGCTTGGACGTCCAGAACCTCGTCTATGGGTGTGAGAATGTTCACGTGACTAATGATACCAGCATCGTTGCACAGCTGAAGCAGCACGCCCAACTTTCGTGGCAGTTATCCGAAAGGACCATCCTCCCACTCAGAAAGCCTCAGTTTGACTCCTTTCAAACTGAGTTGGCTGTAGGAAGAACGAGTGCGTCTTCGCGGCAAGGTTGCCTGCATGCTTCACACGAATACACCACACTGACCCTTCTGGCTATGAGCATTCCCTGTTAGAGGATAGTCACAGATGGCGCTCTGGTAGCTACGCCACTCCGCTATCTGTTGGCGGATGACGTTGGAACCATTATCAGTGCATCTGCAGTCATCAGATCAAAATCGATGTAGTCTTTCCAGGCGTACTATTTTTTTCCGGCTGAGTACTTTATAATTTAGTTGACTGACTGGCTGTATATTTTTATTGTCAGATTCCGTGCGACCTTGCCACGCAAATTACACAATACTGAAGAGAACATTTGTATCAGCGGAAATGATAATGATTAACCAAAATTAAACATTGTGACAGGGCATACAAAAAAATAATGCATTGCGGAAAACTGTTCTCAGCTACAACGATGAACGGCTCTACAGAAGAGGAGAGTGCCACTAGGAAACCTTTCCACTTAAGTTTTAAAACTTTGGCTCTATAACTCATTTTCTTTCCAATTTTGTTAGAAGACTCTTGAAAGAGAAACCTATTGAATAGTGCACACCCCTGCGGCCAACGCTCAATGAAATTTCCTTGAGGCCCCTATGACCGGTCGTCGTATTTTAAGGTCGTGCAGGTACATAAGCGTACATTGTGGTAGGGCCTGGAGGTCTCCATTTGACTGCGCATGATAAGACATAAAATTTGAGACAGAAATTTCACGCAGCTATTATTGTGCCTGAAGACCATGAGGTGCGTTCGCTTTCTCTTTCTAACTTGGACTGTGACTTCCAGCTTTGCCGGCCGGTGTGGCGGAGCGGTTCTAGACGCTACAGTCTGGAACCGCGAGACCGCTACGGTCGCAGGTTGAATCCTGCCTCGGGCTTGGATGTGTGTGATGTCCTTACGTTAGTTAGGTTTAAGTAGTACTAAGTTCTAAGGGACTGATGACCTCAGAAGTTTAGTCCCATAGTGCTCTTTGCTCGTCGTCTATCACAGGCTATAAACGCAAACTTAATCTACCACATGGATACAAATTCAATGGTCTTCCACCCAACGTTTCTCTAGTGTAAAACTAGTAAAAACCAATAAACCTAAAAATAGTTACAAGTAGAGAAGAGATACAGTGCCATGAAGATGCTTTTAATTAATACAGAATGGCTTATTTTGACTACATGGTCTTTATGGATGACACAGATATTGTAATTAACCCTATCGAGTCAGTTTTTAAGAGAACTGTTGCATAAAGAACGTATGTGAGACTGCAAAAGTTTCCTCCTTCAACGAGTAATGAAACTGGATGAACACTGACTACTAAAACATTAAACAGGCCAAAAAATGTAAATAGTTGGATTAGTTGATTCAAGAGAAGGATTATAAAAAGTCAGAGACCACGAATATGCACACAACGTTGCCAGCCAAACAGTTATTGAGCAGGGAAAGGAAAATGCTAAACAAATATAAGGAAAAGATATACGCCGGGCAAAAGAAGATGCACTTTTTCGAAACTTCGTGACTTTTTCCCATTGCGACGCATGAGTGTAAAAAGTATTACTTCCTCTGTAACGGTGCAAAAATCGTGGGGCCCAACGACGTCAACCCCGGATTTGGCGACATTTCAAACAGCAAGGTGAGGAAATGGCCAGAGCTTAGAAGTTCATCTAAGGTGCCACATTGTCACCGAGTTTCACCGCAGTTCTGACGAATGCAACCTTGGACGTGTCACGCAGTGGAAAGTTTGTCATACCCTTACTCCCATTTCCACTCTTCTTTTGACACCTCAGCAGTGGAGGTGAGAACCCAAAAACCCAGAGTTCAAATCACGCAATTTTCTAACGGGAGGCTGAGGAGGACATTTCAGCCACTCCACCGTCGAGAATCGACACGAAAAGACCTCAGGAGGTGCCATAAAAGGCTTCGACGAAACCATGCTGCCCTCCTTTTTTTCGGTCATTACTCTTCTGGTTGGCTTGGTATGGCCCGCTACGAATTCCTCTCCTGTGCCAACCTCTTCATCTCAGAGTATCAATTGCAACCTACGTCCTCAATTATCTGCTGGATGTATTCCAATATTTGTCATCCGCTACATTTTTTGGTACCATAGATGTCATTCCTTGATGTCTCAATGTATTTCCTATCATCCTGTCCCTTCTCCTTGCCAGTGTTTTCCACTTATTCTTTTCCTCTCCGATTATGCGCAGCACATCCCCATTTCTTACCTTATCAGTCCACCTAATCTTCAACATTCGTCTGTAGAACCACATCTCAAGTCTTCGATTCTCTTCTGTTCCAGTTTACGCTCAGTCCTTAGGAGCGTTGATTTCCACATACTTCGCGGTTGAAACAGAGTTTGTGGATGACGTTCGACATTGCAGAACCCTCCCCCTCCCCCCCCCTCACCTACCGAGCCCTCAACGTGATTTGACTCGTTTTTAGTGTAGTGCGACTAACTTTTGCTGAGGTATACAGGGTGGAATTATTATTAAATTTGAATGTGATCCAAAGCGGCACCTGTCTAAGGGGTTGCCTGCCCTCAGGCGCTAGAGCAGCCACGAGCATCACTCAGCTGAATGGATGTTAATTGGATAAAATACTTTTTACGTTACTCATTGATATCAGTTGATTACTCTTTTCACAGACGATCTGTCTCACAGGTACATTTTTAACATGCTCAAAGAAGGTCTGTGAATGGCACCAAGGGTGTTATCATACTGAGCGGACCCTCTGCCGTTTTATTCACGTACGTTTCATTTATACAAAATGTAACAGTCAGCCACCAGATTGCACACAAATTTTTAACAATAGATTAACCAATTTTCGATAGTTGTAAGACTATCTTCATCAGAATGGTAAAAGTTACATGAAATCACATAACAGCTTTAAAATTTCAGCAACAGTGCTCTCATCAAATGACAAATTTGTGTTCCGTGAATCCTTTTTATTACGGTTTTCAATCTTGACTCGTGCAACACAAAACTGTCATTTGACGAGAGCACTGTTGCTGAAATTTTAAAGTTGTTATCTGATTTTATGTAACTTTTATCATTCCGATGAAGACACTCTTAGAACTATCGAAACCTGATTAATGCCTTTTAAAACAAAATTGTGTGCAAGCGGCTGACTATTACATTTTATATGATTTCATACACGGGCGATGAGTTCACAGCCACAAAATATTTAAAATATCAAGCACATGTCAATACTACACTCCTCCATGACCCCGTCACAGGAGGGCGCGAAACATATGGACTGAAAGCGAGTAAATACCCTTCCCGGCTTCGGATAACGTTCAAATTTCGTCGAATGGTTTTGAACGGCCACTAGGGGTTCCACCTTAACGAAACAGGGGAAAAAAAATGAGTTCACACTACACTCCAAAGCGTCACACCACGTTCAGTGGGGTTACATTCCAACGACGTGGTTAATATTGAAACGTTTCAGTGTGTCGGCAGTGTCGCACATTGTCAAGAAATGTCGTGCTTTTGCTCACCGAAGTGCGAACTGTCGTTTTCGACGGCGAAGTGTGTGGGGATCTCTAGCCCAAGGAAGGGGTGTTTTCACTGACACCCTTCATGCCACTTCCTAAAGGCTTTTCGTGTCGATTCCGAGCAACGCTGTGTCTGAAGAGTTTTACTCAGCTACCCATAATAAAACAGCTTTATTTCAAAGCTGGGTGTCGCGGTGGTGTACTCCATCGCAGAGGCGTCAAATAAAGGGGTGAAATGTGGGTAAGAGTGAGTGTGTCGTCCTTTCCGTCATGTGGCACGCTCAGGATGACGTTGGGCAGAGTTTTGGTGATTTTGGGGCCAGTTTAATATCACTGACCCACCTTACATCTCACATGAACTTCTGAGCAACGGTCTTTTTCTCTCATGAGACAACACCTCGATGTTTGAGGCGTCGCCGAACCTATTATTCACGTCGTAGGACACTGCGCTCTTGAACGATTGCAGAGGAAGATTGTAGCCATGTTTGAGCCAAACACCAAACATGCGTGGTAATGGGAAGCGTTGACAGAGTTTCGAAAATGCCCCATTTTTTATTGTTAACATAATTGACTGCCTGTATGCGGGTATTTATGAAAAGATGCGAATGATACACAGTGGAAAAGAGTGCAGAAAAATAGTATGTGAGCCACGGCACTCAGGGCAAGGGGAAGCTTTCATTAGGCAAGAAGATCCTTGCGAGATCGCGGTTGCGGCGCGAACGAAGAGACGCGCGCGGACGGCAGTCGCGTGAAGGAGTCTAGAGGAGTTCGGTGGCACCGTATGGGGTGTGGAGACCCGCCCGTAGTTGTGGGCTGCTGCTGCTGCCTTGATTGGCTACGTTCGTCTTTCACTGAGGTGGTCCGTGGAGCTGTGACGTCGTGGCCTCGTGTCTATGGTACCACGGTGTGCGCTGCTCGATGGAACCAATTATGGCGACTGAAAACGGTGATCCTTGCTGCGCTTTGGACAGATCCCAGTGTAACGTGTGGACTTTCCTTTAAAAAAATGTGAAATGATGTTGATGGTCCTCAACTACGTACCCTCCTACTCAGAGTTGCAATGTTAAAAGTTCTGGCTGGTTTCGTTGTCTATGGGCTGGGTTACGTAGTTGCCACATTACAGGCCAAATACTGCCGAGTCACCAGTATACAACAAAAATACACACATGAATCGAATGGTCGAAGGCTTCTATCACTCGGCAATTGCGAATTATGAATGTAAAATATAAATTTATAAATGAAATATTGCAATGAAATAAAATCTGCAGGTACTATCTTAACGAATTTAAATGATGAGTACAATAGTAGAAGTACTTTTGATAATGCGGTATTTGTCTGCAAAATACTTATTGGTGTCGATGGTCCAGCAATTAAATAAAATATAAGTTGAATAACAGGTAAACAATAGATTCCTACTTCACGTAATTAGTTATGAACAACAACATAGCTCACGAGTTATTCACTTCTGAACGCATATTACGTCTTCACTGCAGAAGCCACAGAAATCACACAAGAGCACAGTTCGGCACACCGAAATATTTTATACTCCACGACCATGCGCAAACTTTTCACTGTCTAAGTCTTTCTGCCGACTACGCATCCCTTGTGCCGTACTCCCCGCCGGCTGCTGGTGGCCGAACGGTTCTAGGCGCTTCAGTCTGGAACCGCGCGACCGCTACGGTCGCAGGTTCGAATCCTGCCTCGGGCATGGATGTGTGTGATGTCCTTAGGTTAGCTAGGTTTAAGAAGTTCTAAGTTCTAGGGGACCGATGACCTGAGACGTTAAGTCCCATAGTGCTCAGAGCCATTTGAACCATTTGAACCGTACTCCCCGACTCCCGTGTCCTCTCCTGTTATTGTTCTCCCACTTCCATCAAGTCTCCCCATTCACGAGATCTGTGATTGGCTAGAGCGCCGCCATATCTTCCAGCCAAAGCACACTCACAAACATAAAATACATTCGATATACTGGATTTACATTTAAATAACTTGAAATTAAATAAATATTCCTATGGCTGGGCCATAAACACACTCTACCACACATTATTAAATACATAAACAAATTAAATAAACATATATCAGAGGGATAGAACAGAAGGTAGGCCAGTAGCCTAATGTCTGTGCTTTCTAAAAGACACTAAATATGTAACCAGTTTCTTCACGAATAGTATATATCGGATATAAACAAAGAGAAAGACGAATAAATATATTTATAAGCATGCTGCTGTAGTTTTTCCGTGTAATTGTGGGGTACTTATGGCGTAATGCCGACGATAGTAATTGGCCACTTTGACTTCCAATGACTCATGTACTATTAAAGTTACATGCCTGTAATTAATACCAATTTAGGTTTACACTAACTGCTTTGTAAAGTCACGCCGATCGACGAAATTGGATGAAGCGTTTAGATTTTGGAAGTTCGTTGCTTGGTGTTACTCATATAATTTACAGTCAGATGCTAAACTTTAAACTAATAGAGATATTGAAAATCTGATTACACCATCAGAATCGTCGTGCAAATAATGGTAATGTAAGTGTTCCATTTTGAGGTATCATGATTCATCTGGCTACTATTAATTTTTTATATGAACTGTGAAATGTCTGTTATTAAGGTTTCACAAAGCCCGCCATCTTTGGCCCTCCCTGCGTGTCTCCTTCATCGACACAGCATCACCATGGAATTCCCAGCCACACAGCTGGATCATGCGCTGGGGCTGCCCTGCATGCTCAGGAGCCCGTCAAGAGGCCCCAGATCGGCCACGCTATCTCTGAACTTAGAATATTTCCAGGGCGCCACAACTCTCCAATTACCTCACAAACGAATGTTTGTTAAGTGGCAGGGTGTATCACAAGCTGGTTGTGAACGTTTCTCTCGAATTGAGCTTATTGCCTTGAACTGGGTACGTTGGTTAAAAATGTCACAAATGTAGTAGCCTCAAGCATATGCTTGCATGTGGCTGTGATATAGTTTGGTCAGCTGACTGATTTATAACTGTAAATGCTCCCTTGCCACATCGTGCTTCCCATAGTTCCATATATTGAACCTTATCAGTGCAGTCTGGCAGTAACTTGCTACGTTTAGGTTCACTCCGCTCATATGCACCTTTAAGCAATATAAGCTTCTGGTGCGGTCAACTGTTGCACCTTAGTAATGTTATAAATTTAATCTGCTTTAGTGCCCTACTCTTCAGCTACTGTAAGCGGTCGACCTTCCTCCCACTTTGTTGGACAAGCAATTCAAGATTTTTGTGGTGGTCCTAATGGTCTGAGCCGATCAGTTAATGGAGGAAAGAAACTGCCCAATGCAGTAACCGTATTCGTAACAAAGGAGAAAGGGTTGACTGCTTAGCCTCAGATGATTGACGTACATAACAGTTCTGGTAAAGTTGTCACGTTTAATGGTTTCTTTTAAAGAGCTTCGCTTAATTTCCCTGCCACTTGCAAACTGAACTGTATTGAAATATGTGGCTAGCAGTATTTTCTTACATTCAGTGCGAGTACACAAAATTCATTTAATCACTTTTTAATGTCTGTTAACTATTACTAGCCAGTTACTGAATATTTGTTTCACGATTTTAGCCAGTTTTGTGTCTCCAGAAACGAATGTTTCTTAAAATAAGTGACTGACGATCTTGTCTGTGTCAGTATTCTTGATGTTATAAATTTAATCAGCCATTTTCTTAACGTCTTTCGCACAAATTCAGGGAGTCGCTAGTAGTTTAAAATGTTGTATGACTTGATATTTGTTAAATGTGTAAAGCAAGCTTCTGACTTAGAATCCCATTACTATGAATTTTCTTGGGATTTGTTGGAGCTATTTATGATTCATTGTCTTTTAAAAAAAGATAGTTTTTTTCAACATATCGTTATTTTAAACACACCTGAGATTGCTCAAGCTGAAGAAAGAGTTCTGCTTCAGATTTACATTATCATAAATACACGACATTACTTACGGCTGCTATATCAAATTAAGCTTGCCTATTGTGGAATAAATTTTCTGTGAAAAATTTTTAAACTGTGAATAGTGTTGTTGTTGTGTCACCCTTTGGTTCCCTTTGCACACCACAGACCTTGTGTTCGCTTTTACCTTCCCCATGGTAAAACTGGTAAAACCCTTTTGCGTATCACATTGACTATAGAACACTGCTAAATGACTAAAATCTGGTATTTTAGAGAGGAAACAAAAAAGTAATAATAATAAACGCCGAGACAGTATCAAGAATACACAACAGACCTCTAATAATTTCGCACGATAGGAAAGACAGTTCGAAGCTAAGTTCAGATTCACTGCTTGTAACATTCAAGCGTTGAAGCCTGTGAACGAATTTAGATCGCACATGGCCTCTCACGGATTTAATAAAAGAGACCTTGAAGAGATATTGGGAGAATTGAAAGCTGGTAGAAAGCTAGACTAAAAATTAAAGACGATTTTGATTGCAACACGAAATGTATAGAGGTTTAGTTTGAATGCTGAAAGGAAGAGTGAAAAATGTATTATATTCAAAAGCAAAGAATATAAAGGAAAAAATGTTAGGTTTAAACGTGCCATCAACACAATACAAGCCTGGACAGGAGAAAGAAATTGCCAGTGCACTTTGTAAAGAGACGTAACGCCATTTAGCTGAAGCAGTTCAGGGAAGTCATGAAAAACCGAAATCATGACGGCTAGACGAGGATTTGAACTTCCTCTCGAATGAGAATACCATTTCTTTTAGCGATCGGTATTCTGCAACCCACCACGAATTTCTCTCTTGTGCCAAACTCTTAGCCGCACAATAGCACATACACCTTACATTCTCTATTATTTCTCCAATGTATTCCATGTTGCACCCTCTCCAGCTCCCTCTAGTTCTATGGAACTCACTCTCTAAAGTAATAATAGAGTTCCTATCATCCTCTCTCTTGGCAGCGTTTTTCGTATGTTTCTCACTTCAGCGACTCTTGGGAATCTTCTCATGCATTATCGTATCAGTCTTCAAGATACATCTCAAACGATTCGATTCTCCTCTTGTCAAGTTTTTCACAGTCAGCTATTTGCTAACATACAATGATATGCTCAAACATACTTTCTCAGAAATTTCTCCCTAACTAAGGTCAACGCTTGACCCTCGTTGAGTTCCCTTGGCGAGGAATGCTGCATTCGTCTTTGTTAGTCTAGTTTCTAAGTGTCGTCCTTGCTTCCTTCGTCATGTATAATTTACTTCAAGGCGGCATACTTCCTTCAGTTGGTCTACTTCGTTGTCACCATATTTGTTGTTAAGTTTATCGCTACTCTCCTTTCTGCTACTCTTCATTATTTTCCACTTTCGCCGGTTTAAATCAACGTGTGCACTCATTAATCTATTCGTTCAACACGTCTTGCACATATTCCTCCCTTTCACTGAGGATAGGACAACCGCCAAAAAAGCTTATTTGTGATATTCTTTCAGACTTGAACTTTAATATCACTCTTTAACATTTCTTTTATTTTTGTCATTGCTTCTTCGCTGCACAGGCTTGTGAGTTAACGAGCATTGCGCTCTCATTTAAATATATGGCTGAGAGAGTCATTCCACTGTAATTTTGAAATGAACCCTATCGTCCAGGACCGCGTGCTAGAGAGGGCGCAGAGTCACCACGAGATGGGGAAACTCACAGGCATCTATTGTCTGTTGAGGCCTAAGCGCTGTAGTGTGCGAGTGAGACAGACGAGAACCTACGTCATAGGGAAACCCAGTAGAAGCCGTGTGTGGCCAAGGAAACAAAGCAGTGTTAAATATGGCGGACCTAAGGTCGGCCGTAAAGGGAAACATTTATAAAGTGAAATTAACAAGTTTTGTAACAAAGACCTGAATGCTAAAATCTCAACGTTTTGGTCGATCTTAACGATCGACATTTCAAATAAAACCACATCATTAAAATGGCAGTTGTTGTAAATATAAACTCTGTAACTTTATTTGTTTGAAAGATATAATAAATATATATTAACAGTATTTTCAGTTAAGCATCAGATCATCATTTCCTCCACACAAAACACATTGAAATGGTTCAAATTTCTCTGAGCACTATGGGACTTAACATCTGAGGTCATCAGTCCCCAAGAACTTAAAACTACTTAAACCTAACTAACCTAAGGACATCACACACATCCATGCCCGAGGCAGGATTCGTACCTGCGACCGTAGTGGTCGCGCGGGTCCAGACTGAAGCGCCTAGAACCGCTCGGCCACACCGGCCGGCAAAACACATTGAACGATGACAGCATGACACCTAATTTAATCAATAGGTAATAGAATATTTGTTGTAAAGTTTAGTGCATAATAGTTTTTTGTTCTGTATTTATTTGTCAGAAAGCACATTGGTGTTGCATTCAAAGTTAACAACGAAACTGTATCGGTTTTACGTAAGGGAGTATAACGTTTGTTATGTAATGGATGTTATTGTTACTTTAAAATGAACGTGAAAGTGATCAAGCTTTGATTATTTAAATATGTTACAATGTAAAATAATGTAGAATAAGCTGTAGCCAATCAGATGGACAGCTTCAGGAAAGGGAACTAACCTAGTCAGTTGAGCGAGTGTGTTCGGCGCGCGGGGATGGGCTGAGGGACAGCGCTGGTGCAGACGCGAAAGCGGACAGCTCGGCTGGAGACACCAAAGGGTACAGTTCGGATTGAGAGGCGAAAGCGGACAGTCGGTCTTTAGACAGCTAGGAAGTGAAACGACTCAGAAAAGTTCGCGTTGTGTGGATCGCGGGACGTAGTCGGTGAGCAGCCACGTGCCTGGTGTGAACTCTAACTTTTCTCGTAGATAACTTGTATTTCTCGATGAGACTGTGAATGATCGATCTGTGTCAAATGGATATGCACTCGAGTGTAACAGTAACTGTAAATACGACCACTTTCACTATCAATTTTCTCTTTGAATAAACATTATTCTAACCAAATCGCAACTGTATGGGTTACATCATTTATGGGTCGCAAATTTTGTCCCGATATTATTGTTACTGTTATTATACGCTATGTTAACTTTGCGCTTCGTAAACTTGCCATCAGCCAAACAATTTAACCACAGGGTCACAAGTGTCTAATTTAGGTCTTGTTATGCGACACGTGCAGTTCAACCTCTGGACGAGTTTGAGCCAAGACATTTCGACGAGGAGGAACGGCATGTGAGCCCGAACATCTCTGGGATGTTAGCTCGCACACTGAACAACACAGGACTACTTCCCTGTTCATGGGATTCCAGTCTTGTTGTTGCCTCTTTATTCTTATCCATATTATATACCATCCGACTTTCGCTACGGATTATTTCTATTTTTCTCGGAGTTTCGAACATCTTGCACCATAACACAAAGGCGAATGCTTTTTCTAGGTCGATAAAATGCTGTAAATATGTCTCCCATTATGAGTCGCGGTGTCAGAACTGCCTCTCTCACGATGTTATCTTTCTTAAAGTCCATTCTTCTGCATATTATTCTTGTCAGCATCTTTGATGTACAAGCCATTAAGCTGACTGCGCAAATTTCTCGCACTTGTTTTTCCTTTGTATATTAGGGATTGTGTAGATGATACGTCCAGACGACTGGTCCTACACTCTGTTCTAGCAAGCATCAGACATACGTCAAGTTAGGAAAATAGGTTTAGAACGTTGGAAACGTTCGTTTCAGTGACGAGAAGCGCAAACTTCTATTGTTTAGTTCCAGTGTACGGGTGGACAGGACTGCTGATAAGTAGCATGCGGTCTGATCCTAAGTCAAGCAACGAGAACGCTTGTTTTCGGTGCAACCAAGTGGGGATTGCCCTGTACATTTGGAGAGAGGAGTAAGAGCTGAGCCAGAGCGGTGCAAAGGGGTGCAACGGTCACACGTATGTGGCCAAACTTTTAATGGAAAGACACTGTCTGCTGTAGGGAAATCTTGCCTCTATTTTAGGCTTCAGGAATGGAATTGTGCAAAGGTCTGCTCTCTGGAGTGGTTTCTTTGAACGGTCTGGACAAATTATATAGATATAATAGATTTGTTTAAATTTTGGCCAGGCAAGAGGTATCTTTTGAGTGAACACAGGCAAGTGTTCTGTTAAGGCAAAGGAGTCGTCCTTCGCTGCTTCTCTTTTGGACAGAGCACAGGCCCTGGTTCTGCTGCAGGATTTGGAACAGTATCCGGAGGTACTAACAGACAGACTTGGAGTGTGACAAGATTCAGGAAAAAATTCAGCTAATGGTTCAGGTTCCGGTTCGCCAGTCTCCTTATCACTTTTCGCCTCCAAAGACGAAGGAATTGCACAAAATTATCGACCAACTTTTGGCTGGTGGCGTAACCAGACCTTCAGTGTCTCCCAACGAGTGGTCAATCTTCTTGTACCCAAACTTAGAAGGAATGATACCATCCCGTTATTGACTACTCTGCCAATGAAAAGGTCATTTCTGAGTCAGGACCATTACCTGCTCCGTATAATGGCTTCACATGATTTTACAGAGCCGAGTACTGTGCTATACGCGGCCTTCACCAGGCCTACCACCATGTGCCTATAGTGGAGCAATCTAAACGTCTTACTGCGTTTTGCACTGGCTGGAGTCTATTCGAGTACAACCGAGTCACATTTGGGTCGCCTATAGGTGGAGATGCCATGACTCAGCCGTTAGGTTTTCTACTAGGTAATCTCAAATTCAAATGCGTGTATGGACAATGTGGTGGTTTGTAGCAACACTTTGAATGAACATTTACATCATGTAGGGCAAGTTCCACATCACCTGTATGAGGTGAGGCTAATGCTAAAACCATCATCTAAGGTAAATAAGGCTCGTACAGAGAGTTCTTATTTAGGTCGCCTAGTGCACGCCGACAGGTTTTGAGTATCTCACGAACACACCAAGGCCTTTCACCTGCTCCTGATGCCGAAGAACGTAACGGACATTGTCAGGTTCATCAGGATACTGACTATCTTTTGAAAATTCATCCCTAATTTTGCGCAGATGGCTATTCACCTGGACCACCCTCGCAGAAGGAAGAAAGATTACAATGAGATGACAATCAGCAGGCGTCATCTGATGCTTTGAAGGTGGACTTGGCTAGTGCACCCATTTCAGCTGTAACTGATACTGATGGTGAAGTTTTCCTGCAGACGGACGAATCTAATTCGGGTACTGCTGCCATGCTCCTCCAAGAAAATGATGGGGGAACAAGCCCATCAGATAGGCATCTAGAGCCTAAGTCAGCCACAGAGAATATATACTCTGAATTAGGGGCGCTGTCTGAGCTGTTCGGTTTGGAACGATTTAAGTTATACCTAGCACACAAGTCTTTCCATTTAGGAACCGATAACCAAGCACTTACTTGCATGTTGGGGAGACTCCATAAGATGAGGAGAATACGGAGGCAGGATTTTAGGATCTGACGATGTATAACAGGGACAGATAACCGATTGGTTGATGCCCTCAGTCACATGTTCCAGCGTGAGGACAAGGTGGACGAGTCCCGTCAAAATATAACGGAGTTGATTAGTGTGGAAGCACTCCTAATGGAGATTACAGGACCGTTTGAGAAGAGAGAGAGGGCTTCTTTTACACCGCAAAAAAACAATTGCAAAGAAGTTCCTGGATGCTTACTGAATAGAATGATGCTCTGCTGTCGAACCAGCTTCGACAGGAAGAACAAAATATGACTATCAATGGAAGTGGTTTCCCATGTATTTAGGTACTTCATTCTCTCTCTCTCTCTCTCTCTCTCTCTCTCTCTCTCTCTCTCTCCCTCTCCCTCTCCCTCTCCCCCCCCTTTGTGTGTGTGTGGGGGGGGGGAGGGAGGGTATATGTGTGGGTGTGGGTATGTGTGGGGGGAGGGAGTAGGGGGGGCACCTATGGGTATACCAGAAGATCTTGAAAATGAAAGAACATCGTACCTGGCCCACATTAAATGGGAATGTTAGGAACTTAGTCTGCCAATGTGAGGAGTGCATGAGAGCTAGGTCCAACCCTAGTACACGGCTTTGTGGAGGGGGTGGGGTATTGGAACTCCTGTTGGACAAAATATTCATTGACTAACAGTGGTTTAGGGATACCTTCTATGACTATTAATCAAAAAAACGTCCTCAGTCCCAGGTTCAAAAGTCGCCACTGCTTAAATTTGAATAGGAATCATCAGCAAAGGCAACTGAAGATTTACGGTATAGAAATCCATCCTCACTCTTCTAGCAGCCTTGTGAAAGAGGGAGGAGAATCGGACAGAGGTTCAGGGCACCTACTTGCCCTTGAAGTGAGAAACTACCAGTGAAAGGGGTGAGAATTTGCCCTTATCAACGGCATGAGGATGCAGAAAAGGAATGGAAACTACTACATTACAGACACATAATGTGTATCTATAGGACATTTGGCCAGTAAATGAAAAAGCTTCGTCAAAGGGAGGGGAATGCCAAGGGGAGCTGACCATGAGAAGAGATCGAATAATCAATGAAACCGTAAGGTTTTACGAATCGGTGCGAGGAATGACAAGTTTGAATGGTAGGAAAGCTAGAAAACCTGAAAGTGAAATGCTAAGGAACAGGATAGATATATATGGTTGGATGAGTATATCAATAGCAGCAGAAAGTGGTATAACAGGAGTTGCATTCGTTATGAACAGTAAGGTAAGGCAGGGAATGAGTTGCTGCGAACAGTTCAGTGATAGGCTTGTTCTCAGCAGAACTGACATGAAACAATAGTTCACTTATGCATGCCGATGTCGCAAGCAGAAGATGAAGAGATAGAGAGAGTATATGAAGCTACTGAACAAGTAATTCCGTTCGTAAAGGGAGTTGAAGATCTAATAGTAATGGAGGATTGGAATGGGGTTGTAGGAGAAGGGTAGAAGAAAAGATTATGGGAGAATATGAGCTTGGTAGAACGAGAGAGTAAAAATACTTGGTGAGTTCTGAGATAAATTTCAGCTACTAATAGTGAATACTCTGTTTACGAATCACAAGAGGATGAGGTCTGCTAGGAAAAAGCCGTAGATACGCAGACATATCAATTAGATTACATCAAGGTCAGTCAGGCACCATAAGACGCACGCATGAGCGGATGTAGACTCAGACCATAATTTAAGAATGACGGAGAGCACGCTGAAGTCAGGCTAGTGATGAAGAATCATTGACAAAGAAATGGGAATGGAAGTACTATGGAAGGAAGAGACACACTTGAAGTTATCTAAGGCTACGGACTCTTCGTTAATGTATAGCTGAGTAAGCAGCTCAGTTGAGGAGGAATGGATATCTCTAGAATGAGTAATTACTTAAGTTAGTTAGAAAGAAAAACTTAAGTACATAGAAGACAACTGCGACGAAACCGTGAGAAATAGAAGAAATATTACAAGTTATCGATTAGAAAAGAAAGTACAAAAACGTCCAGGGATATTCAGGAATCCAAAAAAGCATTTGATTTAGGAACGAAGTAAGTAGGAAGTGCATGGGAGGTAAGGTGAAATGGCTGCAAGGAAAATGTTAAACAATCGAAAAAGAAATCATTGTTGGAAGGACTGACTCAACATATAGAATATTCAAATTAAACGTTGGTAAAATTAAAAGCAAGGGTGGTAACGTTAAAAGTGCAATAGGAATTCCACTTTTAAATGCAGAGGAAATAGCGGACACGTGGAAAGAGTAGATTGAAGGCCTCTATGAGAGGGAGTATTTGTCTAACAATGTTACAGAAGAAGGAACAGTCGCTGATAGGGAACAGAGAGGGGATACACTATTACAATCAGAATTTAAAAGGGCTTTGGAATATCTCAGATAAAATAGGGCAGAAGGGTCAGATAACTTTCCAGCGGAATTTCTAAAATAATTGGGTGAATCTGCAACATAACGACTACGTTGGTGTGTAGAATGTATGAGACTGCAAAAAAAAAAAAACCATCAGACTTTCGGAAAAACATTTTCCAAACAGATTGAAAGAACAGACCAAAATCTAGATATACCACACAGTCAGCTTATGCACCCAAGCTGTTGACCAGAATAATATACAGAAGAATAGGAAAAAACTGAATACGTATTATATGACGACCAGTTTGGCTTTATGAAACATGATGGTCCAGAGAGGCTTTTCTCACGTTGCGGTCGATAATGGAAGCAAGACTGAAGAAAAATCAGGAACGTTCATAACATTTGTCTGACTGGAAAAAGCATTCAGCACTTTCACTGAGTGTAGCAATATAACCAGCGAATCTTGTCACTGATATCCATTCACCTTGAATTTTAATTTCACTCTTCGACCTTTCTTTTATTTGTCATTCAGACTGATTATCAAAAGCGGTAGACTACATCCTTGCCTTACACCCTTGTTAACCCGAGCACACGTTCATAATCTTCCACTCATATGGTTCTCTCTTAACTTTTGAACATACATTTGTAATACCTCTCTTTCCCTATAGCTTGCTCCCATTTCTCTTAGAATTTCTAACTTCTTGCACCATTTGACATTGTCGAAGGCTTTCCTACGTGCGTGACTTGATTTTGATTTTTCTTTGGTCTTGCTTCCATTATCAGCCACAATATCAGAATTGCCGCTGTTGCCTTTACCTTTATTACAGACAAACTGATCGTCATGTAACAACATATCCTCAATTTTCTTTTCCGTTCTTCTGTATGTTATTCTAGTCAGCTGCATGGATGCTAGAGCTGTTGAGTTGATCGTAGGAAAATGCTCTCACTTGTCGGCTCTTGCAGTTTTCGGTATTGTGTTGACGATGTTTCTTCGAACGTTAGATGGCATATCGGCAGACTTATATACATTCTACACATGAATGTGAATAGTCATTTTGTTGCCACTTCACCCAAATGTTATCTATCCCTTCAGCCTTATCCGATGGCAAGTATTCCTTCTTAAATTCTGATTTTAACACTGAATTACCTACCTCTTCTACGTCGACTCCTGTTTCCTCTTCTACGACGCCATCAGAAAGCCTTCCGCCTGATATAACCCTCCACATGCTCTCTCCTCTCTATTTAGCAGTGGAATTCCTACTACACTCTTAGTGTTACCACCCTTACTTTTAATTGCACCAGGACTCTTTTGTCTTTACTATATGCTGAGCCAGTCATTCTAAATCATTTCTTTTTCAGCTCCTTCACATTTTTGATGCAGTCATTTCGCCTTAGCTTCACTGCAATTACTGTTTATATCATTCCTAAATGACTTGTATTTCTGTATTCCTGAATTTTCTTGGATATCTTTGGACTTCCTTATTTCATCGATCAGCTGAAGTATTTCTTCTGTTATCCATTGTTTCTTCGTAGCTATCCTCTTTGTATCTATGTTTTTCTTCCCAACTTCTGTGATTGCCCATTTTAGTGACGTCCATTCCTCTTCAACTCAACTGCTTACTGAGCCATTCCCTATCTCAGTATCTATATCCTGAGAGAACTTCAAGCATAGCTCCTCACTCCTTAGTACTTTTGTATCCCTCTTCTTTGTGCATTGATTCTTCCTGACTATTCTCTTAAACTTCAGCCTACTCTACACCATCTCAAAATTGTAGCTTGAGGCTCTATCTGCTCCTGGAAACGCTGTAGAATCAAGAATTTGATTTCGGAATCTGTGTCTGACCATGATGAAATGTAACTGAAATTTTCCAGTATCACGCTGCCTTTTCCAAGTATACCACTTCCTCTTGCGATTCTTGAACAGCGTATGCAGTATTATTAGCTGAAAGTTATTGCAGAACTCAATTAGTATTTCTACTCTCTCATTCCTAGTACCAATCCCATATTCCACGTGACCCTTTCTTCTGCTCCTTCTCCTATAACCGCATTCCAATCATCCATGACTATTAGAGTTTCATCTTCCTTTACGTACTGTATTGCCCTTTAAGTATCCTCAAATGCTTTCTCTATCTCTTCATCTTCATCTTCATCTTCCGACGTCGGCATGTATATCTGAACTATCGTTGTCGGTGTAGGTTTGCTGTCGATTCTGAGGATAACAACACTGCCAATGAACTGTTCACAGTAATAGGTTTTCACAGGAAGTTATTCTGTCCTACTTTGCTATATATAAAGAATCCCACTCGCGTTATAACTTTTTCTGCTGCTGCTGATACAATCCTATACCCATCTGACAAGAACTCTTCGTCTTCTTACAATTTCACTTTAGTGCCCCCCCCCCCCCTCCACCCCAATACGCCTATAATGAGCCTTAGCATTTCCCTTATCAGATTTTCTGGATTTCCTGCCACGTAAAGACTTATGAAATTCGTCCCGACTCATAGAACGTTATCCTTTAAGAACCTTCAACATCGCAGTGCGTCAGCAATCGTTGGTTAGTATATTAAAAAACTAAAAACCCTCCTCGATTGCGAAAAAAGCACCTAGTGTTAACCCAGGTTTCGGCGTAGATAGCTACACCTTCATCAGAACAATAATAAAACCCACAAGTGACTAAGAAGACCTTTGTCAATGATTAAAAGAACACGATAGCTATACATTTATAAACGAAAAAGAAAAGGAAAACACAAACAGTGCACATGTACAAAGTCAAAACCATTACTTAACTTAATGGTGTACGCTCCACCTCACACCGGCCTATGTCCGATGGACCATGACACGCCATAAACTGCAGCTACAAATGGTCGCTCACTTACAAGCCTGACCCGCTACCTATGCACATGCGCAAGACAAGGGAAGTTACTGGAATGCGCATGCGCATAGGAATACGAAGAAGTTTACCCCCAGGCTAACTACTGGCTTTAGGCATAGTTTTTAAGAGTTCCTCCTGTTGTCATAGGTAGCTTCATATATAAGTTTCTTTACTAGCATAAGCAACCGTGTGCGGTTATTTTTAGGTTTCATCTCCTATTTAGCACGTCTCTTGTTCTATCCATTCCATTTTTTGATATACGTTGATCCACGATTGGGAATATATGGGCTATTTAGCCCCAGCCTATGTATAAACTTTCTCGTATTCGTATGCGCATGCGCATTCCAGTAACTTCCCTTGTCTTGCGCATGTGCATAGGTAGCGGGTCAGGCTTGCAAGTGAGCGACCATTTGTAGCTGCTGTTTATGGTGGGTCATAGCCCATAGAATATAGGCCGGTGTGAGGTGGGGCGTACACCATTAAGTTAAGTAGTGGTTTTGACTTTGTACATATGTAGTTAGTGTTTTCCTTTTCTTTTTCGTTTATAAATGTATAGCTATGGTGTTCTTTTAATCGTTGACAAAGGTCTTCTTAGGCACTTGTGGGTTTTATTATTGTTCTGAGGAAGGTGTGGTTATCTACGACGAAACCTGGGTTAACAATAGGTGCTTTTTTCGCAATCGAGGAGGTTTTTAGTTTTTTAATATACGTTATCCCTTCGTTCTTTATCTCGCGGCCACCTCTTTCCTGGGAGTCCCCTCCCGAGACCCGAATGGCGGACTAGCCCGGAATCCTTGGCCGACGGGAAGGCCGACACATTTTCAGCTACCGGCCACATGACCTGTGGATGCACGTGATGCGTCTTTAATACAGTGCTTTCCACTGCCTTCTGCATCCTGATGCCGTCGATCGTTGCTGATTCCTCCTCCGATAGGGGCAGTTTCTCACCCCAAGATCAAGAGAGTGCTCCGAACCTCTCTGTCTGGTCCTCTGCCCTCCTGACAAAGTCGTTACTAGAATGAGGGTGACTTCTTATGCTGGAATTTTTCGGCCGCCATTGCTGATGATCTTCATTCAAAATTTAAGCGGTGGTGGCGATCCAACCCAGGACCAAAGACGTTTTTGTTGCCAATCACACGCTACTCCCTCCCCCCTTTTTTTACAATATTGAGTGATACAGAAAATGTTTGTAACGACAGGAAAGAATGGACACAGTCAGCTTCGGGCTGAATGGAGACAATGTGGGTAGCGGTCGAGTCCCGAGGCGTGGCTACGTTGCCTCCCACCCCCACCCCCGTCCCTTTCCAGCTCTACCTCATGGTATTTGCTTTTAATCCTTACAACTTGCTGCAGAAAATTAAATAGGATTGATATTTATCGTACATGGCTAATGCCACTTAAAAAAGTAAAAATATTCAGTCGTTGCCCATAGCAGTTTTTGTTTATTTTCTTTTCATTAATTAAAGAAGAAAAACAAAACAAGCAAAAATGAAATAAGCTGCTTAACTGTACTCCTGAACGTAACGATGACGAGAATACCACAAAGAGCCGTTACGTCAACCTAAATCTTGACGACGATGTACAACGTTCAACATACTGGTGAATAAGTCGCGATACCGTGGCAGGCAGAGACACTTCTCGTATGCAGTGGCCTATTATGATTGATTTGCGAATGGATCCCTAAGGCCACCTCCAACTACAGTATAATGAACGTAGTAGGTTAACAACAATGTAGTGGTGTATGACTTTACTCTCAGAAAGTAGGTGGTACCTGGACGCAGTATCATATTAGCCGAGAAGATAGTCTCAACGGATTGAGAAAGAAACGCTAATTGTGTTTTAAGCCACTGCACCTTGCTTCGTGACTATAACAGGCAATCTTTGTTGTAACGTGTCTATGACGGGACAGCGACTACACTGATCTGTGACAGTAATTCCACTACGAAGTAGGCTACCATGCGAGACCACGAGGACGCCTCCCAACATTGGTAAAACAGGAAGCTAAGATGAAACCATACAATCTTACAAGAAGTTCACCATATAATCAGTCCGTCTTCCATGCATTAAGAAAAATTGCTGCCTCAGTAGAATATGAAATAACTGGCACTAATATAAAATTCACGGTAATAGTTTGACTGGAAATTCACTCGATCGACATCCACAGGCGGATCAGGACTGCCCGGCGCAGACAGTAAAATAACCGCGACGTGAATGTGTGGATTGCGTGTGGGAAAGCAGTGTGAGCCGAACAAATAACACAGACCCTTTCCTTTGAATATCGTTAAGTCCTAAAACGCCGACAGAACGCATACGCTCAACCAGCTCATATCGTAGCCGAAAAGTGTGATACTTCCATAAAAAACGACTAGACAGCTTAGTTTCCTAGCCATCATAGCGGGAAGAAGAAATATCAGAGCCATGTAATATGCTTTGCTCAAGACGTAGATACCCAGAATCGTAACTTCCTCAAACAGTTTAAGGGAATGCCGTCCATGTTCCAGGACTTCACAATTAAGTGTAGACATTTGAAGTGGAGAACGGGAAATTATGTCTCCCAAAGATATGTGTCAATCCACCACCGTCGCTCACTAAATGATATGATTTTCAAAATCCCACAATTCCATCAGCCTCCGTTGATGCGACCACCAGAAATGAGGTAAAAAGCATTTAACGCAATTTTAAGCAATTGGATCTCAGCGAGGAACGAAGTAACACCATCACATGTTTCGTGTATGCGAGCACCGAGATAGTTGGATCCAAGAGTGTCTTTCCTTGAAACTGAGCGACGATTTTTCATGGAAGGGGTTCAGGTGGTATAATAAACAGTTACCCTGAAAGCAGACTTCCCTGAGCAAAAAACCTACGGATGGTAATAGTGGGTATCAGTTGGCCATTTACAACTACCGAAGCTTGGATACACGTAAACAAATTATAAAAGGCCCTGCGCGCGTCAATTGTAAACCCAGTGCGTTTCACAACCCGCCACAAGAAGCCTTGGGTGCCGCTGTCGAACGTCTTGCGGAAACTCAAAAATGCCACAGCACCAGGGACAGAAGTAACAGCGGCCACTGAAATGATATCACGACATTCTGCTGACTGGGTCAGAGCAGTACAATGAGGAATGCAACTTCGATGGTCAGCAACAACTTTCCCCAGCAACGCAGTTACCTGAATATTCACCTCCTTTACCGCAGTCTTATTCTCACGTAGAAGAAGGCGTAATTAGATGAATGACGAACGCTGACTTCACTTAAAGAAAGTTTATCCAGCACTTGCACATACAAGAGCGGGGAGCGAACTGCCTCCAGCCAGAACACATACGGTATATATACAGTTACAGACCATTCAAATACAATGATTCTTGTCATTTGTGGATATTTCTAGAATGTATTTGAACCGAATATGGAAATTAAATACAGTTCCGGTGAGTTTTGAACTCACGACCCTCCATGCAACGTTCTAGTATCATAACAAATACACCACGGTGACTGCGTTATTCAGCTTCTTATGCGACATTATAATCAAAACTGAATAAGGAAATCGGGCGAAATTTATCAGCTGCTGCCTGACTGCACCTTTTCGGAATTAAAACAATATTGCCAGCTTTAGACGAGTCGGGCAAAACCCCTCCCAACACTTTTCGAAAGCAGTGTAAAAGTAGTACCCAACAAAGGCGAGGAACGCACATCGAACTCCCTAGACAGACTGTCGAACCCCGGCCACTTGGGAGAAGGCGATCTGACAAAAAGATCATAGACGTCGTCCCATTGAAAAGCTTCTGAAAACTCAGCATTTTGAGCTGGTTATGTCTACAATCCAGAGCCTGAACAAATAAATCGGAAGGCAGATAGACAGTGACGGGAAACTCATACAGTCCAACAGAGAGCCGGCCGGGGTGACGGAGTGGTTCTAGGCGCTACAGACTGGAACCGCGCGACCACTACGGTCGCAGGTTCGAATCCTGCCTCGGTCATGGATGTGTGTGATGTCCTTAGGTTAGTTAGGTTCAAGTAGTTCTAAGTTCTAGGGGACTGATGACCTCAGAAGTTAAGTCCCATATTGCTCACAGCCATTTTGAACCCAGCATAGAACTGATATAGAGCAATCAAAGGGTTCTTCTGTGCTGTCTTGAGAGACGTGATACACACACCTCGACAGCGAGTCTTATGTCGAACGAGATTCATCCACGACCACGAAACGTGTTTGAATCACATCCTGAACCCTTCCCATTGACGGTTCTTCAACCGAAACAATTGCGCCTATCCACACCTGACGTCTGCAATCCGTAGCCGAACCTGATGCACACATTCATAAAGATCAAGTCAGGGATAGAAGTAAAATTCTAGTGTCCTACGAAATTCCCGCGCTCTATCAACTTAGAGTCGTATCAGCGTTTGTCTGAGCCTCGGCTTTGCCAGTTGGACCCATCATTCCAAAATGAAGGCTCATCGCGCAGTTGAATGAACACTGCGATCCCACACTTCCCGTATCACTTCATCGAGAGAGGGATCCTCCAAGTGCTCCACATTCAGCATCGAAGGGGATCGAAATAGTTTCACAGAATGTCGTGTGTAATTCAAAGTAACAGTCACTGCAGTCAGTGAAGCTGGCAAGGAAGACATACATCCTATCAGATATATAAAATCTCTCAAGCCTACTGCTAGAAGCAGAAATGAAATAGGTAAATCTGAGAAGAATAGGCTAGTTACAGATCCAAACATTCTGTAGTTTCAAGGAAAGAACTAAATTTTTCAGTACCCGACGGGATTTAAAATTTGGAGACTGATCTATAGGACGCCTATCAAAATATTCTGCGCCTTTTGCCGGAGAAATGGACCACTTCTTTCTTCCAAAATCAGGGACGGTCGAATGTTCATCCGGTACCGGGCGGTGCATAAAAGAGAGTCAAGTTTACGTGAAAAAAAAAGTACATCCTAGTCCTCTATGCCTATCAAGAACTTCCGTCTCTTCAATGGGAATGTCTCCCTAAAAGGAAAGGCAGACCTCATGGAACTTTCAGGAGTCACATTAAATACAGTACAAAAACTAGGAAGAGAAAAACGAGTAATTGAACGTCTTATGGGAATATGGCACTCACACGAACATCATATATAAACCGACCCAACGAAGCGGCAGGTTCGATTCCACCCCATTAATATTCAAAGAAAGAAACGTATGATCGTGCATATTACAACAATAAAGGAAATTCGAGGTGCTGACCAAGTGAGTAACGTCATCAGTGAGTGTGAAGATCCATTGCAGAGCTCAGTGATGAGTCAGAGGGTGGGCTGCTCCCACTCCCGCCACTGGATTATTTGTGTTGCGTCTCTTTAAGAGCCACCGCTCGCTCATTTTGGATGCGTTGTTTACAACGACTTCGAGCAGATACAGCATCGGCAGTCTGGAACGTAGGCGGTTCTTGAACAGTGACCAAAGTCGGTGAGCCGGCCGCGGTGGCCGAGCGGTTCTAGGCGCTTCAGTCTGGAACCGCGCGACGGCTACAGTCGCAGGTTCGAATCCTGACTCGAGCATGTATGTGTGTGATGTCCTTAGGTTAGTTAGGTTTAAGTAGTTCTAAGTTCTAAGGGACTGATGACCCTAGCAATCAAGTCTCATAGTGCTCAGAGCCATTTGAACCAAAGTCGGTGACAAACAAAGAGCCGCAGAGGCCCACTCCCAATGAAGATGCTTCACAAATAAAAGAAGCTAAACGCGTATGCCAATAATAAAACAGCCTTCAATTGGTTGCAAAGATGGAACATACCTCCATGAACCAGAAAAATTGTTTAAGCGAGTGTCAAAGAATAAGAAGATGCAGAGAACGTGGTTGTAACTCGCTTCTAAAGATTCAAATAATGATATAGCCTATTTCCCTGTATGATACATCAACGATTTGAGTCTTAATTTGAAAAATGCCTTTTCGAGAGAGTGTGACGAGTGCAGCTACTGAAGTTCGAATAGCGTATAACATGAATCTGATGAATCAAAATGTTTCATGTATGGTGGTATAGTCTAAAAATATTACGGCGAGTAAATTTCATCTCTTTCTAATGTTGTTAAGGATACGATCGCAGTTACATATTTGTGACAATAAAAGGTGACTGCTGCTACTTTATTCACAGCTCTTTGATTCCTGTCTGACCACACACTCGGAAATTGGTAACTATTCCAGTAAAATGGTGACTTATTTGTGACAAGAAAAAATATAAATGTCACTGTTAGTTGTTTCGCCAGCACCAGTTTCATTCCTTAACATACGGAAGTACGAAATTGAGGATAGTCATTACTAAGAAAAGTGCTTTTACTTGTAAATAACAACGAACATTTCGGAAAAGTACTTAACTTTCACGAATAACGAAGTCTCAGAATGTGTCACAACGACTAAGAGAAAAAAAACTTTTTTACCCAGTGGTTTGTGAACCTATGACCTCCAGCACTGCAGTTGCTGCCTTAACCGTTTTTCTTTCATACAACGATATTTTTATTTTATTTTTGAAGCATCCTCTGATTACCATCAATAATCTATAGAATTATTTGCAAAATAATCCATAAATAAACATGAGTTTTGAAAAAAAATTCAGTGATACAATAAATCGCACAATTTCGTGAATTAAAAAACCTTATCGAGATGACGGGGATCGCTTGACTACGGCAGCTCACAAGCAGCTTGTACATCGATCCTGCTAATCCTAATCGAGAGAGATGCAGGCTGACTTCGTTGCCAAATGATGCGAGCGTAAGCCGTAAGTTCATGAAATTTTGGAAGGTTTGCACCATCAGGCTTCACAAAATTCCTTTACATTGTTACTTAAATGTTTTAAACGCGTTTCGATAATTAATAAGTAAACTATTTGCGGGAAAAAGTGCGCGTAGTTACTTGTAATTTCAGCTAAAACTTAGGTAATATACGTAAGCAGAGACGAGCTCTTAAAATTTGATGATTTTAAACTCTTAAATACGTAAAACTAACAGATATTTTGTAAGAATATTGGACGTAAATTTTTTTTTTGATATTGTAATCATTCACAGTAACAACAATACGAAACATATTTCTAGCAAAGGAAAACAGTCTATTATGAACGGACTTTCCACTCAGATGAGTCCTGATGAGCTTTCGGTAAAACATAATCACAAAATCCGAAGCTAAAACCACTCATTAATTCTAAAATAACAAATTATAGCTGCAAAAAATCACACTGAAGCCTAACCACCTCTTAGTTCAGTAGTCAGAGAATCGGCTGTAGGACAGGTCGGTAACAGGTGTCAGAAGCTTACAGAACAGCATCTTCGGAGAAAGAACCGAATTATTTCACTACCGAGGATGACCTTCAGCATCAATCGGAATGAGAGATACAAAAAATGTTCAAATGTGTGTGAAATGTTAAGGGACTTAACTGCTAAGGTCATCAGTCCCAAAGCTTACACACTACTTAACCTAAATTATCCTAAGGACAAACACACACACCCATGCCCGAGGGAGGACTCGAACCTCCGCCGGGACCAGTCGGACAGTCCATGACTGCAGCGCCTGAGACCGCTCGGCTAATCCCACGCGGCTTCTAGCCATCCAGAATAGAATCATAAACGCTCGGTACGCTGGAGTGAGACGGTAAAGTAACAACCTCCCAGCTCGGCGCTCAAGGCGGAACTAACCCCTAGACCCCAGGTGCACTTTCAGTCATATTTGGTCGCAAAGCCCGAAATATAATTGTAAGAGCGCAATCAACTATTAAACAGAAATGATCCATAAAGAACTTAAATAATCTACGTCCTCACAAAGTATCTTTCAGTAAATAACCAGTACGTACCCTAAATCAACAAAAACAAACGTTTTTCCTTAATTTATTGCTCACACAACAGCTCTCCTAGGTTCAGAAGACGCTTTCAGAATCCCAAAAGCTTTAATCACATGGAATCAAACGCCCTATATCTCACCTTTATACAAAGTTTTTATTAACTGTTAATCCTTGAATCGTTCGAATCTTCATATTAATATATTAGATGTCCAGAAAATCTAGCACCAATGCTCTTTTCTTTCCGCCCTTTCACGTTTCTTAAACTGTCCGTTTCTCTAATTTTACACACATATTACTCTCTCTGGGGCTATCACCCACACTACGGAAAATATAAATGTACAAAACTTACACAGTCACTATTAAAGGCCAAAAACACATACATACCAGGAAAAATTACGTTTGAAACACGTGAAAGGTGATTTTTATGTAATGTGGATACACTTACTATTCCATTTATAGTTCAAGGTACTATAACTAGGGTTTTGGCAAGCGGAAGTACAGAAACGGCATTCATTTCATTGTTTAAGAAATGCTGGTACATGTTGGATCCACATACATATTGCAGAAAGTAATACTTTATGGATCGATGTGGCTGATAATGGTATTTAAAAGGTTGCGAAATTAGGCTACAGTGATGTAATACATTTCTGTGTTAGAAATGAAACCTTTGTCAGAAATAGAAGAGAAACTTGCGACGTACTGAGTTTGGAAACAATTATTTCATGAGCATTTATATACGTTTGCGAACAGATTAACTTGAAATACTCGTGTGTTTGATAGCACATTTAGCACTGGTATAAGTTGATCACTCGCTTCACTGATTTGAGGTACCGAAAAGGAGCGAGGTGGTACACTGGTAAGACGTTTGTTTAGGACTAGGCTTCATGTGATTTCTCCAAATCACTTAAGGCAAATACCGGATTGAATCTTGTGAGATGACACGGCTGATTTTCTTCTGCTACCCGAGATTTTGCTCTCTCTCTAATGACAGTATAGTTGACGTGACGTTAAACCCAACTCTACGTTCCTTCCTTGTACCCTTGCCATACGTTCGGTGAACTGTCAATAGAAATTGTAGGTATAGCATCTTAGGGGCAAGGAATTTTGATCCCCGTTTAGGACTACGTGAAATCCGAATAAGCATCACAAGGGTTGTTTGTCAACAGTGCGCTTGGTTGATACCGCTGCCGCCTACGCAGTTAGCTCTCTTTCAGTAGTGGATTACTTGCTGCTACTTCCCTAGCTTTCGTAGAATGCCAAATGTCAGCGAACGGGAGGTGAAGCAAATACACTCTTGAGGGAAGGCTTTTCGAATTTTTACGATGTCTGTCAACTGATGACTAGAGCGACATTATTTAAGTATTTGATAAAATAGTACGTAAAGTTGGAACAGATCTCATATGCAACTCATGATTTCATCTGACTTTAATTTACAGTCTGGATACTTTAAATGAGAGCTCAATCTCTAATTTTGCAAACTATATGTGCAATTTCGGTGATAAATATCGATACAGCTGAGCTAGATAAAGAAACATCGGTTGTGTAATTCCGGTAGAAAGAAGTAATGAAGCACAGAAAGCTTCCCGTTACGAGATGATTATCCAAACACCGAAATAGCTTTGTGGATATTTATGACAATTCCAGTAAATGCATCATCCTGTCGAGTAAATTTCACGAAGTTCACTACTTAAATTAAAGTCGAGTATAGTTCTAGTAGATACTCACATTCAGTTACCTAGTCAACGGAATACGACACTGCTGCTAAATTTGCCATGAGTGTCACAAACAATGAGTTAACTTTGCTCGAAGCAAGGAAATGGAAAGTTGAAATTGTATTAAAAATTCATTCTTGCAAAGGAATATCTTCTGAACAATTAACTATATCATTTTGTATTTTATTAAAAAATAATTGATGCATATTAATAATTGATGACTATCAAATAAGTTCGGTTCTTTACTGTACGTCATACTAAAGTACACTAACTGCCATAAACAGTAAGTTACAGATTTTAACTTTTTTATAAAGTTCATACAACGTAATTTATTTATGATACGTAACTTGTTGCAAGAAATACTTCTTACTTCTGTAGTTCATTTAAGTAATATTTTTAATAGTGCTTTATTTTTATGAAACATACCTTGTAAATTACAAAGTTTCCTAAGAATATGTTGGAACTAATTGCTGAAAAATTGTATTCGTGTGAGGGGGGGGGGGATGGGGGGGGGGAATGGGGAGGTGAGGGCGACTTTGACAGTTGGGCCCAATGCCACATGTTCAGCTCGGTACGGATATGGCTATGAGACATCAGTAACTGACAGAGGAGTTTCGTAATTGACTTAACAATACAAATCGTATGGAATTATTGTAAATCTATGGTCCTCTTCGTACAGGTATAACCCCTTACAGAGGACGCGCCATTAAAATGTCGTTGTTAAACGATAAATTAATAGAGAAATCAATGGAAAGCCGGTGCAGATTATTTAGGTGACCAAACGCAACAAATATTGACACATCCATTAGGCGACGAAAGCTCCCCTAGCGGCCGGGGTTGAAACAGGCGGTGTGGAGCGGCGTGGGGTCTGTGACGTCGAGCGTCCAGCGGCGCTGGGGCCGTCACAGCTGCAACCTCTGTTTAGCCGCTAATAAATTGATTCAGATATCTCGGTCATCCGTGTGAGTACCCGTAATACGCGGCATGGGGCGCTAATGGACAAAACGCGCTCATTTGTCTCCGTCGGTTACACGTGATGAAACCGTAGGGAGCCAGCAGTGCGAAGGGGCAGACCATTTGTCTCTGTCTTTCTGTGTGTGTGTGTGTGTGTGTGTGTGTGTGTGTGTGTGTGTGTGAATGTTATTTGCGACATCAAACATTGGATGGACAGAATTGTCGACAGCCACGGCAGCAAATTCCTTCTTTTTAAGAGGACAAGAAGCAACGGTATTAAGGGAGACAATGTCTGACAGCTCATTACTGCTCTACTCCACATAGCGCTTTCGGAGGTCGTACACAGAAGCTCTACCATATCTAAATTTCTTGTCATCCGACAAACTGCATCAGGACCTACAGTGTAATCTGTTATATAGGTAAAGCATATGTGTGTGTGTGTGTGTCTGGGATGTCGTCCAAAACCTCTGGGTCGATTTCAACTTAATTTGGGACAGAAACAGCAGGCTTCACAAGTGCCAGCACTGTTTATAAATCCCCAGCTCCAATAGAATTAGAGATGTGGCAAAAACAGGCTTCTTCCAACCTCTAATAGACTGCCCTACATGAGAGGTGTGTTGTGTGGGAACAATATTTTCCTGTCAAATGAACTTCCTATTTAGGGCAGTCTACACGTCAGGGGCAATGAACGGTTTCGTGGGCCAGATATATAGACTGCCCTGAATGACATGTGGATTTTGTTGCAGTAGTAGTGGCCAGCTTTTGCAAACTGCCTCACATATCAGCCTGTACATCAGGGGCAAATAAATGATTTTGGGCTCCTGATATGTAGCGTATCCTGAATGAAATGCATGTTGTGGAAGCAGTATGGGCCAGCTTTATTGAGATGCATTGCAGGGGCTGATGACCGTGACCAGAGAAAGGCTGAGATGGATAGAGTAGAATATGGACAGAATGAGAGAGAGGAGGAAATGGACAGTGATTGGCGAGGAGAAGAAGATCCATGAGGCAGATGGAATGTCTAGAGGAATAGTGGCCAGGTGGAAAAGGAAGGACGGGAAATGGAGATAGAGAGAGGGGAGCAGGAAATGGTTAGAGGGAAGGGGGAAGAATATGCGGTCTGAGAGAGACCGAGAGAGAGAGAGAGAGAGAGAGAGAGAGGGTGGAAGAAAGGGACACAGAGAGGGGAGTTGGATGGCTGAGGTGCAGAGAGAGGTGGAAAGAAATGGACAAAGAGAGAAGGAGAAAGTGGGGTGTTCAAAATACAAGGGTTGGAACTTTAATAGTGGCAACTATTTATTCCCAGTTCGTACAAAATATATATGTGTTTCAAAGTCTTACGGATCTTCAAAGTAGTCACCAGCATTGTGTATAACGCGTTGCCAGCGATGTGGAAGTCTTAGGATACTCTTAGCAGTGCTATTTGTGCTGACAGTTCGAGCGGCGCTGTCTGCTGCCCGACGAATTTGTAGCAGTTCTGAAGCGAATGCCGTGAAGTGTTTCCTTCAGTATAGAAATCGGGTTGAACTTACGAGGACTTAAATCAGGTGTGGTGCAGTACGTGGTATAGCACTTAGCAGCCCCATCAATCAAACAAATCAGTAACAGCTTGCACTGTACGTGCTTGAGCATAGTCCAGCAAAATAATGGTGAGGTCCTATATAAAGTCTGTCTTTATGCTGTTCATATTTGGAACACAACCTGCGACCAGCTTAGAAACAGAAGTGATGACACTTTCTGCAGGACCTGATCATCATTTAGCAGGACAATTCTCAAGCATGTACAGTGCAAGCTGTTACTGATTTGTTTGACTGATGGGGCTGCTAAGTGCTATATCACGTACTGCACCACACCTGATTTAAGTCCTCGTAAGTTCAACCCGATTTCTGTACTGAAGGAAACACATCACGGCATTCGCTTTAGAACTGCTACAAATTTGTCGGGCAATAGACTGAACTATCAACACAACTGGCACTCCTAAGAGCATCTTCAGAAGTCCACATCGCTGGCTACGCGTTATACACAATGCTGGTGAGTACTTTCAAGGTCAGTAAAAGCTTGAAACACGTATCTATTACGTACGAGCTATAAATAAATAGCTGTTACTATTAAAGTTCCAACCCTCGTACATGTCGACATATATGCAGACGAGGCTGTGGGAAAAGGCTAGTCCAATACATAAAAATGAATATATTTTTCGCTCCTGTGTGCTCCTATACCATTCATCTGATTACTATGAAACTTTCATGAGCTCAAGCCTGTGAAGGTGTCTCTGAGGGTGCGAAGTCATAGGAGTGCGAGCGAAAATGAGGTGACGGAGAAGTATCGAAGCATCACTTAGGAACGTCTGAAGGAATTTCAAGTTTTTTATACCTGATGAAATATTTGTGCAATTACTTCCACTAGCAGCGTGAGTGGGAATGGGAAGACGAGACCTGTAAATTTATTGTGTAAAGTCTGATATTGCTATCAAATTACACTTTTCGATATCACTATACTTATTGGTAACAGTCGCGACGGTATGTAACACATGGAGCCGGCCGCGATGGCCGAGCGGTTCTAGGCGCTTCAGTCCGGAACCACGCGACTGCTACGGTCGCAGGTTCGAATCCTGACTCCTAGACTTAGAACTACTTAAACCTAACTAACCTAAGGACATCACACACATTCGTGCCCGAGGCAGGATTCGAACCTGCGACCGGAGCGGTCTCATGGTTCCAGACTGTAGCGCCTAGAACCGCACGGTCACTCCCGCCGGCTCAAAATGAAATATTATCCCTTTGAAGTAGAAGCAGTACCTAAAACAAGCGGCATTTGTGGACTCTTCAAAGAAGATGGAAACTGTTTTATCTGATTTTAATGTGGTGTCCACTAATTTTCGGCAATTCAAGGGTATTTGTATAGGTGCAACGGTGACCTGAGTAGGATGGCGAGAGTGCGGGCAAGTGAAGGTATTTACAGATGAGTATACGCATACTCAATGTATGGAATAAAGACGGGCGTACCTATATAGGTTTGTAAAAGCCGTTAGCCAGTCTTGGTGGTCGGTGATCTGAAGTTAATTTTTATTTCGGAACAAAGAAAAAAAGGTACAGAAGTGGAATGACGTCTCTTGCAGCTGGAACCCAGGGCCAGGCAGAGCGTCCATCCGGGAACCAACACTTCGGGCGGCGAACAGCAGGTAGCAGATGATATCACTACAACACTCTCTACTGGCTACGCACACAGCTGGTGCATAGCGGGCAGGTTGTCATCAGATCAGTAACCACAGGAACAGACAACTTCCGGTCAAGCGTCGACCCCATTTGCCACGTAGCACACAATGAATTGTACTTGATCAATGCAAGAACATATTAAAATGAAAAAAAATCGAAATAAATATCATACTGGCCAGGCGATATACACACCCCTTGATTACTCTCATTAAACAAGTATAACATTTCCTATAATTTGAGCCTGACCGCTCATAGTGATTATAAGTGACATTATAAAGTGCACTTTAAAATATGAAAGTAGTTTCAAAATGTTCGAAGAAATGTAGCGATGACGTTTCTAAGAAATGACGATACAGTTTTCTCAACATCGTCTCATCTAACAACCAACGGATATTTACTTTATTATTGACTCACCTGAAACAGTACTTCATTGTGAAATGACCACGTTTGTCACATAAGAATATCTTTTGTCCAGGACGATGGTAATTTGCAATATTGCGGCGCAGTGTTAGTCTGAGCTAACTAAGAACGAATCACCGCATGTCCTCACTTCTGCCAATATTACATCACGTACCTTCCAAATCTGACGTAGATTTTCATCTATTACCTCCCAAATTTGACGTAAATTCTCTTTCGTAATTTGAGATTCTAGGATACTTGGAAGATAGTGTTAAATTTGGTGTCTTGGCTTCCCTGTATTTCAGGAAACACTGTAGCCATTGAAATAAAAATTTTACAGGACATTAAACTGTATGTTCTGAGTCTGCTGAACTACAATAACAGCATTTCAGCTACTGATTTCGGAACTACAATTTTTTAATCACACGGTTAAATTTTGTGTACTTTTTTGTACGTTATGCTGAATTATTTTAATTATAAATAAGTTTATGTTCCTCTTTTAGCCCAGTAGATTCAGGATATGTATGTTATTACTCCCTGAAAATTTGAATAATCTACTCGAAGTGGTATCTGAGATTTTGGGAAAAATGCAACAGTAAATTTTCAGAAATGGCTTCTACAGTTTCAAAAGACTGTAACTCATTTAATATATGCTTATTTTTTTATTTTTAGTGACTCAGAAGCAGCCTGCACAGTACTGTATATCATCCTCTTCACCTTTTTCATGTTTTTCTTCTTTTCTTTTTTCTGCACTCCTTAGTGGCCAACTGTGCTGCATACTCTGCATTAGTAGTGCTAACCTTGTCCATCCGTTCAAGTTCTCTGATGCTGATTGCTTCTGGACTAATTTCCAATGTTGCCATCATTAAAAGTAATAACAGCATCACTAACGCCACCCCCCTTCACTTTAGTGTCTTCATTCCAACAGAAAACATTTTTGGGTAAGCGAGTCCAAATATGATTATTGAACGACTCATTAGGATTTTGAGTCTGACCATGCAGACACTCCTTCAGTAATTCAGGATTTCCCAGATCTCTATAAACAGGTTTTATGGTATCCATGACGGCTGCTGGGATGGAATGTCTATAGCTGTATGAACTGTTTGAGTACTGGGCATTGCGGTAATTGCACCAAGAATCAGGTCCAGGAGGGCAAAGGTGGTGTACTGGTTTTCCATCAGCTGACAGTCTGTGGAAGAAGGTAGCCCGTACTGTCTGCTTCATTTTCAACAAATCCCCAGTATTATTTCTAATGCCCATCCCATAATACTGCTTTAGTTCATCAATTATTTTATCTGTCAGCCAGCCTTTTATGGTTTTACGATCAGAAAGTTTCTTGTCTCTCAAACTTTGTTTCAGCTTTCTCACCTGGTGCCCGTCCTCTTCTGGACATGACCAACACTGATATACCTTATAACACAGCAATCCACAGCATTCTATATAAAAAGTTATCGATTTTACTACATCTTGAAGTAATGCACGTAAAAATGTCAACATTTCCAACTGGTGTAGATTATATTTAAAAAATAAAATAAAATACTTTCCATGTGAGTTTATAAGCGATATACATATACATATATATATATATATATATATATATATATATATATATATATATATATATATATATCATTTGTAGACTTAGAGAAAGCTTTTGACAATGTTGACTGGAATACTCTCTTTCAAATTCTAAAGGTGGCAGGGGTAAAATACAGGGAGCGAAAGGCTATTTACAATTTTTATAGAAACCAGATGGCAGTTATAAGAGTCGAGGGGTATGAAAGGGAAGCAGTGATTGGGAAGGGAGTCAGACAGGGTTGTAGTCTCTCCCCGATGATATTCAATCTGTATATTGAGCAAGCAGTGAAGGAAACAAAAGAAAAATTCGGAGTAGGTATTAAAATCCATGGAGAAGAAATAAAAACTTTGAGGTTCGCCGATGACGTTGTAATTCTGTCAGAGGCAGCAAAGGACTTGGAAAAGCAGTTGAACGGAATGGACAGTGTCTTGAAAGGAGGATATAAGATGAACATCAACAAAAACAAAACGAAGATAATGGAATGTAGTCGAATTAAGTCGGGTGATGCTGAGGGAATTAGATTAGGAAATGAGAAAGTAGTAAAGGAGTTTTGCTATTTTGGGAGCAAAACAACTGATAATGGTCGAAGTAGAGAGGATATAAAATGTAGACTGGCAATGGCAAGGAAAGCGTTTCTGAAGAAGAGAAATTTGTTAACATCGAGTATAGATCTAAGTGTCAGGAAGTGGTTTCTGAAAGTATTTGTATGGAGTGTAGCCATGTATGGAAGTGAAACATGGACGATAAATAGTTTGGACAAGAAGAGAATAGAAGCTTTTGAAATGTGGTGCTACAGAAGAATGCTGAAGATTAGATGTGTAGATCACATAACTAATGAGGAGGCATTCAAATGGTTCAAATGGCTCTGAGCACTATGGGACTTAACATCTATGGTCATCAGTCCCCTAGAACTTAGAACTACTTAAACCGAACTAACCTAAGGACAGCACACAACACCCAACCATCACGAGGCAGAGAAAATCCCTGACCCCGCCGGGAATCGAACCCGGGAACCCGGGCGTGGGAAGCGAGAACGCTACCGCACGACCGCGAGATGCGGGTGAGGAGGCATTGAATAAAATTGGGGAGAAGAGGAGTTTGTGGCACAGGTTGACAAGAAGAAGGGACCGGTTGGTAGGACATGTTCTGAGGCATCAAGGGATCACAAATTTAACGTTGGAGGGCAGCATTGAGGGCAAAAATCGTAGAGGGAGACCAAGAGATGAATACACTAAGCAGATTCGGAAGGATGTAGGTTGCAGTAAGTACTGGGAGATGAAGAAGCTTGCACAGGGTAGAGTAGCATGGAGAGCTGCATCAAACCAGTCTCAGGACTGAAGACCACAACAACAACATCATTCGGAAAATTGTAAATTTTATAATGAGATAAAATTCCGAAAATGTGAAAAAAAGTTTTCCCATTCTCTCTATTTTAAATATTTGTGTTTCTATGTCACTCAGTGCATATTTTATATATGCCAAGAATTTTGTTTTCTGCTGAAATTCTGAGACCATATCTATGTCCTGTTTTTACCAGAAGGTGTATTTAACTGTTTCTTTCGGATTTTCTGGAAGTATTGCAAATACATGAGCGAAAACCAGAAAGTTTATCTTAATTCTATTTCTTTTCCTTCCTAGCAATATTGAATCAATATTATGATTATGACTATTATTATCACCATTGTTATCATCAGTAGCGATCCCTCATGTAGTATGCACATTGTAATGTTGATTCATTTAACAAAATCAGGTGAGCCGTTAGAGAACGCGTGAAGGCCCTCATATCGGCAAGTGAACCACATTGACTTGACTGAAGTGTGGGATACCTCTTAATATAGTGTGGGATCTCCTTTCACTCAGCGCAGTGCGGCAGCACGACGTGGCATGAACTCAACATGTTGTTCGAAGTCCACTACAGAAGTAATGAGCCATGCTATTTCTATATCCGTCCTTAATTTCGGAAGTGTTGCCAGTGTAGATTTTGTGAACGAACTGACCTCTCTATTATGATCCATAAATATTCGATGTGATTCATATTGGGTAATCTGGACGTCCAAATCGCTCGTATAGTCCAGAATGTTTTTCAAACCAATGACAAGCAAATTTCACCCTGTGTCATGGCACATTATCGTCGATGAGAATTCCATTCGTGTTTGGGAACATAAAGTCCGCGAATGGCTTAAAATGCTTTGCAAGTAGCCGAACATAACCATTTCCACCAGATGACCCAGTATAGTCATTGTAAACACACCTCACACCATTATAAAGACACCACCAGCTAGCACAGTGCCTTGTTGATAACTGGAGTCCATGTCTTTGTGGAGTCTGCGCCTCACTAGAACCCCATCATCACCTCTTACCAACTCAAATCAGGACATCTGACCAGGCCACGTTTCTCCAGTCTTCTAGAGTCCAACAGACAAGGTCACCAGCCCAGGAGAGGCGTCACAGGCAATATCTTGCTGTTAGCAAAGGCACTTGTGTCGGTCGTCTGCTGCTATAGCCCACTGACGACAAATGGCCAAACTGTCATAACGGATAAGTTCGTCGCGTGTTCTCCATTGATTTCTGCGGATATTTCACGCAGTGTTGCTTGTCTACCAGCAGTGACAACTCTACACAAACGCCGTTGCTCTTTGTTGTTAACTTAAGGCCCACGGCCACTGCGTTGTCCGTGGTGGGAGATAATGCCTGAAATGTGGTATTCTCTGCACGCTCTTGAGACCATGGATCTCGGAATAATGAATTCCCTAACGATCTCCGAAATGGAAGGTCCCATGTGTCTAGGTCCAACTACCATTTCGTGCTCAAAATGACAGTTCCGCCACAGCACTTTCCCTTCGTACCTTAGGTACTCGATACTACCGCCATCTGTAAATGTGCATGTCGGTATCCCACGACTTTTGTCACCTCAGTGTAAATGCGTCAATAAATTAAGTCAGTAAATAATATTTCAGTTACTGTTGTTGGGAATCGTGTGCGGAAGACCAGCCGGAAGGTACAAAACTGCACAGAATCGACCGGAAAGGGTGCAGCTCGGCGAATAGGCCGTGCTGTGCGGCCTGAGTCGGTAGGTGCGAGTGAAATCAGCGCTGTCCGGATTTATGCCCGGTATTAGCGCGCCGACGCCAGTCGCCAACTTTATCGGCTGCTCTGCGCTCCACTGTGCTGCTGCTTCCCCCGACACCACAGCTCTCCTCCCCCTCTCCCCCCACCCCCGACACTACCCGCCCGCCTACCACCCTTGCTCAAATAATCCCAGCATTACCACCGCCCCCGCTAAATCACATTGTCATACTTGTTGTAATTCTCTGGCTACATCACTGGACGGAGCATCATTTAGGCTCTGTCCGCCGTCCTTATCGCGCCTACGGTGATTATCTCGTCGACTCTCCTGTCTAACGCTTAAATGATAGCGAAGCTGCCGCTGGAAAGGGCAACAACGCGTTTGCAGATGCGTACGCGTTATGCTGCGAAAGCTGGATACAGCTAAAATAACGCGGTGTTTCATTTCCGAAGGTGACGGCTACTGTACTAGGTAATCATTTAGATTGTTAGACAGTCAGTGCCAAAAAAAGGTAACGTTGTCCGTAGTAAGACATTATTTAAATAGCAACGCCCTGCTCTTCATTCCTCCACTACGCTATCGTAGCTGGTGCATTGGTGGGATAAGAAATACACATAGATGTCACGTGAAAGAACAACTCGTCTAAATGTCCGTAAGGTGGTAAAGCTTTCGGGTTAGTTGCAATGTACTCCTAGAAAACCCTTACTATTCCCTTATTTCTAGTTTCCTTACTCTTACATAAGCTAGTATTCTAGTTAGGTTAGTCAATATACAATGGCGGAAAAAAATCACAACACCAAAAAAATAATCAGTGTAGAGCAATGACATTTCTGGGATATCTTTGACTATTAACATAGTTAAATAAAAAACACTTCAAGATCACAGGTTAATGTAAATGTGAGATTAGCCATTGTATTGTGAAGTGCTTGTAAATTAACCAACAGGTTGCTGAATGTAAGCACACAGTGCCTGCATTCTGCTGCACAGTTTGTGGAATGCAGTTACATTTCAAAAATGGTTCAAATGGTTCGCAGCACTATGAGACATAACATCTGAGGTCAGCAGTCCCCTAGAACTTAGAACTACTTAAATCTAACTAACCTAAGGACATCACACACATCCATGCCCGAGGCAGGATTCGAACCTGCGAGCGTAGCGGTCGCTGGGTTCCAGACTGAAGCGCCTAGAACCGCTCGGTCACACCATCCGGCAGTTGCATTTCGTCGGTGAATACAGGGACGTTTAATGCTAATTGCGGATGTCGCCTGAGTTGTCGTCCGATGATATCCCATATGTGCTCGACTGGAGACAAATCCAGAGATCGAGTTGGCCAAAGCAACAAGCCTACACTCTGTTGTGCATGTTGGGTTACAACAGCGGTATGTTGGCATACCTTATGCTGTTGTAGACACTACCTGGAACGCTGTTCATGAATGGCAGTACAAGAGGTCGAATCATCAGATTTACGTACAAATTTGCAGTGAACGTACGTGGGATAACCAAGAGAGTGTTCCTGCTTTCATACGAACTCGTAACCAACACCAGTACGTCTAGCACGCAGTCAAGTTGGTTGCGGACCTTGATCTGGCCTCCTTCCAACTAACACACTGCCATCATTGGCACCGAGGCAGAACCAGCTTTCAGCAGAAAACACGACCGCGAGCATATTCTCCAACGAACTCTCGCCTGATACGACTGAAGTCGCAGATGGCGGCGGTTTGTGGTCAGTGGAATGCACGCTAAAGGAAGGTCTCCATTAAGTACTCAATTTGTAACAGCTCAGTGTCTCTCTGGTGCCACCTGCTAGAAAAAGGGCCGCTGATGCACTAGGATCTGCCAGAGCCACACCCGAACACGGTCTTCCGTCTTGGTAGCACCACGTGCCCTTCTGTAGCTGGCCGGCCGGTGTCGCTGAGCGGTTCTAGGCACTTCAGTCTGGAACCGCGCGACCGCTACGGTCGTAGGTTCGAATCCTACCTCGGGCATGAATGTGTGTGATGTCGTTAGGTTAGTTAGGTTTAAGTAGTTCTAAGTTCTAGGGGACTGATGACCTCAGATGTTAAGTCCCATTGTGCTCAGAGCCTTTTGAACCTTCTGCAGACCAGTCTTCTTGCGACCTTACGTTTCCGTGACCACCGCAACTAGGAACCATTTACAGTGGCTTCATCCCTGCCAAGTCTTTCTGCAACATCGTAGAGAAATCACCCCAGCGTCTCGTAGTCCTATTACACGAACCCATTCAAACTCAGTGAGGTGTTGATTACGGTATCTTTGTCATCTTAAGGACATTCCTGACTCACATCAACACACGAACTCCAATCTCAAAGGTAACTAACGCTCATGACTATTATAGCGTGTATTTAGAGCAAACCTGATCTTCATCCTCATATAGGCCCTACTCTTATGCGACTGGTACCATCTTTCGGATATAAAAACACGTCTATCAGCGTCGCACAACTATTTCTTGGTGTTGTGACCTTCCTTCAGTGTATAATCCACCTACGCTAAACTATTAATTTACGGGAAGTATGTAATATTGGCATCTAGAAAACTGTTGATACTCTCACGGTCAGTTGTTGACGTTTTGCCTGTTGCCTTCAGCATCGGAATCTTCGAGATACTTCTATTGGCGATTATCCTGACGTTTCATCTGAAAATGTGAATGACATTGTCAGCTGTTGACTTTCCATTACTGTTGATGAATAGTAGTCGAGCCTGCAACAGCAGTGTATTATATAATAGAGCTTTTCGTAGGTGATTTTCTGTAGCTGTTTGATAATGTGCAAAATGCATATTTGTGTCATCCGTTGTTCAGTTGTATGTTCCGATTATTACAATCATCTACACTATTTTTCTCATGAGAAATAATAGAAACCGGTAGAGAATAACCATATAATTGTACAGCTGATGCCACATGAACGGTTTTCTGAAAATCCATTATGTAAGTTACCCGTCGCGCCAATGTCTGAGAGATTTTTCCTGGTCCTTACCATCGTCGTTCTCCAATTGGTACCTGCAACGGTCGTCGTCTGCTGCACGGGAACCTAGGAAGTGTTTATTTCGAGACTTTTTTGTTTCCTTTTGAAACCATTGTCATGTTTGAGAATTTCTATGGATTCCCAGAACAACTGGGTGTGGCGCTGTTCTGCACAGCGAGAACCTCTAAGTCGGCGAATTTCATTATGTGGTTGTTTCACACAGCGCATGCTCTCCCACGGATGGTTTCTCTGTCTGTCCCAAATGAGCTGAAGATACGTGAACTTGTAGACCAGAGGAAGTACCAAAAGCTAAGCACAGATCCGATGCAGCGGGTCACACGGAATAGAAGTCGGTTGATCAGGGCGTCTTCTCTCTCTCAGCTTTTGTACTTGGGAATCGGCACATCGTAGAAGCCCCTAGCACCTCGGCTGTATGACACAGCACATCTCAACATTGCGAAAAGAAATAAAAGGCACGTGAGCCTCTATGACTCATATGACATATGCTGGCATGAGACATATAGACTCATAGCCTTTTCATTAATTTTATTAATATATTTCTGTGTTTAACAAAATAACTTTTATAAAACAGATCTGAAGACGGTCATTGCTGACCGAAACTGGTAGTCTGAGGACCTACATGTTTGCGGTCATAGACGTGAAATTAAAGAAATTTACTCTACATTTTCGGGTCAATGTTCCAGCTTGTATTTTATTGATGTTGACGACTGCTGTGTCTTCCACAGCTTTTGAACACTTGAAAATGACATAAGTAGAAATTGCAATCTTGGCAATTGTAATAAGTGGCACAGTTAACCGCAAATACTCTGTCATTAAAAAAAAAATTCTTTAAAACTGATTCCACAATAAACACATTGTGTTTTCCACAATAGCTTCCATGTGGTCATTCATATTTACTTCGCTACGGTCTGGTACTCAGAGATATCTTACCGTCTCACCAGCTGAAGACGTTGCCGTGCCGAATCTGCCGTTGCCTTGCGTCACACCGCATTGTTCAAGTCGGCCGTAGTCCAAGTGGGTTACGTTGCTTGGTCTTCCGCAAATCTTTCTTTGAAGCGCCAGATCGTCGTTGAATCCTTTTTCACTGATTCTTGCCATGGTCAATACTGTGTTCAGGTGGTGTGCAACGATTCATCGGAATGGAGCTTCCAATTTAACTGGCACTGCTGGCTGTGAATGTGGAACTGACGAGTAGTTGCCGTGAGAGGTGGACCGAACAGTGTAAAATCACCAACAACTCGTTACCAAAATTTGAATCTAAATCTTCTTGAACGTCAAAATCTTCGGAGGATTCAGGGGAAGAAAGTTTCCTTTCCCTTCTTCGGTTTTCACGACCTGTACTTTTTCTTTTTGCTGATTCCTGCTTGTTTTGCTTCTTCTGATGTGACTCTACAATAATATCTTAACAAGGCAAGCCCGTATAGGATAGCTGAACCTCGACAGGTGGCAATGCTTGGTTCTTTGAAAGGTATAGATCGAATTTCCTGATGTGATATGAAACGGTTATCGACCGCAGAAGCAGGGTCACACTGCCTAAATTATGCGTCGAAAATACTTTACCCAGTATGGCTCCAGGTCCATAATTAGATCCGGCATGGAGGCCATACTTGGAAAACAGCCTGAAATGTAGTTTCTTTTTTTTGTATGTCGATTCTTCTTATTGGAGGTTTGAGTTACTTCTGCTATTCACTTATGTAATGAAATGGAACATCCGCAGACGTCCTTACGATGTCATTTATTGTAAGGCTACCAGTATCAGTACTTCATTACACCATCAACTACCACCTGACTGGATTAACATTCAAGACAGAATGTTCGAAGGTATGAGTCAGAGTATTCGCTGAATCATATCTTTGGACGTTCTGTTTCGAATATTTCTCCTTTCAGCTGGTAGTTAATGGTTGGGCAACCATCGTTGTTACAGGTGGTCCGCGAAAACAAATGGTTGAAATGGCTCTGTGCACTATGGGACTTAACATCTGTCATCAGTCCCCTAGAACTTAGAACTACTTAAACCTAACTGACCTAAGGACATCACACACATCCATGTCCGAGGCAGGATTCGAACTTGTGACCGTAGCGGTAGTGCAGTTCAGACTGAAGCGCGTAGAATCGCTCGACCACATCGGCCGGCCCGCGAAAACAATTTCATAGATGTTGGCCGCTGATGATTAGTGTATACGATTATATTTAACCAAGTCAGTGTCAATTAAGGCCAGAAGATAGTGTACTGAAGCACCGAAACTAGTAGCCATATAATAAATAACATAGTAAGGGCGGTTGTAGGTGTTTCGTTTTATAAAATGAAACACAGACAGTGCTGATTCACAAAGGTACCGAGGATAACAAATCCAAGCTAAAGGAAAAAATGCCGCCCTTCTGGGACTGAAAAGCTGGTTTCCCAATATTTATAACTCACTGTGAAAATCATTCTGTAACTAAAACGTACCACAAACTCACCTCTGTTCTGAAAGAAAACACGAGATTCAAGACTGTTTTTGTTCCACGACACTGCTTGACTTACCACCGCCGTCTGGAGATGATCGTGCTAATACCATGTGAGTGCGCCACTTGCTGGCGAGCTTAGATACGGTGGCCGTGTTTGGATAAGAAATCTAGTCTGATTTTAGCTATTGAAGAAGAATGGGCTCCTCCACAGATATACAGACATTTGATTGACAGTATCCCCAGCAGAATTCAAACCGCCATCAAATGGAATGCTGGGTACTCCACATATTAGTGTTCACTGATAGATGTTCGGATACTTTAGGATAGGTAGCGTATTGTGAAAAGCGAGGATCAATAAGAGTCGCTAGCTACAATTTCAAAATTACCTTCACATCCACAGATTTCGTCCCATAAGAACAAAGTTGGACAGTGCTTCAACGTCATATGGAAACTGGATGTAGGTCCTAACTCCCATCTTGCAGATCCCTCTGTGCATCTCCTTCTCTCTCCTATATTTACCTCCTTCCCCTCCCCCTCCGTCTGTTAGCTCTTCTACCTATTTCTCTCTACCTCCTCCTCCCTCCTCTCTCTATCCATTTCCAGCTTCCACCCCTCTATATCCTCCCACCTAACCTCCCTGACCATTTTCTCTTCGCCCTACCATTGACGTCGAAACTCCTTTATTGTTTTAGCCAACGAAACCCTGATTAGGTGTTGAAATCGCTTAAAATAAGTGGGTAAATCGGTTAGCATCATAGACATACAGTGTATGAGAGAGGCTCTCCTCGTATGTTTATTTACCATATATATTAAAAAATAAGCAGCCTATGTATACATAAAAATTTGAAGTTGATCGGTCAAGAAATTTTTGAGGATATTGTCAACGTTTTCCCGTAATACAGTACACACACACACACACACACAGGCACACACACACACACACACACACACACACACACAAATATATATATATATATATATATATATATATATATATATATATATATATATATATATATATTAAATCGCCTGTGTCCATCTGTACGTCTAGATACTAAAAATGTGCTACCTATCTCTGATACAACATTTATTAGGGTATCACGTAACCATCTGAAGGAGATTTTTACTAACAATGTTTCCTCTTTATGTAGTTCACGTATAGCTTTATTCCGTATATATTAAAATACGTATCATTTCTCTATCTCTATATCTATTACAGTATCGTGAGAAAATTTGAAGTAACTAGCTCAGGAACTTTTCTAAATTTCTGCTAATAACCTTTCCCATTTGTATAGTATGTATGAACTATATACCACGTATATTTAAAAAAAAGTGTAGCCTATGTCCATACGAATGTTTATCAGAGTATTGTGTAAAAATCTGACGGAAATCGGTCATTTATACACTGATCTCACAAATGTCATGGGATAGCGATCTGCAATTATACACATGGCGGTGGTATCGCCTACACGAAGTATAGAAGACCACTGCATTGGTGGAGGTGACATTTGCGCTCAGATGGTTCATATGCAAAGGTTTCCTTCGTCGTTATGGCTGCGCGACTAAAATTAACAGACTTTGAACCAGTTATGGTAATTCAAACTAGACAAATGGGACAGTCCATTTCGGAAAACGTTAGGGAATTCATTATTCCGAGGTCCAAAGCGTCAAGAATGTGCCGAGAATACCACATTTCAGGCATTACCTCTCACCACGGACAACCCAGTGTTCGACGGCCTTCACTTACCGATTGAGATCAACGCTGTTTGTATAGATTCGTCAGTGCTAACAGAAAAGAACAATGAGTGAAATACCGCTGGAGAGTGTGGGAAGTACGACGAACGCATCCGTTACGACAGTACCGCGGAATCTGAGGTTAGAGGGCTATGGCAGCAGACGACCGATGCGAGTGCCTCTCCTAAAAGCACGACGTCGCCTGCAGCGCCTATCCTAGGCATCTGACCATTCCGAGTGGGCCACAGACGACTGGAAAACCGTGGCCTCGTAAGATGAGACCCGATTTCAGTTGGTAAGAGTTGATGGTAGGGTTCGAGTGTGGCGCAGATCCCACGAAGCCCTGGACCCAGGTTGTCAACAAGGAACTGTGCGTACTGGTGGCGGCTACATAGTGGTATGTGCTATATTTACATGGGTTGAACTGGGTCCTCTGGTACAGCTGAACTGATTATTGGTTGGAGAGAGTTCTGTTCAGCTACTTGGAGACCATTTGCAACTACTCAATAACTTCACGCTCCCAAAAAAGCATAGAATTATCCCCGGGCCACAATTGTTCGCGATTGGTCTGAAGAACATTCTGGATAACTCGAGCGAATAATTTGGCCACCCGGATCACCCGACGTGAACCTTATCGAACGTTTATTTCTTTATTTATTTACTAAAATCACAGATTCATGATGATGTTTGATTTGTGGGACTCTCACCTGCGCGGTCATCAGCGCTTATACATGGTCTCAATCTTTACATTGTCCAATCAAGCTTCTTTCACGAATGATGAAGATGAAATGATGAGGACAACACAAACACCCAGTCCCCGAGCAAAGTAAATTCCTAACCCAGCCGGGAATTGAAACCGCAACCCCGTGATCCAAAGGCAGGAAAGCTAGCCACTACACCACGAGCTGCGGACAAAATTACAGTGTGACCCACCACCTTGGTAATTATAGTGGGTCATCTGCTACTACAAACTAGACAATTTTCATAATTTTAGAACATTTGTCTTCTTATGTAATTACATAGTTAATAAAAAAACAAGATACATCAAGTACAGTTGCAGAAAAACAGATTTTCCTATACTCTTAAGAAGAAAATAATACACGAAAACAAAGATTTAGATGGCAAAAGAGGTCCCTTTACCCAGCTATTTCAAGTAGCAGGGCTTTGGAAAACACTTAGAGTTTGTCTCTTCTGGGTTAGCATATTCTGTTGTAATGTATCTACTTCTATATTTATGTATGTTGTGGTATTAACGACGTGATATGTTATAAGATATAACAGTAGTATTTGTTACTATAATAGCTTCCTCCCACCCCATGAACCATGGACCTTGCCGTTGATGGGGAGGCTTGCGTGCCTCAGCGATACAGATAGCCGTACCGTACGTGCAACCACAACGCAGGGGTATCTGTTGAGAGGTCAGACAAACGTGTGGTTCCTGAAAAGGGGCAGCAGCCTTTTCAGTATTTGCAAGGGCAACAGTCTGGATGATTGATTGATCTGGCCTTGTAACACTAACCAAAACGGCCTTGCTGTGCTGGTACTGCGAACGGCTGAAAGCAATGGAAAACTACGGCCGTAATTTTTCCCGAGGGCATGCAGCATTACTGTATGGTTAAATGATGATGGTGTCCTCTTGGGTAAAATATTCCGGAGGTAAAATAGTCCCCCATTCGGATCTCCGGGCAGGGACTACTCAAGAGGATGTCGTTATCAGGAGAAAGAAAACTGGTGTTCTACGGATCCGAGCGTGGAATGTCAGATCCCTTAATCGGGCAGGTCGGTTAGAAAATTTAAAAAGGGAAATGGATAGGTTAAAGTTAGGTATAGTGGGAATTAGTGAAGTTCGGTGGCAGGGGGAACAATACTTCTGGTCAGGTGACTACAGGGCTATAAACACAAAATCAAATAGGGGTAATGCAGGAGTAGGTTTAATAATGAATAGGAAATAGGAATGCGGGTAAACTACTACAAACAGCATAGTGAACTCATTATTGTGGCAAAGATAGATACGAAGCCCACGCCTACTACAGTAATACAAGTTTATATGCCAACTAGCTCCGCAGATGAAGAAATTGAAGAAATGTATGATGAAATAAAATAAATTATTTAGATAGTGAAGGGTGACGAAAATTTAATAGTCATGGGTGACTGGAATTCGGTAGTAGGAAAAGGGAGAGAAGGAAATGTAGTAGGTGAATATGGATTGGGGCTATGAAATGAAAGAGGAAGCCGCCTGGTAGAATTTTGCACAGAGCATAAATTAATCATAGCCAACACTTACTTCAAGAATCATAAAAGAAGGTTGTATACATGGAAGAATCCTGGAGATACTAAAAGGCATCATATAGATTATATAAAGGTAAGACAGAGATTTACGAACCTGGTTTTAATTGTAAGACATTTCCAGGAGCAGATGTGCACTCTGACCACAATCTATCGGTTATGATCTGTAGATTAAAACTGAAGAAACTGCAAAAAGGTGGGAATTTAAGGAGATGGGACCTGGATAAACTGACTAAACCAGAGGTTGTACAGAGTTTCAGGGAGAGCATAAGGGAACAATTGACAGGAATGGGGGAAAGAAATACAATAGAAGAAGAATGGGTAGCTCTGAGGGATGAGGTAGTGAAGGCAGCAGAGGATCAAGTAGGTAAAAAGACGAGGGCTAGTAGAAATCCTTGGGTAACAGAAGATATACTGAATTTAATTGATGAAAGGAGAAAATTTAAAAATGCAGTAAGTGAAGCAGGCAAAAAGGAATACAAACGTCTCAAAAATGAGATCGACAGGAAGTGCAAAATGGCTAAGCAGGGATGGCTAGAGGACAAATGTATGGATGTAGAAGCGAGTATTACTAGGGGTAAGATAGATACTGCCTACAGGAAAATTAAAGATACCTTTGGAGATAAGAGAACCACCTGCATGAATATTAGGAGCTCAGATGGAAACCCAGTTCTAAGCAAAGAAGGGAAAGCAGAAAGGTGGAAGGAGTATATAGAGGGTCTATAAGAGGGCGATGTACTTGAGGACAAAATTATGGAAATGGAAGAGGATGTAGATGAAGATGAAATGGGAAATACGATACTGCGTGAAGAGTTTGACAGAGCACTGAAAGACCTGAGTCGAAACAAGGCCCGCGGAGTAGACAACATTCCATTAGAACTGCTGACGGCCTTGGGAGAGCCAGTCCTGACAAAACTCTACCATCTGGTGAGCAAGATGTATGAAACAGGCGAAATATCCTCAGACTTCAGGAAGAATATAATAATTCCAATCCCAAAGAAAGCAGGTGTTGACAGAAGTGAAAATTGCCGAACGATCAGTTTAATAAGTCACAGCTGCAAAATACTAACGCGAATTCCTTACAGACGAATGGAAAAACTGGTAGAAGCCGACTTCGGGGATGATCAGTTTGGATTCCGTGGAAATGTTGGAACACGTGAGGCAATACTGAACCTACCACTTATCTTAAGGAAGGGCAAACCTACGTTTCTAGCATTTGTAGATATAGAGAAAGCTTTTGAAAATGTTGACTGAAATACTCTCTTTCAAATTCTGAAGGTGGAAGGGGTAAAATACAGGAAGCGGAAGGCTATTTACAATTTGTACAGAAACCAGATGGCAGTTATAAGAGTTGAGGGGCATAAAAGGGAAGCAGTGGTTGAGAAGGGAGTGAGACAGGGTTGTAGCCTCTCCTCAATGTTATTCTATCTGTATATTGAGCAAGCAGTGAAGGAAACAAAAGAAAAATTCTGAGTAGGTATTAAAATCCATGGAGAAGAAATAAAAACTTTGAGGTTCGCCGATGACATTTTAATTCTGTCAGAGACTGCAAAGGACTTGGAAGAGCAGTTGAACGGAATGGATAGTGTCTTGAAAGGAGGATATGAGATGAATATCAACAAAAGGAAAACGAGGATAATGGAATGTAGTCGAATTAAGTCGGGTGATGCTGAGGAAATTAGATTAGGAAATAAGAAAGTAGTAAAGGAGTTTTGCTATTTGGGGAGCAAAATAACTGATGATGGTCGAAGTAGAGAGGATATAAAATGTAGACTGGCAATGGCAAGGAAGCGTTTCTGAACAAGAGAAATTTGTTAACATCGAGTATAGATGTAAGTGTCAGGAAGTCGTTTTTGAAAGTATTTGTATGGAGTGTTGCCATGTATAGAAGTGAAACATGGACGATAAATAGTTTGGAAAAAAAGAGAATAGAAGCTTTTGAAATGTGGTGCTGCAGAAGAATGCTGAAGATTAGATGGGTAGATCACATAACTAATGAGGAAGTATTGAATAGGATTGGGGAGAAGAGGAGTTTGTGGCACAACTTGACTAGAAGAAGGGATCGGTTGGTAGGACATGTTCTGAGGCATCAAGGGATCACCAATTTAGTATTGGAGGGTAGCGTGGAGGGTAAAAATCGTAGAGGGAGACCAAGAGATGAATACACTAAGCAGATTCAGAAGGATGTAGGTTGCGGTAGGTACTGGGAGATGAAGAAGCTTGCACGGGATAGAGTGGCATGGAGAGTTGCATCAAACCAGTCTCAGGACTGAAGACCACAACAACAACAACAACAATAGCTTCCTCTAGTTAACCGCGCCGTATGCGGTAGAGCAGCCACGAGAGGTGACGGTGAACCTTGTGTCCCAGAAGGGCGCTTCTTATCTATGTTGTGCGCCTAGGTTCGTGTGTTTATGCATAATTATACTGCATATCTATTTTTATGCACAATTTTATAAAACTCACATTATTTTACAATTCGCATCTTATGCAGTTCACAAATTACACATTTACATCTTTGAAAATAATGACCCAAAAAAGTAAATAATTATGTAAGTCTGCATGCTTTCGTGGCCGTTGTCATTAAAGTTAAAATCTTCTAGGTAGTCAAGCTGCAACATATCTCCTTCTAAAATAATCGACGTTTCGACTCCTCTGCTGGGATCATCTTCAGAATGTTTCGGTGTCCACTATTGCTAGAACACTGTCAGAGACCAGAGACGCGTTCTCTTATAAAAGGTACTTTTCCCGTGTTTGTGTTGGAGAAGGGGGGCTATTGGTTAAAATTGTTGTGGGTACCACTGATGGGCCTTGGTCATAGTCTTCTGTTCCCGCGCTGATGCAGAAGAAGGGACATTATTGGCTAAACTCTTGTGAATGCTATTGGTGGCCTATCCTCATTGGATAGAAAGACAGTATTCTGCACTTACGCTGGAGAAGGGTTCACCTCAAAATCTAATTTACCTTGGAGTCTGAGAGCGAGGTCGGTATCCTGTTCCTAGGTGTGTATACCGAAGATCTGGTAAAACACTAGCTCACAGAGTGTATAGAAAGCCGACCAACGTAAACAGTTAATCTAACTTGATTCTTACAAAGAAGAAGACAGCAACCTGCCACTATTAATAATACTATTTATTTAAATAAATAGCACCGTAATAGGTTAAGAACTGACAAGTTCATCATTAGACGGCTGATCACAAGATTCACAAGATGCGCTTTACATAATCGTCAGTTTACGATTTTTTTCTCCCACTGTAGCGAAATATTCTTGGTGTGTTGGTGCCCTTCGGTAGAAAACAATGTTAAAATCGCCCTATGTCAACATAACTAACCTCCAACCGATGTAATACTGAGGAAACAAATATGTGAGGTTATGTACCTACATCGAAAATTCGGCGAAATTTTGTTGCAAAGTTGCAGGATTGTATTTTTGAAATATTGCAAAGTGTATGCAGAACTTACATGATTTGTGTATCACCATATTGTGCAAAGCACCACACACATACACACACAAAAGTATTTGCCACACGTAAAGCTGACACAAAGATGGCGGTTTCACAAGTGCAACAGTGCCAGAGATGTTCTCTCTCAGAAATATTACAAGATATGGATTACTTTGATTTCACAGTATGAATGAATATAAAGAATAAATATAACGTCATGAACAATTAAAACACAGAGATAAACCTTATATTATGAGCATATAATATTACAGATGGAGTTGACAGATGTAGTAACCAGTTTGCGTGAATGATTCTTACATGGTATTAAGTAAATGCTTTGCTGTATACAGGGAACAACATTGAGATGAGATAAAATGAATAATATGACAGTAGAAATTATATTAACATAGTATGGCGCACTGAAATTTTGAATCAGTTTTACAGTTGCTATAATGTATAACTGAGAAAGCACCTGTATTTTGGTGTAAAACAGTGCCAAAGAATTTCATGTATTACAATATATATATTGCTTTGATCTGACAGTGGAATTTCTTACAATGAATCACGGTAACATTACAAGCATTTATGTTACAAAGAATAAACGTTACATTGTGAGCATAAAATATTCAGTGACCATTAATTATGAATAAAGTTGGAAGGTGTAGTAACCAGTTTGTGTGAGTGTTACTTAAATGGTATTGGTTCCTTTTTAATCAGTTTTACAGATGTAGTAATGTGTGACTGAGCAGGCAGTCATATTATGTTGTAATATTTTGTTTGGATTATTGATTGCATATTGTTGATAAAACGAGTAGTGTTCATATATGTTTTAAACTTGAAAATGGGTGAGTGCAATTTTGTAGAAAGGTTGCATTAGCTAGCTCTGTCGTTTCATCGAGGATATGGTGTGGTGATTTGCTTTTATTTGTATATATTTCTATCTCTTCAAGCAGATTCATGAGGTTACCTTTTTCAGTTTGATGCAATATTTGGATTTGGTCTTCAGTGTTTTTTATTCCATGTTTACTGAGAGTTGTGTGCATTACAAATGAAGATTTTGAAGATTTGTTGAAACGTATGGCATCTAATGTTCTTTGAATCGGATCTCAAAGTTTCTCCCACTTTCCAATGTAGAAATAGGGGCAATTTTGGCATCTGAGTTTATATATACCTGATCTTTCCTATCGGGAGTTGTTATTCTTTATGTTATAAATGGTTAGGTGCTGAAGTTTATGATTTGCGTGGAAGCTTATGTCTATGTTTGTGTTTTTGAAAAGATATTTTATGGGATATGCTCCATAGAAGTGAGACACATTTTTGGCTGTTTTCTACTGTCTTTTGTGTTGACTGCATAGGTGTTGGTGTAGGGCTTCGTTGTCTGCTGTTTTTTGGATTTTTTGTGATAATTTATCAATCATGTGAGCCTTATATCCATTGTTTAGAGCTATAGCTTTGAGGATATTGATTTCTTTATGTTGTTCAACTGGTTCAAGTGGAATTTTTTGCAGGCGATTCAGCATGCACCTGAGGTATGCCATCTTATGTTGGTTTGGATGGCAAGATGAGCTGTTGATGCACACATCTGTGGCTGTTTGCTTTCTGTAAATTTCTAAGTGATGTTTCTGGTTTTTTCCGGAAATTTTTAAAACTAAGAAATTGATTCTGGTGTTGGATTCATGCTCAACAATGAATCTTATGTTCTTTTGCATGCTGCTCAGTTTGGTTCCTAATGTATCGATTTCTTGATTGGAGCCATCAAGAAGAATAGTTGTATCATCTAGATACCTTTTATAGTAGATGACTTTGCTGTTGATGTGACTGTTAGTTTTGAAAAATGTGTACTCTAAGTGGTTTATGTAAATGTCTGTTAACTTCCTAGCTGGGCTGCTACCCATTGCTAACCTATCATTCTGTCTGTATATTTTGTTATTAAAATTTAAAAAAAAAATCTCGTAAACTGATGATTATGTATAGTGCATCTTGTAAATCTTGAGAACAGCCATTTGATGATGAGCGTCTCAGTTTGAAACCAGTTATGACGCTATTTAATTAAATAAATAGCATTATTAATAGTAAACAGTAATAGTATAAGTATTTCTGAACAAAAAATGTTGTATGAACATAGGTCCGCAAATGCTTCGTTAGGGATGACGGGTGTTGAAATGAACCTTAATTCTACAAAACTGATGCTTTGCACCTAACGAATGATGTCCAACCAATAGCAGTTGGAGGAATTCGACCAATAACTCTTCTCCAGCGTAAGTGTGGAATAGTACCTTTCTATCAAATAACAATTGGCCACCAATAGTATCCACAAGGGTTTAGCCAATAACGCCCCTTCTTCGGCATCAGCGTGGGAAGATTAGCTTATAACGATAACCCACCAACGAAACTCATAAGAATTTTAACCACTAGTCTCACTTTTCCAGCGCAAACGCGGGAATAGTCTCCTTTACAAGAGAAAGCTTCACTGGGCTCTGCCAGTGTTCTAGTAGTAGTGGACACCGAAACATCCTGAAGAAGATCTCAGCAGAGGGGTCAAAACGTCGATTATTTT